>NW_022059983.1:5034638-5393257 GCF_007399415.2 Gopherus evgoodei
TGCCTCCTCACAGCTCCTGCTGCCTCCTCTGCAGCCCCCGAGCTAGACGTGCCCTGAGCAGGGCTGTCCCTGCCCCTGCCCCTGCTGGCTGCCCCCTGCATGGCAGGGAGGGGCAGTGGGGAGTTGTGGTGACCCATTGCTTATTGCCCGGAGGGGCTGAGGGAGCCCCAGGGAGAGCTGGATGGGAGCTGGGCCTGAGCCAGGGGATGGGTAACATGGCCCCATGACCTTTCTGCAGTAATATTGTTGGGTATCAGCCTAGGGAGGTGTGACCCCGTTGGGCTGGCTCACAGGATCCCAACCTGGGGGCCCCACCTGGGGATCGTAATCCCCCCTTCTCACCCTCAGGGCTGCTGAGAGAACCATAAAATTGTCAGCCCCCCCATCCCAATCACCCCTCACTGAGATACAGACCCCCAAGCACTCGCACCACAATCGCCTGTTTTGCTGCAAAACAGATTTTCCCATTCACCAACTCCTCTGAGAAATATATGCCCCCTGAACCGGGCCCTCCCCTGGCACACAGTGAGAGACAGGCCCGGCCCCAGCTGAAATCGGGCCCCGCTGTGCCCAGGGCCGGTGCAAGGATTTTTTGCACCTTAGGTGAAACTTCTACCTTGTGCCCCCGTCTCCCTCCTTTCCTCCCGAGCATCGCTTAGTATAAACTTTGAAAAATGAATATGGCATAATATGGCATTGTTCATTAGAATTAATACAGAGAGGGAAGATTTGGCCCATGAAATAATAACTGTATTAAGATGCAGCCTGTGAAAAAGTTTGAGAAACCATGACTTAAATTTCTTTGGTGACATGATGTAATATTCCGTATTGCCAACCTCAAACTCATGAGTTGGGCCCCCACAAAAATCACTCAATATCTGACCTATCAGTCCTCATCCTCAAAGGAAACCTGCAAAACGCTTTTCAAAAGATGAGTCTGGGAGCTTGAATTCAGAACGTTGCTAGACATTAAAAATCATGATCTTCATACCTTTCAAGTGTTCATAGTAATAAGTTCAACGACAGATTTGCAGACCTTTGATATCTCTACTTAAAAATGACCTGACAACTTTCCAACAACTGATGAAAAGTGTTTTTTTGAAATGTTCTTCATAAAATAGGCCCCTCCCATATGATTCTAAAGTTTGTCTTTAAGTTTAAACTAATATTTACTGAAACTTCTGTTTCTATTTGCCATTGACTCCGCTTATGCATGTGTGTTTCTTACTTTACTGATCACTTCCTTATGTGGGAAGTGTGAAACCAACTGTCTTGGCATGATATTCCTAGTTTTGTGGCTGTGTTTTATACTCAGTTGAATTACTTTTTAAAATGCTAGCTACATTAATTTCTTTATATGCTGTGGCTTTCTGAACAGTTTAAAGAGCAGGATACATCATGGCACTGGAATTGTTTTCTTGATTTAAACACTGCAAATAAAAAAA
The DNA here is from genome assembly GCF_007399415.2 of Gopherus evgoodei. NCBI lineage: Eukaryota > Metazoa > Chordata > Testudines > Testudinidae > Gopherus > Gopherus evgoodei. The sequence goes on from NW_022059983.1 coordinate 5,036,084, forward strand.
GTTGGGGCATATTTTTGAAAGTTAGGTTAATGCAAATATCAATAATTTAATCATGTAACTTTTTAAATAGGTTGTTTTCTCATAGAGAGCCCAGATTAATCCATATAGGGAAATACAACTAGAAACTCCACGTGTTCTTTTGAGCTGCGGAGGCTTGGCCCGTGCAACATGTGAGGAAGGGCCCTCACAGGGCTGCAACTTACAACTCCCAGGTTCAGGTCATCGGCCATAGGAGTCGGCGCCATGACAGTTTCCTGCCAAGCCAGACAGACGGGGATGGTCAGGAACATTTCCCGGGAACCCCACTCTGCCTGGTGGCCACAGTCCATGGCAGCATCTCTCCTAGTCCTGCACCACCTCCCGCTGCTGCTCCCAGGTCAGGAGCCAACCCCGGCTCCGGTGATCTGCGAGGGACAGAGGCGGCAGGTGGCATCCGAGCACGCAGCTGCCTCCTCCCTGGGCTCCAACTTTCCTGGCTCACTGAACCACAGGGCCCGCATCAACTTCCTGCCTCCCCCACAACCCCAACCCTCACAGCTGCTGCTGCACAGGGGAAGCCCCCGGCTGGGGGCACATGGGCTGGAGAGCGGCAGGAGCCAGAAAAGTTGGAACCCAGGGAGGAGACGGCTGCGGACTTGGATGCCGCCCACCACCAGTGCCCCTCCCGGAGGGCTCGGGCGATCTGCAAGGGATAGAGGCAGCGGGTAGCATCCTAGTGCGCAGCCACCTCTTCCACGGGCTCCAACTTTCCCGGCTCCCTGAACCACGGGGCCTGAATCAACTTCCTGCCTCCCCGCCACCCCAATCGCTCCTCAGCTCCAGCTGTTGATGCACTGGGGAATGGCCTGGCTGGGAGCGCACGGGCTGGAGAGCAGCGGGAGTCGGGAAAGTTGGAGCCCGAGGAGGAGGTGGCTGCGTGCTTGGATGCTGCCTACCACCTCTGTCCCCCGCAGATCACCGGAGCCCTCCAGCAGGGGCAGTGATGCTGGTGGCGGCAGCTCACACGCCGGGAAGCCGCAGAACCCGAGTGCGGTGAGGGGGGAACTGGGGAGTGCACCCCCTGAGGGCTCCTGCAGCGGATGCATGCAGCTGGCAGCCCCCGTGCGCCCCCCCAGCTCCTCCCCTCACCGCACTCAGGCTCTGCGGCTCCCAGGAGCAGGCTCAGGGCCCTGCGCCCAGGTGGTGGCGGTGGCTCATATGCCCAGGAGCTGCAGAGCCCAAGCGTGGTGAGAGGAGAGCCAGGGGGGCCCATGGGGGCTGCCTGCCACCCACATGCATCTGCTGCAGCCTTCAGGAGTCGGGGGGGGCGCCAGCTGCAGCCTGGGCAGGAGGGGAGGGGGGGTGCGGCTGCTCCCTGCTAGTGGTGCCGCCCCCTTTTCAGGGCTGCTGCCCACCCTGCACCAGGCCGGCTCCTCCATTGCTAGGGCTCGCCGCTTTTTGGCACCCCCAACCACTTGGCACCCTAGGCGACCGCCTAGTTTGCCTAGTGGTTGCACCAGCTCTGGCTGTGCCAGGTGCTGTACAGACACCCCCTATATCTCTCCTCCCACATACAACACCTGCTCCTCACCCCACCTCTGTCTGTTCTGGCCCCTGAGCTCAGGCAGTTGCTAGCTCAGGCAGTTCTTACTCCCCACATATGACGTTATTGACACAATCTGTGGGTTTGGCTACACTTGCAGCTGTACAGCGCTGGGAGTTAAGGATGTCTTCGTACAGCTGTGTAGGGAAAGCGCTGCAGTGTGGCCACATTTGCAGCATTTGCAACGGCGTTGGGAGTGGTGCATTATGGGCAGCTATCCCAGCGTTCAGGTGGCTGCACCATGCTTTTCAAAAGAGGTGGGTGGAGTGGAGTATGACAGGGAGCGTGGGAGAGAGAGAGAGGGTGGATTTTCCCCCACCCCTCTCCCATTCACTCTTAAATGCAAATAGCCTTCAGACCAGCTAAGCAGCTGCTCCGAAGGACTCCCTCCCCACTCCTCCCCGCCCCGCTTTTTCTCTCCTCAAGCAAACACTAGCTGTGGACATTCCCTGCCTGCCTCTGCTCCGGCAAACAATTGCTGTGTTTGTTTTTTAGATAAGCAGCTCCGGGAGAACCCGAGTTCACAACAAACCAAAGACAGTTCTTCAGTTAAAAGCATTATGGGAAAATTCCGGAGGTCAGTTACAGCGTCGTAATATTAATCACTGTTTACACTGGCACCCCAGCGCTGCATCACCAGCACTGTTCTCTTTATTCCTCTCGTCCATGTGGAGTACAACCAGCGCTGTACCGGGCAGATACAGCGCTGTATGTGCCTTGCCAGTGTGGACAGGGAGTAAGTTACAGCGCTGTAAAACCACCACCAGCGCTGCAACTCTCACGTGTAGCCAAGCCCTGTAACTGTATAGATCACTGTTGCGACCACTGTTATATATTTGCAGCAAAATATTGTCTAAAGGTTGTTGTGTAAATGGTCTATGAAGAGCTTATGGTTTGCGGGTATCATTATGCTGTCCATATGTGTGGTTCATTTTTGTAGTTGAAGTTGTACATATTGGCTCTATACTGTCTGTATTTCAAACTTATGTTGTGCTTCTGGGTGACACCCCAGCCAAGCTGATGTCAGCTCTGCCTAGCCTCCTCGATGGCCCATTAAGGACCATCAGCTATACAATTGGTCCATTGAGAGAAGGCAGATACACCTGGTGACTCAGCAAAGTGTGCAAGGACTTACCCATGTGTCTCCAAACTCCATTTTGCTGTAATTTTCCAAAGTAAAAACAAAGAAATATTCTAACACCTGGAAAAGACTATAAAAGGCTGATGCCTCATCACCATCTTGTCTTCAGTCCTGCTTCTTACCTCTGGAGGGTCTTTGCTACAAAGGGAAGCTCTACACAAAGGACTGAATGACCCATCCCATCTGGGGACATACTCCAGAGACTTGATTTGAACCTGCAGTTTGTTCCAGCTCGGCTGCAAGCCTGAACGAAGAACTTTGCCATTACTGTATGTAATTAATTCCATTTGACCAATTCTAGCTCTCATCTCTACCTTTTTCCTTTTATTAATAAACCTTTAAATTTTAGATTCGAAAGGATTGGCAACAACGTGACTTGTGGGTAAGATCTGATTCTATATGGCCATTGATCAGAAGGCAGCAGCACAGCCCACACCTGATATTACAGAACCTGCAGAAGCAATGAAGCTGCAAGCCCTGAGAAAGAGCCTGACATTGGAACATGAACAAAAACTGGCAGAAATTTGAATGAGAGAGAAGCAAGCCTTGGCCCAGCTATGGAAAGAAGCCAAAGAAAGGAATGCTGAATTCGAAAGAGAAGCTGCTAAAAGAGAAGAGCGAGCTCATAGGGGCATCTGGTGCTGCTGGCTGCTGAGGAGAAAGCTCACCAAATGCAACAGAAGACTCACCAATAGCAACAGGACACGGCTGGACTTCAGCTCCAAGTGCAGAACAGCAGAAACGCTATCCTGAAAGTTCAGGTTATAACAATGTTGTTATGTTGTATAACTCTGAGCTATTGTCTGGGTGTAACCAAATGTACCCCAACACTGCCACCTTTTATGTAAATACTGTTACTGTCAGTTCAGTAGAAGCTAGTTACGGGAGTGGTAATGAAAAATTCATGGAGAGTGTAAAAGTCAATGGTAAAAAGTGTTTAGGGCAAATTATGGCTTCTGACATCACCCTTGTAAAAGTGGATCTTGTCAAAGAGGAAGATTACTTACCAAATCAGTGTGAATGTTGTGATCCTCCATGAGTTTTCTGTACGTGTGTCGTTAGCCAGAATCCACCTTGAATGGAATGGTGCTAAACATGAAGTTATAGCTGGTGTAAGGATGTTATTGTCAGAGGATCTTTTGATTGGGGAGAATATTAAAGCTTTGTTCAGTCCAGGGAGCCAGTCACAGAAAGGGAATGATCTTAAACCTGTGTCTATTATGGGCAATGATTTGCCTGGGGAGGGTTTCTCCAAATGTCTGTCTAAGGAAAAGAGCAGTTTGTCTGTGAATGAAGTTTCTGAATGTCTGTCAAATGTCTCAGAAGTGAATCTGGAATTAGATCATGCACAGAAAGATCTCGTTGTTCAGGAAAATATTTCTCAGGAGCAGATTAAAGTGGATAGTCAAGATAGAGCCCTAACTGAGGATGTAAAGGGTAGATTTTTGATGGGTGATGGATTGTTGGCTAGTACAGCTTGTAAAAGTGAACCTGAAAAAGGTAACTGTGATTTGCTGGAGGAGCAGCAATTTATCTGTTGGGAGTAGCAATGTGCCTGGTAAGAAAGCTGCCCCTCTCTCCCAGTATTATTTTTAAATTAATAGAGATATCCTGTCTCTTAGAACTGGAAGGGTCATTGAATCCAGCCCGCTGCTTTCACTAGCAGAGCCGAGTACTAATCTTGTCCCAGATCCCTAAGTGGCCCCTTCAAGCATTGAGCTCACAACCCTGTGGTTAGCAGGGCAATGTTCAAACCACTGAGCTATCCCTTGACAGCTGCTTTCAGCTACCTGAAAGGGGGTTCCAAAGAGGATGGATCTAGACTGTTCTCAGTGGTCAATTGTCTCTACCTCGCAGACTGTCGGAGACCTGAGCAAATAAAGCGGAGCCACGAGTGCTGGATTTACACCCTGACAGGATGTGATCAGTCCCCTCCGCAGACAGCACAGCAGGGCAGGGGGCGTGTGGGCTCGACCGTGCAAACTGGGGTCCTGCCTTAGAGGGGACGTGCTGCCCCCAGCTCTGCGGCTCTGCCAGGCACTGACAATCCCGCTGATACCAGAGGGGTCACACCGCGAGTAGCACTGGCCCTGCTCTTTCTTGGCCAGGAACCACAAGGGGTCCTGAAACCAGGGGTAGAGAACCCAGGTGTCCTGACTCTCAGCCCCACCCCCACTGGATCCTCCCAGAGCTGGGGCTAGTCCAGACTCCCAGCCCCTCCCCGACACCCCGTGTGGGGCATTCCCAGATTTGCAGCCCCAGAGCCAGGATCTCGGCCTGTTACTGGAACATGCCTGGTTAACGATTAACTCCTGAACCCGCCTGGGAGCTGAGCATGGGCCAGGGGCTGGATCTTTGCTGTCTGCCCCTCACCCGCTCCCCGCAGGGTGTCTGAGAAGTGAGGCCACCTGGCCTTTGAATTTAGGAGTGTCTGGTGATCTGGGCTGTTTTTAATCCAAAGCTCCAGGGGCGAATGCCCCGCCAGGCTGGGCTGACAGGGGAATGGGGAGCCCCCTTTAAGACACTCCATGCTCTGGCCTTCTTGTTAGCAGGACACAGGGCAACATTTTCAGGTGGATCAGCTTAGAAAAGATTCCGGGAGGTGCTGCTCTCCCAGACTCCAGTGCTGTGAGGACTTGTTGTTAGTTATATTACAGAGCTGCACAGATAGACCGCAACAGATCAGGCCATGTTGTGCTGGGTACTGCCCAGAAACAGCCAGAGACAGTCATTCTTTCAGACACGACTCCTCACAGGGATTGGATCCCATCGGGTTGGCAGAGGAAATGCTGCTCATCCCCCAGGAGTGTTGTCTAGGTCCCGGTTGTTGTGGCCGAGCGCGAGATCCCACTCGGGGAGGTGGCAGCTCAGAGACGGCTGCAGTCAGAGAAGGGTCTAGGTGCAGCTGGCCCTGGTCTGCCCCATCCTCTCCCCTGCCCCCCTTCTCATGCTCACACTGCAGGGGCTGTGCTGAGCTCGCTCTCTCTGAGCAAATCTAGGCCGTCCGGAGTTGTTAATGGCAGGACTATCTTTCTTTGGGTATTAGTGGTGTTAACCTGCGAGACTCCATGCCAGTATGCACTGGTGCTGTTAACCGGTGGGATCCTCTTCCACTGGTTATTAGTGGGTTAACTCACGTGACTCCCTACACTGGATATTTATAGTGTTAACCTGTTGGAGTTCCTGCCGCTGGGTATCAGTGGGGTTAACCCCCGAACTTTCTGTCACTGGATAGTAGCAGGGTTAACTCTTGGGACTCCCTGCCCCTGGGATTTAGTTGGGTTACCCCATGATTCTGAGTAATGCCATGTACAGAGGTGATATCACAGCCAGATCCCCATTCCCCTACCAGCATAGACTGGCGGGGGGAGTCACCCCTTTACCTTTGGATTACAAACAGCCCAGATCCCTAGACACCCCTAAATTCAAAGGCCAGGTGGCCCCACTTCTCAGACACCCTGTGGGGTGCGGGTGAAAGGCAGAGAGCAAAGATCCAGCCCCTGGCCCATGCCTGGCTCCCAGGCGGGTTCAGGGGTTAATTGGGCTGCAAATCTGGGAATGCCCCGCACGGGGGTGCCAGGCAGGGGCTGGGAGGTCTCTGACAGGCTGCAAAGTAGAGACATACAGCACGGGGCTCCCCTGGGCTCCCCGCCCCAACCAGCTCTGCTGGAGCCCCTCATTCCTCCCCATAGCCCCTGACTAGCTCAGATCTGAGCTGCCCCAACTCTCAGCTCTGCTGCTCAGGGCTGCCTGGGGGGCGGGAAGGGGGCAAGTGGGGGAATTTGTCCCAGGCCCTGGGCTCCACAGAGGCCCCCACGAGACTATAATATTCTATAGTATTGCAACTTTTTTATGGAAGGGGCCCCTAAAATTGCTTTGCCCCAGCCCCCCTGAATCCTCTGGGCAGCCCTGCTACTGCTGTCCCTTAACCTGGACCCAGAGCCCCCTGCTTGCCCAGCCCTGGGCTCCTCACACCCAGCTTCTCCTGAGCCCCTCACTCCCTGCCCCCCCCCCACAGCCCCCTACCTGCACAGCCCTGGGCTCCTCACACCCAACTCTGCCAGAGCCCCTCCCCCCCCGTCCCGCAGCCCCCTGCTAGCCCAGCCCTGGGATCTCATGGTCGCCCACTCTGACCGGGGCCTACTCTACACTCCCGGTGGATGAGCAGCATTTGCTCTGTAGACCTGACGGGATCTGATTCCCTGTTTGAAACTGAGAATTTCCAGTTCTCAGGGTATTTGTGTCAGAGCGTCCCACTGGTTCACCCCAACATGAACAGGAGACGCTCCGGGCAGATCCCCGCTTTGCGCTGGAGGGGGGTTCCCTCCTCAGAGAGCCGTCGGCACCCGAGCGCGGAGAGAGCTAGCGCCTGAGAACAGAGCGCAGCCGCTCGGAGCGGCAGGAGAGGCCGGGTGTCTGATCAGCCCCGAGCAGCAGATGCCCTGACGGATTTTACGAACACAAGGAATGGAAGATTTCAACGGTGTCGTGTTCTCAGAATAGAATCCGTCTCATGCTCTGGTCTCTCACATTATAACGTGCCTCTGTCAGTTATAAGCCCCTGTCATAGCCTCCAAGTCACCTTGGAGGGGTTCGATTTTATGGCAGAGGGGAGGAGGGGGGCACACGGAGCCCCTGGCTTGAGGGAGGAGGTGGGGGGTTGCAGGGAGTCTGAAAATCGAGGTGAGCACCCAGGGGGTAGGGGTGCAATGCGTGCAACCTGCAAAAACAACGCTGTGTGCAAACCTTTACTATTCCTCTAAACAGAACAACCCCCAGCCTCCCGTCCCTGCCACTTAGTGCTGGGATTGCCAAGAGTCAGGCTTCTTTGTGTCACAATAACAACTAGAAATCCCCCGTCGTGCCTGGCCCAGCTGAGATTGGGGCCCCATCGTGCCGGGTGCTGCCCAGACACAGACAGAGGCAGTCCCTGCCTCAGCTGAGATCAGGGCCCCATCGTGCCGGGTGCTGCCCAGACACAGCCAGAGACAGTCCCTGCCCTTTGCCAGCTAACCAGGCAGTTTCCCAGGGGAAGGGATCATTCTAGCCAACCAAAGGCTGTTTCTGCAGCTAACTGGCCCGTTCACAATGCAGGGCCCTAGAGCTAAGCCGGGCCGAGATGCTCGCAGGGGCTGGGAGCAGTGAGGGGAGAGACGGCGTCCTGCTGCGTTGCTCCATCCCTGCACCGGGGAGCAGGGGGCTGCGTGTTCCCAGTCCCTGCTCGTGCGCAGGATCACCCTGTGGAGAAAAGTGACTCCCTCATCGCTTCCCCCCAGCACTGAGGGAGCGTCCACCTGCCCCTGGCTGCCTTCTTCCAGACTTGCAGAGCCAGGAGCCCTTCCCTGATCACTAGCCTCAACCTCCTGACTATAGCCCTGCAGGGGGCACTCAGCCTGGGCGTGGGGCTGCCTGGTAAGAGACTCCTGCCCCCATGGCCACCCGGGTCCCTTCGAAAGCTGCCCAGGAAAGGCCAATGGGCATCAGACCCCAAAGACAGGACGGAGAAGGGGCCTGGCTGGCGCAGGGAATGGGACACAGGGCTGCTCGCCTCTAGGGGGCGCCGGCTCTGCTCCGACTGGCTCAGGGGCAGGGACGGGGCCAGGGAAATTTTTGCAATTTCAGGATCTTTGCAAGTTAAGCTGTGAGCATCCAGGAAAACTGGCTGCTGGTGAAATGATGGGGCTGCACTAATGCTGCTGACCACCAGGGGGTGCTGTGGCACGGCAGGTGGCTGGGGAGTCCAGGGCTGTTCCTGGGGGTGGTGTGCACTGGTCAGACTGGGAGGTGATAGTGATGCCGGTTATTGATCTTTGCAGGGAGTCAAAGCCGGGAGGAAGCAGTGCCTCTTCTACAATCCTTGTAGTGGGAAGCGGGGGGGGGGGGGTGTCTAGAGAGTTACAATGGAGGGAAGTGGGGGCTGGGAGTCAGGACTCCTGGGTTCTCTCCCCAGCTTTGGGAGGGGACTGGGGTACAGGGCATAGAACATTGGTTCTCAAACTGGGGGGCCTGAAGAAATTCCAAGGGGGAGGCACAAGGCTGTGAAATTTTCATAAAATAAAATTATCATCGTAAACATTATTTAATAGACCCGAGGTGGGCAAGCCGTATCTGGCCCATGGGACCATCCTCATAGACTCCTAGATTTAAGGTCAGAAGGGACCATTATGGTCATCTAGTCTGACCTCCTGCACAGCGCAGGCCACAGAATCTCCCCCACCCACTCCTGGAACAAACCCCGACCTACGTCTGAGCTATTGAACTCCTCAGCTCGTGGTTTAAAGACCTCAAGGTGCAGAGAATCCTCCAGCAAGTGCCCCGTCCCCCACGCTGCAGAGGCCCGGCCCTTGAGCTCCCGGTGGGGGAGGCCAGCCTCCCGCCCCACCCCCGCTCTGCCCCCACCCACCTCCCAGGTTTTCCAATAAGCCAGTCCTGCCACTCTGAGCGGCATGGCAAGGGGGCAGGGAGAGGGGGGAGGAGGGGTTGGATAAGGGGCAGGAGGTCCTGGGGTGCAGTCAGGGGACAGGGAGCGGTTGGACGGGGCAGAGGTTCTGGGCGAGCAGTCAGGAGACAGGAAGCAGGGAGTGCGGGTTGGATAGATAGTGGGGTCCCAGGAGGGGGAGGTCAGGGGAGAAGGAGCAAGGGGGGGCTGGATGAGTGTGAGGTCCCGGGAGGGGGCGATCAGGGGACAAGGAGTGGGGGGGGTTGGATGGATGTGAGGTCCTGGGAGGGGGCGGTCAAGGGACAAGGAGCAAGGGGGGTTGGATGGGTGTGAGGTCCCGGGAGGGGGGGTCAGGGGACAAGGAGCAGGGGAGTTCGAGAGGGGGTGGGGTCCCAGGAGGAGTAGTCAGGGGACAAGGAGCAGGGGGGTTGGAGAGGGGGTGGGGTCCCAGAAGAAGCAGTCAGGGGACAAGGAGAAGGGGGGTTGGACGGGTGTGAGGTCCCGGGAGGGGGGTCAGGGGACAAGGAGCAGGGGGGTTGGATGAGTGTGAGGTCCCAGGAGGGGGGGTCAGGGGACAAGGAGCAGGGGGGTTGGATGAGTGTGAGGTTCCGGGAGGGGGGTCAGGGGACAAGGAGCAGCGGGGTTGGACGGGTGTGAGGTCCCGGGAGGGGGGTCAGGGGACAAGGAGCAGGGGGGTTGGATGAGTGTGAGGTCCCGGGAGGGGGGTCAGGGGACAAGGAGCAGGGGGTTTCAATTATGAATTGAATTTATTAAAAGGGAGGTTGGATGATGGTAAAGGGGGGTGAGGGGGGTGAGGGTTTCTCGAAAATTAAAAAAGGGGGCGTGATGCTGAAAAGTTGGGGAACCAATGGCATAGAACAGGGTGACTGGGACCCTTCCATTGTGTTACCGGCCTTACCACTGAGAGGCCTTTTCTCAGCAAACCTCCTCAGCTCCCTGCACTTGCCGTCAGTGGCCCTGTGAGAGGGGCCCTCACGTTGCCCACAGGCCTGGCCCCAGTGCCCAAGCGTGTGGCACTAGGGGGCGCTGTGCTGCAGGGGGCAGGTTGGGGTGGGGGATCTCCCCTGGCAGTCAGGGCTGGCTGCAGTGCCCCAGTGCGGTGCTAGGGGGCGCTGTGCTGCAGGGGGTGGGGTGAGGTGGGGTCTCTGCAGGGAGTGGGGTCGGGCACAGCCCCACAGGGAATGGGTGACAAGCACATGGCACATGAGAATAAAGACACAAACTCCACGTCCAGGCAGACACTTTATTGGGGTTCAGCAGGAGGGTTAGCATCCCCCCGAACCCAGGCAAATTCAGCACCAGGCCGGTTTCGATCTGCTCCTAGGAAAGGCTGGGGACTCTCATGGTGCCACCAGAGTGACTGGCAAAGGGGGTCAGAAGTCACAGCAGATCCCACAGCCTCTCATCCCAGAACAGCAGTTACAGCAGAAGCGACATCCAGCGAAACTCTGAGCCGTCAGGAAGAGATGGAGAGACTAGAGTGAGGCCTGCCCTGAACCAACCCCCCGCCTACCTTCTCCCAAGCCGCTTTCCCCTCCCAGAGCCAGGGACACAACCCAGGAGTCCTGGCTCCCAACCCCTCTACACTAACCACCAGACCCCGCTCCTGTCCCAGAACTGGGGACACAACCCAGGAGTACTAGTTCTCAGCCCCCCCTGCACTAACCACTAGACCCCACTCCCTTCCCAGAAATGGAGACACAAGCCAGGAGTGCTGGCTCCCAGTCCCCTCCCAGCTTTTCCCCAACCTCTTATTCCCAAGTGGTGTTAGAGACATTTTTTGATCTGTATAGAAAGATTTAAATTTTTAAAGGCTTATGGGAAGGGATTGGGGTCTAGTGGTTAGATCGGGGGTGGGTGGGAACAGAGGAAGGACAAGACTGGTAATCTGGACTCCTGGGTTCTATTCCTGACTCCCAGCAATGAGTGAGTGCTAAATGGTTATGTTCTCTGCAAGATGTCAGAGTTCACAGACTGACCCTTTGCTGGGCAGGAGAAATGCTTCTTGGTAGAAGATATTGTTGGGGTTAACCCATGCAATAGTATAGGTGTTAAACTGTGGAACTCATTGCCACAGGATATGTTGGAGTTGGGACTCCCTACCACAGAGTTTCCTGGGGTTAGCCTGTGGGACTCCCTACCACTGGATATTAATGCAGTCAACATAGGGGACATTTTAGACATAAATCTGTCAAATCACCTGCCACAGAATTTTATTGGGGTTAGCCCATGGCACCCAGCATACCCCTCATCTCCCCCCATCAGTACCAGCAGTGACACAAGTGAAGCCACCTCCCCCTACTCACCGCTTCTCTCTTCACCATCACCTTGGACTCGCCTTGTCCTTCCTCAGAGTGCTGGGACTCTGAGCCCTGTCAGAGCGGGAGAGCAGGGAGTCACTGGTGCCCGTGTTTGTTTGACCAGCATTCACAGCTCCCGAGGGATCACAGGGAATCTAAGGCCCGTCTCCAAAGCACGTCCTGAGTGGACTGCTGGGCTCTGTCCCCAGCTGTGGCAGGGGAGCAGGGTCTAGGGGTCAGAGCAGGGGTGCTGGAAGTCAGGACACCTGGGGTGTGTCCCTGACTCTGGGAGGGGAGGGAAATCCATTTCATTAGAGCAGTGGAGGGAGAGGTGGGCAGGGGGGTCTGAGAGGCAGGACTGCTGAATTCCCACTTCTGCTGCTGCCTTACTGTGTGCCCAGGAGAAAGTCACTTCCCCAGGCAGTGCCTCAGTTTCCCCTCCCACCTTTTACTGTATCAGAATCTCTTTGGGGCAGGGTCAGCCTCTCGCTGTGTGTCTGGACAGCACCTGGAACACCAGGAATGGAACAGGATCCCCCACTCACATCGGCCAGGGACGCTCCATGGATTCCCTCAGCGCAAAGGAGGGACACGAACAGGAGCAGGACAGCCAGCATCTGGACTCTCATCTTCTCTAGGGGTTGGGTCTTCTCTGCGAGCAGCTGAGTGGAGTTGGGAACTACGGGGGCCTGTATTTATTCACTAGCTCAGAGCCCTCCTGGCCAATGGAGTCAGTGATTGGCAGGGGAAGGGAGATTCCAGTAAGGATGGGGCTGGATGAACAGCTGTTTACCTACGATCCACGTCTTTATGGGAAAAGACTCTTGTGGTTACAAAATATTGGACATTTTTACCGAAATGCTTCCATCTCTAACCAGGTGACAACACCCTCCACTAGTCAGTCCTGATTCTCAGCCCGCACTCTGATCTGCTAGACCCCCCCAAAGTGGGGTGGAACGAGGGTTGCCAGTTTTGGTTGGACGTATTCCTGGAGGTTTCATCACATGTCAGAATCTTTCATTAAAGCTTAATCCCCAGTTCCAGGAGACAACCTGGAGGGTTGGCACCCCTAGAGAACCCAAGTATCCTGGCTCCCAGCTCCCCTGCTGTGACCCATTACACCCCCCTTCCCTCCCAGACCTGGTGCTGGAACCCAGGTGTCCTGACTCCAATTCCCTTTAACACCCTTTCACACCACTCCACAGTCTGGCCGTCCTGTTTGGAGGACACAGGCCAATATTTCCAGACTTTGGCCAGAGATTTTGACTGACTCCATGTTCAGCTGGATCAGCTTGGAGAAGATTCTCGCAGATGCTGCTCTGCCAGACTCCAGGGCTGTGGGGACTTGTCATTAGTTATGTTACAGAGGTGCATCAATAGACCCCAACAGATCAGGCTGGGCCAGGCTGGGCGCTGCCCTAACGCAGCGAGAGACAGTCCCTGCCCCAGCTGAGGAAACATTTTGGAAAAAACAAATTCACTTCTGTGACAAAGTGGGGGGTTTTCTTGGTGTTCCCGTGTTTTCCAGTGGGTTGCAAGCAGAAGGAGTGTCCCCAGGTGTTACTGGTGTAACGAGGTGAGGGGAGAGGGAGTTTGTTGTTACAGGGGACCTGAGAGGGAACTTGGGACCCCGGCCGATGGCCTGCAGGATGGAGACCCCAACGACTGGTGACCTGGTGACCCAGCTCAGGAGTCACAGCTGGTTCTGGCCAGGGCGAGGACAATGGGCTGCGAAGAGAGAACCCCGGTGACCTGACCAGCCGGTTCCAGCCAGAGGGGGCTGAGAGGAGAGGAGACCCAGGCCACCCTCTTTGCGACCCTGTTTACCTGGAGAGAAGACAATGGACAGAGTGGGGCTTGGGGCCGGGAATATCGGGATTCTATTCTGATAGCATGAGACAGTAACTGAAATCGTCCATTCGTTTTATTTGATTTTGTTCTTAAATCCGTCCAGGCAGCTGCTGCTCAGGGCTGATCAGACACCTGGCTCTCCTGTCGCTGGGAGAGGCTGCGCTCTGTTCTGCACTCAGGCGCTAGCTAGCTCCGCACTCAGGTGTGGACGGCTCTCCAAGCGAGGAACCGCCCCTTAACCCGGAAAGTCTCCTGTTCTGTGTTGCAGTGAACCAGTGGGCGCTTTGACACAAATTTTCCATGACATGGAAATTCCCAGTTTCTAACAGGGCTCACAGTGCTCGGATCCCGTCGGGTCTACAGACTAAATGCTGCTCAGCCACGGGGCAGTATAGTCTAGGTCCCAGTTCGAGTGACCGGCCACGAGATCCCAGGGCTGAGCTAGCAGGGGGCTGCAGGTCGGGAGTGAGGGGCTCCGGCAGAGCTGGTGGGGGCGAGGAGCGTAGAGGAGCACCGGGACCTAGACAACACTCCCAGGGGATGAGCAGCATTTCCTCTGCCGACCCGATGGGATCCAATCCCTGTGAGGAGTCGTGTCTGAAAGAGCGACTGTCTCTGGCTGTGTCTGGGCAGCGCCCGCCACAACAGGGCCCTGATCTGTTGGGGTCTATCTGGGCAGCTCTGTAATATAACTAACGACAAGTCCTCACAGCACTGGAGTCTGGGGGAGCAGCATCTCTGGGAATCTTTTCCAAGCTGATCCAGCTGAACATGGAGTCTGTGAACATTTCCATCAATGTCTGAAAATGTTGCCCTGTGTCCTGCAAGCAAGAAGGCCAGAGTGTGGAGTGTCCCCATTCCCCTGTCAGCCCAGCTGGGGGGGGGTGTATTTGCACCTTGAGTTTTGGATTAAAAACTGCCTATATCCCTAGACACCCCTAAATTCAAAAGCCAGGTGGCCCCACTTCTCAGACACCCTGCAGGGAGCAGGTGAGGGGCAGAGAGCAAAGATCCAGCCCCTGGCCCATGCCCAGCTCCCAGGTGGGTTCACGGGTTAATCGTTAACCAGGCGTGTTCCAGTAACAGGCCGAGATCCCAGCTCTGGGGCTGCAGATCTGGGAATGCCCCACACAGGGTGTTAGGGAGGGGCTGGGAGTCTGGACTAGCCCCAGCTCTGGGAGGGGAGTGGGATCTAGGAGGGGTGGGAGTCAGGACTCCTGGGTTCTCCACCCCTGGTTTCAGGACCCCTTCCGGTTGCTAGCCTAAAATGAGCGGGGCCAGCGCTACTCGTGGTTTTACCCCTCTGGTATCAGCGGGATTGTCAGTGCCTGGCAGAGCCGCAGAGGTAGGGGCTACATGTCCCCTGTAAGGCAGGACCCCAGTTTGCTGAATTATTATCCTGTGGTAGGGAGTCCCACAGGCTAACCCCAGGAAACCCTGTGGTAGGAAGTCCCATCCCCAAAATATCCTGTGGCAATGAGTTCCACAGTTTAACACCGACACTGTAGTATGGGTTAATCTCAATAATATCCCACCCACAAGCATCTCTCCTGCCCAGCAGAAGGCAGCAGTGGTCAGTTTGTGAACTCTGACTCCTGCAGAGAACATAACCCTTTAGCACTCACTCTTTGCTGGGAGTCAGGAATAGAACCCGAGTCTTGATTCTCAGCCTTGTCCTTCCTCTGTGCCCCCCAGCCTCCAAACAAACCACTACACCCCCACTCCGCTCCCAGATCAAAAGGTGCCTCTAACACCAAATGGGAATAATAGTTTGGGGAAAATCTGGGAGAGGAGGGGAGTGGGGTCTAGTGGTTAGTGCAGTTGGGCTGGGAGCCAGGACTCCTGGGTTGTGTCCCCGGCTCTCAGAGGTGAAAGCGGCTTGGGAGAAGGTAGTTGGGGGTCAGTTAAGGGCAGGCCTCACTCTAGTCTCTCCATCTCTTCCAGAAGGCAAAATATTTTGTCTGTTACTTCTGCTATAACTGCTGTCCTGGGAACGGTGGCTTTGGGTTCTGCTGCTCTTCATGACCCCCTTTGCCGGTCACCCTGCGGGCGCCGAGAACCTCCCCAGACCTGCCCGGGAGCAAATCCAAGCCAGCCTGGGGCCGCAGTCGCCTGGCACCGAGTGACTGGGTTCGGGGGGGACGCTAACACTCCTGCTCAGCCCCAATAAAGTGTCTGCCTGGACGTGGAGTTTGTGTCTTTATTCTCATGTGCCATGTGCTTGTCACCCATTCCCTGTGGGGCTGTGCCCGACCCCACCCCCTGCAGCACATCCTATGCCATTAGTTCCCCAACTTTTCGGCATCACGCCCCTTTTTTTAATTTTCGTGAAACCCTCACCCACCCTTTACCATCATCCAACCTGCCTTTTAATAAATTCAATTCATAACTGAAACCTCCTGCTCCTTGTCCCCTGACCCCCCCTCCCGGGACCTCACACCCATGCAACCCCCCAGCTCCTTGTCCCCTGACTGCTCCTTCTGGGACCCCACCCCCTCTTCAACCCCCCTGCTCCTTGTCCCCTGACCCCCCCCAGGACATCACACCCGTCCAACCCCCCTGCTCCTTGTCCCCTGACTGCTCCTTCTGGGACCCCGCCACCTTCCAGCACCTCACACCCATCCAACCCCCCCCTGCTCCTTGTCCCTTGACCACCCCCTCCCAGGACCTCACATCCATTCAACCCCCCCCCAGCTCCTTGTCCCTTGACCACCCCCTCCCAGGACCTCACATCCATCCAACCCCCCCGCTCCTTCTCCCCTGACCTCCCCCTCCTGGGACCCCACTACCTATCCAACCCCCACTCCCTGCTTCCTGTCTCCTGACTGCTCGCCCAGAACCTCTGCCCCGTCCAACCGCTCCCTGTCCCCTGACTGCACCCCAGGACCTCCTGCCCCTTATCCAACCCCTCCTCCCCCCTCTCCCTGCCCCCTTGCCATGCCGCTCAGAGTGGCAGGACTGGCTTATTGGAAAACCTGGGAGGTGGGTGGGGGCAGAGCAGGGGTGAGGTGAGAGGCTGGCCTCCCCCACCGGGAGCTCAAGGGCCGGGCCTCTGCAGCGTGGGGGACGGGGCACTTGCTGGAGGATTCTCTGCACCTTGAGGTCTTTAAACCACGAGCTGAGGAGTTCAATAGCTCAGACGTAGGTCGGGGTTTGTTCCAGCAGTGGGTGGATGAGATTCTGTGGCCTGCGCTGTGCAGGAGGTCAGACTAGATGACCATAATGGTCCCTTCTGACCTTAAATCTAGGAGTCTATGAGGATGGTCTCACGGGCCAGATAGGACTTGCCCACCTCGGGTCAATTAAATAATGAATAAAAAATAATGGTTACGATGATAATTTTATTTTATGAAAATTTCACAGCTGCGTGCCCCCCCCCTGGAATTTCTTCACACCCCCCAGTTTGAGAACCAATGCCCTGTACCCCAGTCCCCTCCCAGAGCCAGGGAGAGAACCCAGGAGTCCTGACTCCCAGCCCCCCCTTCCCTCCATTGTAACCCACTGGACCCCCCTGCTTCCCACTACAAGGATTATAGAAGAGGTGCTGCTTCCTCCCGGCTTTGACTCCCTGCAAAGATCAATAACCGGCATCACTATCACCTCCCAGTCTGACCAGTGACACCATCCCCAGGAACAGCCCTGGACTCCCCAGCCACCTGCCGTGCCACAGCACCCTCGGGTGGTCAGCAGCATTAGTGCAGCCCCGTCATTTTCACTAGCAGCCAGTTTTCCTGGATGCTCACAGCTTAACTTGCAAAGATCCTGAAATTGCAAAAATTTCCCTGGCCCCATCCCTGCCCCTGAGCCAGTCGGAGCAGAGCCGGCGCCCCCTAGACGTGAGCAGCCCTGTGTCCCATTCCCTGCGCCAGCCAGGCCCCTTCTCCGTCCTGTCTTTGGGTCTGATGCCCTTTGGCCTTTCCCGGGCAGCTTTCGAAGGGACCCGGGTGGCCATGGGGGCAGGAGTCTCTTACCAGGCAGCCCCACGCCCAGGCTGAGCGCCCCCAGCAGGGCTATAGTGAGGCTGTTGAGATCAATGATCAGGGAGGGGGGCTCCTGACTCTGTGGGTCTGGAAGGGAGAAGCCAGGGGACTCTCCTGCCGCTCGGAGCGGCTGTGCTCTGTTCTCAGGCACTAGCTCGCTCCGCGCTCGGGTGGGGTTGGCTATCCGAGCGGGGAACCCCCCTCCAGCTCAAAGCGGGGATCTGCCCGGAGTGTCTCCTGTTCGTGTTGGGGTGAACCAGTGGGACGCTCTGACACAAATACCCTGAGAACTGGAAATTCTCAGTTTTAAATAGGGAATCAGATCCCGTCAGGTCTACAGAGCAAAAGCTGCTCATCCACCGGGAGTGTAGAGTAGTCCCTGGTTCGTGTGGGCACCGATGAGATCCCAGGGCTGGGCACGCAGGGGGCTGTGGGTGGGGGTGAGGGGCTCTGGCAGAGTTGGGGGGGAGCCCAGGGCTGGGCAAGCAGAGGGCTGTGGGGGGAGGGGGAAGTGAGGGGCTCTGGCAGAGCTGGGGAGGAGCCCAGGGCTGGGCACGCAGGGGGCTGTGGGTGGGGGTGAGGGGCTCTGGCAGAGTTGGGGGGGAGCCCAGGGCTGGGCAAGCAGAGGGCTGTGGGGGGAGGGGGAAGTGAGGGGCTCTGGCAGAGCTGGGGAGGAGCCCAGGGCTGGGCAAGCAGGGGGCTGTGAGGGGAGGGGGGAGTGAGGGGCTCAGGCAGAGCTGGGGGGGGCTAGGGCTGGGCAAGCAGGGGGCTGTGGTGGGGGGTGAGGGGCTCTGGCAGAGGTGGATGTGGAATCCAGAGTTGGGCAAGCAGGGGGCTGTGAGGGGAGGAGGGAGTGAGGGGCTCAGGCAGAGCTGGGGGGGGCTAGGGCTGGGCAGGCAGGGGGCTGTGGTGGGGGGTGAGGGGCTCTGGCAGAGGTGGGTGTGGAATCCAGAGCTGGGCAAGCAGGGGGCTGTGAGGGGAGGGGGGAGTGAGGGGCTCGGGCAGAGCTGGGGGGAGCCAGGGCTGGGCAAGCAGGGGGCTGGGGGGGGTGAGGGGCTCAGGGAGAGCTGGGGGGGAGCCTAGGGCTGGACAAGCAGGGGGCTCTAAGTCCAGATTAAGGGGCAGCAGCAGAGCTGGGAGTGAGGGAAGCTCAGTTCAGAGCTAGCCGGGGGCTGTGGGAGGGGAGTGAGGGGCTCCAGCAGAGCTGGGGGTCGGGGAGCCCAGGGGGGCCCAGTGCCGTATGTCTCTACTTTGCAGCCTGTCAGAGACCTCACAGGATCTGATCAGTCCCCGCCACAGACAGCACAGCAAGGCCTGGGGCATGTGGGCTCAGCTGCGCAAACCGGGGTCCTGCCTTAGAGGGGACGTGCAGCCCCAGCTGTGCGGCTCTGCCGGGCACTGACAATCCCGGCTGCTGTAACCAGACGGGGTCACACCGCGAGTAGGGCTCCTCCCACTGGTTCTAGGCCAGCACACACAAGGGGCCCTAAAGCCAGGGGTGGAGAACCCAGGAGTCCTGACTCCCACCCCTACTAGATCCCACTCCCCTCCCAGAGCTGGGGCTAGTCCAGACTCCCAGCCCCTCCCCGACACCCCGTGTGGGGCATTCCCAGATTTGCAGCCCCAGAGCCGGAATCAGGTCTGTTACTGGAACATGCCTGGTTAACGATTAACCCCTGAACCCGCCTGGGAGCCGGGCATGGGCCAGGGGCTGGATCTTTGCTGTCTGCCCCTCACCCACTCCCCGCAGGGTCTTGGAGAAATGAGGCCACCTGGCCTTTGAATTTAGGAGTTTCTAGAGATCTGGGCCATATTTAATCCAAAGCCCATGGGGCTAATGTCCCCCCCCCCAGGTTGGCTGACAGGGGAATGGGGAGCAACCTTTAAGACGCTCCACGCCCTGGCCTTCTTGTTTGCAGGACACAGGGCAACATTTTCAGGTGTCTGTGGCAATTTTTGACGGACTGAATCAGCTTGGAAAAGATTCCCGAAGGTGCTGCTCTCCCAGACTCCAGTGCTGTGAGGACTTGACATTAGTTATAATACAGAGCTGCACAGATAGACCCCAACAGATCAGGGCCCTGTTGTGGCGGGCGCTGCCCAGACACAGCCAGAGACAGTCGCTCTTTCAGACACGTCTCCTCATGGGATTGGATCCCATCGGGTCAGCAGAGGAAATGCTGCTCATCCCCCAGGAGTGTTGTCTAGGTCCCGGTTGTTGTGGCCGAGCGCGAGATCTCATCCGGGGAGGTGGTGGCTCAGAGACGGCTGCAGTCAGGGAATGGTCTAGATACAGCTGGCCCTGGTCTGCCCCTGTCCTTTCTCCTGTTCCCCGTCTCATGCTCACACTGCAGGGGCTGTGCTGAGCTCACTTTCTGAGCGAATCTAGGCCGCCAGGCGCTGTGACAGCTTGGCTCGGGGTCTGGCTGATAAACAGCCCCAGCCTGCAGCCCCGCATTGCAATTCCCCGGCCTCGTCGGCCCGGAGCTCGGCCACAGACTGATACAGTTATTGAAATGCTGAGCAGCGTCTTTGCCTGCAGTGCAGGGCCGGCGCGGGGCCATGGAGCATGCGGCAGTGACTGAGCTCAGGGTGACCTGCCATCCACACCCAGATTTCAAAGGCTGCTTCTGTGTCTAAGGGGGTTAACCCATGGGACTCCCTGCCACTGGGTACTGGAGGGGTTAGCATGTAGGACTCCATTCCAGTGAGTATTGCCAGGGTTAAGCTGTGGGTCTCCTTCCCACTACATTTTGGTGTTGTTAAATGGCAGGACTATCTTTCTTTGGGTATTAGTGGTGTTAACCTGCGAGACTCCGTGCCAGTATGCACTGGTGCTGTTAACCGGTGGGATCCTCTTCCACTGGGTATTAGTGGGTTAACTCACGTGACTCCCTGACACTGGATATTTGTAGTGCTAATCAATTGGACTTCCTGCCGCTGGGTATAAGTGGGGTTAACCCCCAAACTTCCTCTCACTGGATAGTAGCAGGGTTAACTCAGGGGGACTGCCTGCCCCTGGGAGTTAGTTGGGGTACACCAGGACTCTGACTAATGCCATGTACAGAGGTGGTATCACAGTCTGCTCCCCATTGACCTGCCAGCATAGCCGGAGGGAGGAGGGAATTCATCCCTTCAGTTTTGGATTAAAAATGGCCCAGATGCCTAGACACCCCTAAATTCAAAGGCCAGGTCGCCCCACTTCTCAGACACCCTGCGGGGAGCGAGTGAGGAGCAGAGAGCAAAGATCCAGCCCCTGGCCCATGCCCGGCTCCCAGGCGGGTTCAGAGGTTAATCGTTAACCAGGCGTGTTCCAGTAACAGGCCGAGATCTCAGCTCTGGGGCTGCAAATCTGGGAATGCCCCACACAAGGTGTTAGGGAGGGGCTGGGAGTCCGGACTAGCCCCAGCTCTGGGAGGGGAGTGGGATCTAGGAGGGGTGGGAGTCAGGACTCCTGGGTTCTCCACCCCTGGTTTCAGGACCCCTTCCAGTTGCTAGCCTAGAACGAGCGGGGCCAGCGCTATTCGCGGTGTGACCCCTCTGGTATCAGCGGGATTGTCAGTGCCTGGCAGAGCCGCAGAGCTGGGGGCTGCACGTCCCCTCTAAGGCAGGACCCCGGTTTGCACGGCAGAGCCCACACCCCCCCTGCCCTGCTGTGCTGTCTGCGGAGGGGGCTGATCACATCCTGTCAGGGTGTAAATCCAGCACTCGTGGCTCCGCTTTATTAGCTCAGGTCTCTGACAGCCTGCGAGGTAGGGACATTCGACATGGGCTCCTCTATGCTCCCCACCCCCACCAGCTCTGCCGGAGCCCCTCACTCCCGACCCGCAGCCCCCTGCTAGCTCAGCCCTGGGATCCTGCAGCCGGTCACTCGAACTGGGACCTCGACTCCACTCCCCAGTGGCTGAGCAGCATTTGCTTGTAGACATGACAGGATCTGAGCCCTCAGAGCCCTGTTAGAAACTGGGAATTTCCATGTCATGGAAAATTTGTCAAATAACCCCACTGGTTCACCGCAACACAGAACAGGAGACACTCCAGGTTAGGGGCAGTTCCTCGCTCAGAGAGCCGTCCCCACCCGAGCGCGGAGCGAGCTAGCGCCTGAGAACAGAAGGCAGCTGTTCCACGCGACAGGAGAGGCCAGGTGTCTGATCAGCCCTGAGCAGCAGCTGCCCTGCTGGAGTTAAAGAACAAAATCAAATAAAACGAATGGACGATTTCAGTTACTGTGTCATGTTATCAGAATAGAATCCGTCCCGGGCTCTGTTCTCTCACATGGTGACGTGCCCGGAGTCGTTTATAAGCACCTGTCATAGCCTGCGAGTAGTCTTGGAAGAATTAGATGTTTGATAACGAGCTCTTCAATCTCTCAGAGAAAGGTGTACCATGATCCAGTGGCTGGAAGATGAAGCTAGATACATTCAGAGGGGAAAGGTGCAGATTTGTAACAGTGAGGATAATGAATCACTGGAATAGTTTACCAAGCGGGGCGGGGGTGGGGGGCGGGTTCTCCATCACTGCAATGTATAAATCAGGATGGGACGTCTTTTCAAAAGATCCGCTTTAGGGATTACTTGGGGGCCGTTCTCCAGCCCATGTGACATAGGAGTTCACACACAATGGTTCCTTCTGCCTTGGAATCTTGGAGTCTAGTGCATATTATGCCCCACGGCTACTGACATGATCTGAAATAGCCGACAGAGCTGACATAAAACAAACAGGAAAAATACACACAAAAGAGAAAACCCAAGGCCAACAGACATTTCAAAGAGAAATTTTGGAATGACCTGAAATGAAGTTGTCACGAACTCACAGATCGTGCCCACTTGTGGCCCTGTGTGGTCCGGGGGGGTGCCCCTTCTAGTGCGACAGCCCTTCTCGGGGTTCCACTCTCCCTCTGGTCAGGCCCGTCCACCTCCTGGAGCCGCACCTCTCTGAGCCTTAGCACACCTGTCTCTCGCCGTGGGCCTCCTCAGGGAGTCCACTTGCTCTGGATCCCCCGGGCCTCCACCCCCCAAGGGATTGATGCTCCTGTTCTCTAGCCCAGAGTGACTCTCAGCCAGCATAAAACAGGAGGGTTTATTGAGGGTTGAACACAGCACAGGAAACTCTCAGGTCCTCAGGCCTGGCCTCCCTCAACACATCACATCTCAGTCTCCCCTGCATCCAGGTGGACTCGGCCTGCTCCCCCTCTCCATCCCAGAGCCCCCCTGCTTCCCAGCTGGGCCTCCGATATTCCCGGCCCCAAACCCCACTCTGTCCATTGTCTTCTCTCCAGGTAAACTCATTCGTAAACAGGGTGGCCTGGGTCTCGTCTTCTCTCAGCCCCCCTCTGGCTGGAACCGGCTGGTCAGGTCACCGGGGTTCTCTCTTCGCAGCCCATTGTCCTCGCCCTGGCCAGAACCAGCTGTGACTCCTGAGCTGGGTCACCAGGTCACCAGTCGTTGGGGTCTCCATCCTGCAGGCCATCGGCCGGGGTCCCAAGTTCCCTCTCCAGTCCCCTGTAACAACAAACTCCCTCTCCCCTCACCTCGTTACACCAGTAACACCTGGGGACACTCCTTCTGCTTGTAACCCACTGGAAAACACGGGAACACCAAGAAAACCCCCCACTTTGTCACAGAAGTGAATTTGTTTTTTTCAAAATGTTTCCTCAGCTGGGGCAGGGACTGTCTCTCGCTGTGTCAGGGCAGCGCCCAGCCTGGCCCAGCCTGATCTGTTGGGGTCTATTGATGCACCTCTGTAACATAACTAATGACAAGTCCCCACAGCCCTGGAGTCTGGCAGAGCAGCATCTGCGAGAATCTTCTCCAAGCTGATCCAGCTGAACATGGAGTCAGTCAAAATCTCTGGCCAAAGTCTGGAAATATTGGCCTGTGTCCTCCAAACAGGACGGCCAGACTGTGGAGTGGTGTGAACGGGTGTTAAAGGGAATTGGAGTCAGGACACCTGGGTTCCAGCACCAGGTCTGGGAGGGAAGGGGGGTGTAATGGGTCAGAGCAAGGGGGCTGGGAGCCAGGATACTTGGGTTCTCTAGGGGTGCCAACCCTCCAGGCTGTCTCCTGGACCTGGGGATTAAGCTTTAATGAAAGATTCTGACATGTGATGAAACCTCCAGGAATACGTCCAACCAAAACTGGCAACCCTCGTTCCACCCCACTTTGGGGGGGTCTAGCAGGTCAGAGTGCGGGCTGAGAATCAGGACTGACTAGTAGAGGGTGTTGTCACCTGGTTAGAGATGGAAGCATTTCGGTAAAAATGTCCAATATTTTGTAACCACAAGAGTCTTTTCCCATAAAGACGTGGATCGTAGGTAAACAGCTGTTCATCCAGCCCCGTTCTTACTGGAATCTCCCTTCCCCTGCCAATCACTGACTCCACTGGCCAGGAGGGCTCTGAGCTAGTGAATAAATACAGGCCCCCGTAGTTCCCAGCTCCACTCAGCTGTTTGCAGAGAAGACCCAACCCCTAGAGAAGATGAGAGTCCAGATGCTGGCTGTCCTGCTCCTGTTCGTGTCCCTCCTTTGCGCTGAGGGAATCCATGGAGCATCCCTGGCTGAGGTGAGTGGGGGACCCTGTTCCATTCCTGGTGTGCCAGGTGCTGTCCAGACACACAGCGAGAGGCTGACCCTGCCCCAAAGAGATTCTGATACAGTAAAAGGTGGGAGGGGAAACTGAGGCACTGCCTGGGGAAGTGACTTTCTCCTGGTCACACAGTAAGGCAGGAGCCGAAGTGGGAATTTAGCAGTCCTGCCTCTCAGACCCCCCTGCCCACTTCTCCCTCCACTGCTCTAATGAGATGGATTTCCCTCCCCTCCCAGAGTCAGGGACACACCCCAGGTGTCCTGACTTCCAGCGCCTCTGCTCTGACCCCTAGACCCTGCTCCCCTGCCACAGCTGGGGACAGAGCCCAGCAGTCCACTCAGGACGTGCTTTGGAGACGGGCATTAGATTCCCTGTGATCCCTCGGGAGCCGCGAATGCTGGTCAAACAAACACGGGCACCAGTGAATCCCTGCTGTCCCGCTCTGACAGGGCTCCGAGTCCCAGCGCACGGAGGAGGGCCTAGGCGAGTCCAAGGTGATGGTGAAGAGAGAAGCGGTGAGTAGGGGGAGGTGGCTTCACTTGTGTCACTGCTGGTACTGATGGGGGGAGATGAGGGGTATGCTGGGTGCCATGGGCTAATGCCAGTAAAATCCTGTTGCAGGTGGTTTGACAGATTTATGTCTAAAATGTCCCCTATGTTGACTGCATTAATATCCAGTGGTGGGGAGTCCCACAGGCTAACCCCAGGAAACTCTGTGGTAGGGAGTCCCAGCTCCAACATATCCTGTGGCAATGAGTTCCACAGTTTAACACCTATAATATTGCATGGGTTAACCCCAATAATATCTTCTACCAAGAAGCATTACTCTTGACGAGCAAAGGGTCAGTCTGTGAACTCTGATATCTTGTAGAGAACATAACCCTTTAGCCCTCACTCATTCCTGGGAGTTAGGAATAGAACCCAGGAGTCCAGATTACCAGTCTTGTCCTTCCTCTGTTCCCATCCACCCCCGATCTAACCACTAGACCCCAATCCTTTCCCATAAGCCTTTAAAAATCTAAATCCTTCTATACAGATCAAAAAATGTCTCTAACACCACATGGGAATAAGAGGTTGGGGAAAAGCTGGAAGGGGACTGGGAGCCAGCACTCCTGGCTTGTGTCTCCATTTCTGGGAGAAGAGTCGGGTCTAGTGGTTAGTGCAGGGGAGGCTGAGAACTAGTACTCCTGGGTTGTGTCCCCAGTTCTGGGACAGGAGCGGGGTCTGGTGGTTAGTGTAGAGGGCCTGGGAGCCAGGACTCCTGGGTTGTGTCTCCATTTCTGGGAGAAGAGTCGGGTCTAGTGGTTAGTGCAGGGGAGGCTGAGAACTAGTACTCCTGGGTTGTGTCCCCAGTTCTGGGACAGGAGCAGGGTCTGGTGGTTAGTGTAGAGGGCCTGGGAGCCAGGACTCCTGGGTTGTGTCTCCATTTCTGGGAAGGGAGTGGGGTCTAGTGGTTAGTGCAGGGGGGGCTGAGAACTAGTACTCCTGGGTTGTGTCCCCAGTTCTGGGACAGGAGCGGGATCTAGTGGTTAGTGTAGAGGGGTTGGGAGCCAGGACTCCTGGGTTGCGTCCCTGGCTCTGGGAAGGGAAAACGGCTTGGGAGAAGGTAGGTGGGGGGTTGGTTCAGGGCAGGCCTCACTCTAGTCTCTACATCTCTTCCTGACGGCTCAGAGTTTCGCTGGATGTCGCTTCTGCTGTAACTGCTGTTCTGGGATGAGAGGCTGTGGGATCTGCTGCACCTTCTGACCCCCTTTGCCAGTCACTCTGGTGGCACCATGAGAGTCCCCAGCCTTTCCTGAGAGCAGATCGAAACCGGCCTGGTGCTGAATTTGCCTGGGTTCAGGGGGATGCTAACCCTCCTGCTGATCCCCAATAAAGTGTCTGCCTGGACGTGGAGTTTGTGTCTTTATTCTCAAGTGCCATGTGCTTGTCACCCATTCCCTGTGGGGCTGTGCCTGACCCCACTCCCTGCAGCACAGCGCCCCCTAGCACTGCACTGGGGCATTGCAGCCAGCCCTGACTGCCAGGGGAGAGACCCCACCCCACCCCGCTCCCTGCAGCACAGCGCCCCCTAGTGCCACACTGGGGTATTGGGGCCAGCAGTGACTGCATGAGGAGAGCCCCACCCTGCTCCCTGCAGCACAGCGCCCCCTAGTGCCACACTGGGGTATTGGGGCCAGCAGTGACTGCCAGGGGAGAGACCCCACCCCACCCCGCCCCCTGCAGCACAGCGCCCCCTAGTGCCACACTGGGGTATTGGGGCCAGCAGTGACTGCATGGGGAGATCCCCACTCAGCTCCCTGCAGCACAGCGCCCCCTGGGGCCGCCTTGGGGCACTGGGGCCAGCATTGACTGCAAAGTGAGGGCCCGTCTCAGAGGGCCACTGACGGCAAGTGCAGAGACCTTAAGGCATTTGTTTGAGATAACGCCTCTCAATGGTGATTCTGGTAACACAGCGGCAGAGTCCCAGTCACCCTTGTTCTATGCCCTACACCCCACTCTCCTCTCAGAGCCAGGAAACAAAGCCAGGAGTCCTGGCTCCCAGCTCCCCCCGCCCACTCTGTCCTAACCCACTACACCCCATTGCTCCCCAGTAAAAGCAAAAAGCCCTGCTTCCTGCCCAGGCGACTCTGACTCCCTGCAATGATCAATAACCAGCATCACTAGCACCTCCCAGTGTGACCAGTGACACCACCCCCAGGAACAGCCCTGGACTCCCCAGCCACCTGCCGTGCCACAGCACCCCCTGGTGGTCAGCAGCATTAGTGCAGCCCCGTCATTTCACCAGCAGCCAGTTTTCCTGGCTACTTTTGAGTTTAACATGCAAAGATCTTGAAATGTTTCAGTTTAACAGAGATGATGCTTTGTCCAAGGGGAATAAGGAACAGGAGAGAACAGGGGCTCTCAACCTTCCAGACTGCTCCAGCCCTTGCAGGAGGCTGGTTGGTCTTGCATACTCGGACCGTCAGCGGGATGTGTGTCTAGTGCTGTGCAGTCCGACATCGCCCCCGCCCCCCAACAGAGTGTTTGACAGCTCCGAAGCAGGGGGGAGGAGGTGGTTGGTGGAGCACCCCCAGGGACACACAACTCAAAGAGCCTCAGTTACTGCACAGGGGGAGTAACCGGCTCTTCCCCTGCTCCACCACGGGTGACTAGAGAGCAGGGCCCGAGATGGGACGGACGGGCCTTCGGAGCAGCATCTCCTGCCGATGACGGGTTACAGAGAATGTACTAATTTAAACGTGCGAGCGACCTGGGCCCCATGCTGCAGGCAGGGGAGGCTCTAGACATTTCACTGCCCCAAGCACAGCATGCCGTGGGGGGCGCACTCCCGGTCGCCAGTTCCGCGGCTCTGGCGGACCTCTCGCAGGCTTGCCACCCTCCTGGCGACTGGCAGAGCGCCCCCCGTGGCATGCCGACCCAAGCACGCCCTTGGTGTGCTGGGGCCTGGAGTCACCCCTGGCCGCAGGGGAAGGCAAACATCCCCCACTCCTCCAGGATCTCTGCCAGTTTGATCCAGGGGAAAATTCCTTCCCTGCTCCAAGTGCAGTTCCCAGCGAGACCCTGAGCAGGTGGGCGAGATCCACCAGCCAGACACCTGGGGAAGAATTCTCCATAGGCAGCCCCATCGGACCATCCCCTCCATAAACGTATCAAGCTCAGTCTTGGGATTAGCGGATATTTTGCCCCCTTGCGAGGCTGCTCCAGAAATTCACTGCTCTGATGGTCGGAAACCTTTGCCTAATGTCAAGCCTAAACTCGCCGGGTGTATTGGTTGATCCCAGGATGTCTCTGAGCCTGTGGCCGTGAAAAAGGCTCTTGCAGACCTAGGATGTGTCCGGTGAGGTATTTCCAGTAGCGACAGGGAAGTGTTAGGAGGAGACAAGGCACTGGCGAGACCCCTCTGGAGCACTGTGTGCAGTGCTGGGTTCGCAGGGTTAAGGAGGATGAATCCAAACTGGAGCAGGTGCAGAGAAGGGCGACTAGGATGATCGGGCAGAGGCTGGAATTGGTTCTAGCCAGACGCCTTTGTCTTCCAGGTTTGTGAGGAACCGCGTCTTGATGCCAGCAGCAGGCTGCAAAATCTCCCAGTGAGTGCCAGAGTCGTCTCCTTTCTCCTTTGCAGGGGTGGGCGCAGCTGCCAGGACTAGAGTCATGTTGCCTTGTTTGGTGCGGACAGGGAGCAGATCTCCTGAACTGGGCAGCGCTGGTTCCAGCCGAATTGGGCTGGGGCCCTTCTGGTCCAGGAGCCCAGAGCTGCTGCTGGATAGAAACAGATCTGACCTTGCGTGTGTGTTTGAGCAGGGAGGCAGGGCTGGGAGCCTGGACTCCAGGGTCCTATCCCAGCTCTGGGAGGTGGAGTGGGGTCTGGTAGGTTAGAGGAGGGGGGTTCTGGGAGCCAGGACTCCTGGGTTCTATCCCCAGCTCTGGGAGGGGACCCCATGGCATCCTGAATGAATTCCTGACATCAGTATCATGCAGTACTGCCTCCTGGTGGACAAGTTCAGTCATTACACACCAGCTGTCTGAGCCCTAGCGCTCAGCTCGGGTTTCTTCGCCCCAGCAGGTTGGGAAGTGGGGTAAGTTCTGTCGCTTCTGCTGCAAGACCCACCAGTGGGGCTGCGGGGGCTGCTGCAAGCCTCGAAAGGGCCCCCCGGGGACCCTCTGGGATCGTCTCTGCAGCCCCACCCTCCTGGGGGGGGGCGGATGCCTTTGCAAGTGCGGCTGAATGGGAGCAGGGGTCTGGAGATGCTCTGACAGATGGCTGCTGCTTGCTGTGATGTGGGAAACAGGACATGTCTGGGGGAACTGGGTGGGTGGCTGGAGGGGATGTGGGGCTTGACTGGCTGTAACCAACTCCAATAAATGTATAGTGGTTAAAAGACTTTCTCTTAAGTGCAAGGGATTGGCTGGGTGGGGACTGGGACATGGAGCTTTTCCCCTTTAGGGGGGCACCGGCTCCCATCTGGTCCCAGAGTGGGGGACTGGCTGGCTCAGGGAGGTGGGGAATGGGGCACGGGGCCTTTCCTCTCTAGGGGGGCACCGGCTCCCATCTGGTCCCAGGGTGGTGGCCTGGCTGGCTCAGGGGGTGGGGAATGGGGCACGGGGCCTTTCCCCTCTAGGGGGGCACCGGCTCCCATCTGGTCCCAGGGTGGGAACTGGCTGGCTCAGGGGGTGGGGAATGGGGCATGGGGCCTTTCCCCTCTAGGGGGGCACCGGTTCCCATCTGGTCCCAGGGTGGTGGCCTGGCTGGCTCAGGGAGGTGGGGACTGGGGCACGGGGCCTTTCCCCTCTTGGAGGCGCCAGCTCTGATCCAGCCACAGGCTGTGGGGATTGGCTGGCTCAGGGGAGCAGAGACTGGGATATGGGGCCTTTGCTTTCTAGGCAATGGCAGCTCCCATCCGGCCCCAGGGTGTGGGACTGGCTGGCGGGGGGTGGGGAATGGGACCCCGGCCCCTTTTGGGCACCACTTTCTAACTCTTCGATTTAAGGGTCATAGGATGGGCACTGGCTCTGGGAACAAGGCTGAATGTCACAGTGTAAGAACAGGAGCTCACGGTAGCAGGACAGCTGAGTGGAGACTTGTTCCGTTCCCAAGCGCGTTTCAGTCCCACTCTGTTGCATTTCTGTGACCACTGGACTTTGCTACCCTGCACGAGTGGGAGGGGGAATTCTCAGCTCGCTCGTACGGACCCTGGTACCATTAAAGAGTCTGCCCACGAGCCCCACTCCTAGTGAAGAGTGAAGCCACCACTGACTCCCAGAGGGGCAGGTATGCACCTAAAGTCATAGAGCAATTGTGGTCTAGTGGCTGGAGCAATAGAGTCCAGGCAGGACTCCTGGGTTCAATCCCCAGTTCTGGGAAGGGAGTGGGGTCTAGAGGGTTAGAGGAGTCGGGGAGGGGGGGGCTGTGATCCAGGACTCCTGGGTTCTTGCCCCAGCTCTGTCACTGTCCTGCTTTGTGATCTGGCGCAAGGAGACGTCCCTGCTTTGTGCCTCGGTTTCCCTCTTGTGCAACATGAAAAAACCATATGTGGTACCTGGAAAGAGTTATTCACACTGGGCTAATCCAGCATTTGGCCTTAATCTATTGTCAGTTCCCCGGAATACTCTAATGAGCTAACAGGTGCTATAGCTCCGTAAGGAGAATTTTCTCTCTCCCAAGCTTCCTACACCTTTAGTCAACACAATTTCAACACATAAGCTTGAGGGTTGGTGGAAATTGCAATAATGACAGGAGGTCAATACTGATTTACACACGACTAGGGCTCTGAGGGCCTATGGTAACACAAATAAGAATAATAAACGCCAGTGGAGTTACGGCTGATTGACATCAGCTGGGGGTCTGGCCCCACTGATTGCAGTGGAGCTACAGCCGATTGACACCAGCTGAGTGGCCTGGCCCCAGTGATTCCAGTGGAACTATGGTCCATTGACACCAGCTGGGGGGTCTGGCCCCACTGATTCCAGTGGAGCTACGGCCGATTGACCCCAGCTGGGGGTCTGGCCCCACTGATTCCAATGGAGCAACAGCTGATTCACACCAGCCCAGGATGTGGCTCGATAAATCCAGGTTGGTGCCACTACGTTATTTGCTTTGTGTTCAAAGGAAATTGCCTTTAGGTCTCAGGGAGAGGTGTGGCACCGCCATATGTGTGGCGTCAGAAATGTTGACGGGTTTCTCTTTTTTGCTGTTCCCCAGAACTGAGGGCAGGTTGTTCCGTCTGTGAAAGGTGAACCGAGGTTATCATAGACGATGCCCCCTGTCTGATTCCTGGACCTGTACGAGTTCCATGGAATGGCTTTATCAGGAGTGTCTGTCTGGCAGGTGGCCTGGCCACGACGCAGGACGTTTATCTTTGCGACGGGCCGTTTCCTAACACCTCCTCAGCACCAGGACTTGTCAATAAATGAAGGCAGTGACACCAGTGGATCACAGAGGGATTTGGTGCGTAACCTGGCCGCCAGCCAATGTCCACAAACACATGGGCCCAGGTCTTCAAAGTTACTTTATGCTCCTAACGTCCACTGATTTAGGGTGACCAGATAGAAAGTGTGAAAAATCGGGACGGGGATGGAGGGTAATAGGTGCCCATATAAGAAAAAATCCCAAATATCAGGAGTGTCTATTAAAGTAAGGCGATGTAGTGGGCAATACATGTGTGTACGCATGTGCCTATGCGTACAGACTGTTAATGTCCAGTTCATTAAGTAAACCGCAGCATTAAACTGCTTGACTTCCTTGGAAACCTTTTCTCTCTTTGTTGCTGTTCTCTGTTCTCCCATCTCCCAATCTTAACTCTGGTATTTACCCACAAAACTGCAAAGATTTTTTTGCATTGACTTTCACCTGTTTTTTCATTTTTATAATACCCACTGATATATTTTCAGGATGTTTTCAATAAAATAAAAACTGAAAACGAAGGGCCTTTGTTACAATATATACACTAGCCCTGGAACAGAGGAGACACAAACAGCATGCAGGTGGCCCCCCCTCAGTAATCCCAGCCCATACACCAGTGCTTGGTTTCCAGGGAGCAGCCCTGCCCCAAGAACTGACTTCGGTTAGAGAGATTAAGGCAGGGAGCAAACTCTTTACTGCTTGCTACAGCTCCCTCCTGAAGTAAACCCCACCACAAAACGAACGACAACGCAGAATGGCTAAGGAGAAAGACTCGGGAGACTGTGAGTGACAGCACCACCTGGTGGCTCCTGATGTAATGTGTGTGCACAGTGCCCATCACAGTCGAGTGGGTCCTTGTGACAGATGGGAGACCTTGGAAGCATGTAAAGATGTGCCAGACGCTCTGTGTCCCTGGGATATTGACAGCCTTTTGTACCAGGCTATGGTCTATGTATCTGTGTGTTCCTGGCTCAACGGGTGGGTTTCCTGTGGAAACTGGACTCAGTAACTGTGCTCCCCCAATGCTGATTATGCTGATCCCCCCGGCCCAAACTGTTTAACGGGGCAGACGGAACTGACTCAGGACCCTCGTTTGATCCTCCAGCTGATGTAAGATTTTAACCAAAAGGGCAATGTCCTACTGGAAGGGTTGGAAACCCGTCAGGGCCTCCTTGGGGATCCTGGTATAGAGCTGCCAACAGTCCCTTATTATAAGCACCATCATCACACCTGCACAGTCTACTGAGGACTCCTGCGCCAGCTGAGTGACCACAGTCGGTGTCGTTGAACCAGGGGCAGCGTGTTGGGAAGTTCCGTTCTGGCTCAATCCTGCGACTCCGTGGCAGCACCGCAGGCAGCGGCAGGTAGAGTCCGGGGTCGTGCCCCTTCCCAGGTCGACGGAGACTCTGAGAGCACATTGTGCTGGGCTGTTTTTGTCCATCCCGATGACCTGGCCGAAGAGTGCGCTACACCAGCTTTGAATATAGTGAGCAGCTGAAGGAAGGCCAGATCTCTGGGAAATCACCACAACTTACAGGTGCCCGACCATGAGTTCAGTCTGCACCATTGGACCGCAGGAAGGTTGCTCTTTCCTCAGTGACTTGCTCCCCTTGTGGCAGAAGGACCTGTGCACTGCCGACTATGGGGCAGGTGAGTCTCTGACAAGAGCTGTGCTGTACCCAGTACTGTTCAGGGCTAACACATTCCACTTGGCAGCATGGGACACACTCGTAAGGTCTGCTTGGACTTCCTATATTATAAGGGATGTCCCTTATTTACATAACAAATTGCCTGTTCCATAGTGACTCAGCACAGGATGCCTGTTACCCTGGAGTTCAGCCAGGGTTGCCTCATGGCCGGTTTTACAGCCTGGCCGATTGCTGGTGGAAACATGCTGTTGATTTTTGCTGTGGACCAGCTGACGGAACACTAGTCCCAGTGGAAAACCCCCCTGGGACATAAGCTGCATGTGTGCACAGCCTGGCAGTGATGCCGCATATCCGGCTGGGAGCACGGCCGGCGTGGTACCCGGGGCCCTGCTCGTGAGTGCTGGACTCATCTCACGAGCCAGCAAAGAGAGATGAGGAGCAGGGTGGTGCTCAGAAAACTGTCCCATATGATTGACATACAGCCTTGGCAGCCCCGGAGATGGGGGGTTCCTGACGAGCCAGCATGCGCGCTGACTGGCTGCATGATCTAGTCTCTCTATAACGCTTTTGTCCTCAATCAATGTCCTGGGCCCTGGGAGAGCTGACTGGCCACTGGGAGCCTGTCCGTAAGCCCCGGCAGAGAGTGGCCCACTGGTGCTGGACTGAAGTCAGACCGGACTCAGGCAGGTGACTCATAGCCAGGTGACAGCCGGAGCTCGGCAGGTGGGAAGGGGGAGAAGGGAGTTGGCAGAGGCAGAGTGTGTACATGGGGGCAGGGGGAGGGCAGAGAGGTAGGAGGGGAGGGGCAGAGAGCTACCAGCTGCAATCCGGCTGACTCAGGCAGTGGAGGGCACTTAGGCTCAGTATCAGGGTATAAATACAGCAGCTCAACCCACCAGACTCACCTCTCTGGTTTCCAGCTGTCGAGGGACGGGCACTGGGCAGAAGGGGCCATGCAGCTGAGCAGCCTGGTCAGGATTCTCCTCCTCTTCCTCCTGCTCCTGGAGAGGGCCAGAGCCGCACTGCTGTGGGTAAGGCTGGCAGTTCTTCTGGGAACAAACTCCCTTCACCTGTCCCCATGGAATCAGCTTTAGACAGACAGCAATTCCACAGCACTGCCAGCTCTATGGGGCAGGGTCTGTCTCTGGTTGTGCCAGGACAGCGCCCAGCATGATGGGACCCGGATCTCAGCTGGGGCAGGGACTGTCTCTGGCTGTGGGTCTGGGCAGTGTCCCACACAATGGGGCCCTTATCTTGGTCAGGGACTGTACAGCACCTGGCACAATGAGGCCTTGATCCTCAACTGGGGCTTCTAGGCACAACCATAATCCCTACAATTAAATAATAATCTCCATGGAAAAAAATCCTACAAATTACACTGTAAACCCACAAAAACCAGAGGGCCGATAAATAGATAAAACCTGGAGAGAGGGAGGGATAAACAGAGGGATGGATGGATGGAGGGTGGGATGAATGGGTGGGTGGATAAACAGTGGGATGAATGACTAGATAGTGAAAGTCCATGGAGTGATGCCAGTTGACAACAGCTGCGGATCTGCCCCGTTGTTGCTCTCATAGCAGCATTCATTGGCCTGCATTAGGTCATATTTTGCCCTCACAGCAGAGGAAATCAGGAGAAAGTCCACTGTAATTTGTGGAATTCCACCTGGTTCCCATGGTGGGACACTCAAAGCTGAGGCAGCAGCTCCTTTTCCACATCTTTTCTAAAATAGACGCTCTAGCTCAACCACCAGATATGGGCTGGACGCAGGGGCTGGTTCTCTGGCCGGTCTGATGCAGAATGGCAGTGTGAAGGATCAGTGGCCTTAGGCTCTATGACATGGGAGGAAGGGGGCACAAAGAACTAACCCTAGGCTTTTTCTAAAAGGGTTCGCCATATGGATCTGATGACTATTATAACCCCCAGGTAAGTCTCAGACATTCTGTCGGACAGGAGAGCCTCTTATATGCCTCAGAATGAGAGATCAGACACAGCTCTTGGGCCTTTCATGTGGAAAGTGGAGGAGACAGGTTAAATGAAAGACTCCTGGTGCACCAAACCCACAGAAGAACCTAGACAGATGGATGCCCAGGCTTATGGAGGACTCTAGTCTACCTCCCTGATAGTTCAGGGACCCACATTATGTGTTCAGTTTGGCAGGACCAGCCTAAAAGCTAGTGGTTCCTATAGTCTTTGGAGCTGAGCCCCATCACCAACTGGCTGCCAAGTGCTTCACAATAACAGCCAGCTAGAAGCTGTCAGGGATGGTTACACGAGGGTTAGGTTCAGCTGATGTGTTCATCCCACTGTACAGGGGGCAGGTGCTGGGTAGAACTAAAAGCATGTGTCTGTGTTGCAGGTTTTCAAATACGTGTGTGAGGAGATAGCTAGATATGCAGGTGTGTGGATGGATGGATGGATAAGTATATATGCGGCTAGATAAGTACATATGCAGATTCATGGAGGACAGATCCATCAATGGCTGTTAGCCATGATGGGCAGGGATGGTGTCCCTAGCCTCTGTTTGCCAGAAGCTGGGAATGGGCGACGGGGGATGGATCACTTGATGATTCCCTGTTCTGTTCATTCCCTCTGGGGTACCCAGCATTGGCCGCTGTCGGCAGACAGGACACTGGGCTAGATGGATCTTTGGTCTGACCCAGTCTGGCCATTTTACAATTTGCACATTGCTTTATATGTCACCAAAATCCAGAAGATGAGTTTGTCCCGGTTCCCTAACTTGTTGTTCTGTCCCTTCCCTATCTTTGTTTTGGATACAAGCTTTCCAGGTACTAGTCCGTGAAGATACTTCCCTAGCTTGTGAGAATATATCTTGATTCTGACAAGTTTCCTATCTGCTTGTGCCAAACTCTTACTTCAGCAAAAACGCAAAGAGTTATGGGATACTTAGCGTAAGGGAACAGTGTTATGGTATAGGCCAGTTTAGCCTGTATCACTGTTACAATATTTGTGCTGAATGTTACTGCTACTTAATACACACTAATATATTTGACAGTACAGTGTGTGTGTGTGTGTGTGTATATAGATATATGCTACCCAGCAGATATTAGTCAACAGATGGTTGACTGGTGATTTTGGGGTCCCAGACGGGTTTGATTTTCAGCGGCAAGGTGCTCAGCGCTTCCTGAAAATTAAAGTGTCTCAAGTAGGGGCTGAAAAATCTCTTCTCCAAATCTTCAGCCCTTTGCTCATGTCCCATCCTCTCCCAAATGGTCTAACTCCTGATTTTCCTAACAGAACATGGCACTGGGGCAAGCAGGTCTTTGGTAGCCAGTAAGTACTAAACACTGCTTTCTTTGGAGAGTAACTTCAATTTATGGGCTGGAGCCCAGCTGGAGTCAATGGGGCCAGATTCCAGCTGGAGTCAATGGGCTGCAGCTCCACTGGAATCAATGGGGCCAGATCCCAGCTGGGGTCAATGGGTCGTAGCTCCACTGGAGTCAATGGGGCCAGACCTCAGCTGGGGTCAACTGGCTGTAGCTCCATTGGAATCCATGTGGCAAGACCCCACCTGGGGTCATTCGGCCTTAGCTCCATTGGTGTCTATGGGGCCAGATCTCAGCTAGGGTCAATTGTCCATAGGTCAGTTGGAATCAATGGGCCAGAATTGTGAAGTGAAGAATAATACAGATGTTTCCATCTCAGCCCATCAGAAAGGCAGCAGCCCCTGGGCAGACAGAAAACTCTCACAGGTGAACAATTGAAAAGTGCTTAGTGATTTTGAACCCTGCGGTGTTTGGGTATACGGCTTTGAACACCTTCGCGGGCCCTGCTCTTCAGAAAGCGCTGGACACTTGCCTTCTGAAAATCAAGGCTCTTCAACGTGTCTACAGCTGCATTCCCAGCATCTGAGGCATTCAAAAACATTAGTCACTTTTGTGGGCAGAATCTCGGCCCACAATCCTGGTTCTCATTTGCCGTGCAGCAGTGCCCAGATGTCCCTGGTGCTGCACACACACTGACACAATGCAGCCTGGGGGCCACTGGCCCAGGCACTGCACAGGGCATGGGGAAAGTCAGCCTCTGCCCCATTGGCGTTCCGGAGCCCATAGTGAGGGCCAGGCACACCCTGAGCTTCTCCCCTCATTGACCCACCTTACCCTGAATTCTGTTTGTTTCTGCCCGTCCGTTACTCCCTGTTCTATCTCCGCCATTTCCTGTGTCATGGGCCCCACATCCTGCCTTCCCACACCTCCAAACCACCGCAGAACAGCCACCATTGAGAACTGGGATTTCATCTTCACTGCAGGAGGAGCTCTTCAATTTTAGGACTATCCCACAAAATTTGGAACTGATGCCATCAATAGGGCTACACGAGTTCTGCTGTCAGCCCCTTGGGGGGAAGGGGGTTCTTCCTGGACACAGAGAGAAGAAAAGAGGTAAGGTGGCAGAGAGCAAGTGTGAAAAATCAGAACACTTTTTCAGAGGAGGGGCACGGGAGGGGGGGCAGGAGTACTGTGGCCTATATGGAGAGAAATAACCACCAATTATTTCTTTCAGGGCGGACAACCAAACCCAGGAGCCCTGGTGAGTTCTGGGCTGGATGTTATTTAATATCATCTGAGGGTCCCCCAGGCAGGGAGATGAGATCCGAACCAAGCACCCCAGTGTGGCGGTGGAAGTCCCATGTCTCTCATGCTGGGTGGGTGGAGGGGCCCATCTAACAGGAAGGAGCCCACCCAGTGTCCCGCTCTGTCAGCGGGATTCCAGAGGTGACTGCAAAGGGCTCCCCAGAGGGGTCACACAGGCAGTCCCAGTGATCAGTGCACAAGGGGCATCTCAGCTGCCGGGTTCCCTGCAGAGTCAGGGCTTCACCGCTGGGACTCCAGGCCCTTTTCCCGGGGGCTCCTCCTACCCCCCACTCTGCATGAATGGGCCGCCGGAGACTCTGCCCCACCGCGTGTCTGGCTCGGCCCAGGCCAGTGCCTCAGTGTGCGAGTACTCAGCACGGGAAGGGAAACACCTGGGGAAGGGATGCTTCCAGGTCAGGGTCCCTGGCTGGTTCAGAAATCCCCCTGATGGAGGGGAGAGAATGGGGACCGGCACGTTAACCTCTGGCTCTTTCTTACAGCCTGGCTTTGGTTTTAACCTGGGGCTGGTGAGTGTCTGGTTATTTGTTTGTATTATGGTAGGGCCTAGAGCACAGGGACCCTTGCGCTAGGTGCCGGTATAAGGATGGTTTCTGTCCCCAAAACTCTGTCAAAGGACTTGTCTTCCTTGGGGCGCCTCCTGCTGGCCAAGCCTGGCCCTGCAGGTGCCCCTCCTCTAGGGGTAACCAAGGGAACAGCTCATCCACTCCAGTCAATGCCAGACAGACTTTGGGGAAGCTGGAAAGCTGCTCAGATCTTTCTCATCCATGCTGGAGCAGCTCATGTCTGTAGAACATGGTCTAGACGCTGCCTCTACTTCCCCTGCCTGTGGCTCTGTTTTCCTGGCCGTCTGCCGGAGACGAGAGAGGCTGTTATTTTGGGTTATATTCATCTGATAAAGCCAGCAGATTTCAGTGACATTTGGCCCTAACCCGATGAGTGTTCTCAGAAGACCATGAGTCCAATGGAATCTCTAGAGCTGAGTCTCAATGACCCAAAGATCCGCTGCCTCTTGTCTGTTCTGACTTCCATCACCTGGTCTTTGCCCAGCAAGGTCGCTGCTATGAAGTGTAGTGACAGCCAGAAGTGGGGAAATCAGGGGTGGGAGGAAGAGCTTGGTGTGGGGCTCAGACATGGTGGGTTTGACACTCAAAGTCAGAACCTAGGGAGATACATTTCCTGCAGGCTCCTCAGTCATCCCTTGGTGCTGTGTTCAGTCTCATCCTGGACAGAAGAGAGAAGGACTGAAGAGAAATAACCAGCAATTATTTCTTGCAGGGTCCGTAACAAAACCCAGGAGCCCAGGTGAGTTATGTGCTGGATGTTACTTAACATCATCTGAGTGTCTCCTAGGCAGGGAGGTGAGATCAGAACCCAGCGTCCCAGTGTGGTGAGGGAAGTCCCATTGCTTCTCATGGTGGGTGGGCAAAGGGATCCATCTAACAGGGTCCCCTGCTGGTTCAATATCCCCACGAATGAGGGGAAACAA
The DNA here is from genome assembly GCF_007399415.2 of Gopherus evgoodei. NCBI lineage: Eukaryota > Metazoa > Chordata > Testudines > Testudinidae > Gopherus > Gopherus evgoodei. The sequence goes on from NW_022059983.1 coordinate 5,074,636, forward strand.
TGGGGACCGGTATGTTAACCTCTGGCTCTTTTTTACAGGATCCTTTTAAGCTGGGCATCAACATGGTAGAGACTCCAGCAATCTTAAAACCATGAGATTGCTGGAGGATCTAGGGCTGAATCCTCATGTCCCAAATATCTGTTGTTTCTTTTCTGTTCTGACTCCTCTGTTCTATGGCTTTGCCCAGCAATAAGGAACCAGGGCAAGGTTGTTGCTGTAGCTATGGTTGGACTGGAAAACCAATGCAGCGGGGGGTTTGGGAGGGAGGGGACAAGATGGGGGAGTGGAGGGGCTCAGCTGCACAGCAAAAGGAGGCCAGTATAGGAATCTGGGGGAGATCTCCCCCCAGCCCCTAGCACTGTGCTGGATTCCCTCCTGCTGGACAAAAAGTCCTAGTGAAGAGAAATAACCTCCAATTATTTCTTGCAGGGCAAAGAACAAAACCCATCAGGCCAGCTGAGTTATGGGCAGGATCTTATTCTGTGTGCCGCCGATGGGTTATACTGCCAGGCAGGGAGATGAGGTTAGATCCCCGAGCCCCAGAGCGGCACTGAGAATCCCATTGCTTTTCACAGGGAGTGGGCCGAGCGACCCAGCGAAGAGGAAACAGCCCAGCCAGAGTCCAGTTCTGGCAGCTGGATTAAACGGTGATTGCAGAGGGTCCCCGGAGGGCAGCAGGGTCAGCCAGTGATCGGCGTACAAAGGGGCATCACAGCTACTGTCCCCCTGTAGAGCCAAGGACCCACTGCTCAGACGGCCGGAACTCAGCTGGTGGCTCCTCCCAGGCCCCAGTCTATAAGAAGTGGGCAGCCCACAGGGTCTCTGCCCCCCGCCTTTCATCAGGAGGTCGGTGTGTCTGTTTGGACATCCCTGGTGTGTGGCTCTGGCCAGCAATAAGGGACTGGGGCAAGCTCAGTGCTGTGGAGGGAAAACCAACAGTGCTGAGGGGGAAATGCTGGGGATGGGTTCAGACATGAGGGGGGAGGAGGCCGGCTTGGAGAGACTCTTTCCCAGCGACACCTGTCAGCCCCTCGAGCTGCGTTCGGTTTCCTCGTGGACAAAAGTGAGGAGGAGTCAAGACAAATAACCCTGAATCATTTCTTGAGCTACGGCCAGGCTCTGGGGCAAGAGGTCACGACTTGGGTCCTGCAGCTGAATTGTAGCAATGGGGGCCCAGGGGCCTGCATCAGGCCAGGCTGGCTCCAGGCACCAGTGAAGGAAGCAGGTGCTTGGGGTGGCCAATTGAAAGGGACGGCACGTCCGGGTCTTCGGGGAGAATTTGGCAGCGGGTCCCTCACTCCCTCTCGGAGGGAAGGACCTGCTGCCGAACTGCCGCCGAAGAATGAAGCGACGTGGTAGAGCTGTCGCCCAAGTGCTGCCGATCACAGCGTTATCCTTTTTTTTTTAACTTCACTTCGCCGCTTGGGCTGGCAAAAAAGCTGGAGCCGGCCCTGCATCAGGCAGTCCCTTACTAAGGCTCCTCATTTCAGGATACGTATCTAAAGCCCATAAACCCGCAAGTGTAACCCAGGTCTATGCAGGGTAGTGCTCTATCCCCTGCTAGTGGTGGCCAGGCCACATACAGAGCTTTATCAGTAAACCTCAATTTCACTGTACACACACACACAAAGTGACGAACAGATATCTCCACCGATAACTGAAATTCACAGCTAGGCAAAGTGAGAGAACTAGGGTGACGAGATCGCAACTGTGAAAAAACGGGTCGGGGGTGGGGGGTAATAGGTGCCTATATAAGAAAAAGTCCCCCAAAACGGGACTGTCCCTATAAAAACGGGACTGTCCCTATACAAACGGGACACCTGGTCACCCGAGAGGGAACTCAGAGTTTGATTTAAGGCTACTCACTTTATAGATTTTGACATGTGACATTGACACCTTGTGTTTTAACAGTCAGGAAGCTGTAGCTGGCCGGTTCAACGTCTACTGTCATTAAAAATATATTCTCTGACCCTTCCAGAACTTCCCATAACTGTGAAAATTTAAACCAAAAAAACTGAAAAAAAAATGGTTAAACTTAAACCTTATGACCTGTTGCTATTATATGAGAAACGGAATCCTGCCGAGCCACGTACGGAGCTAGGCTAGATGAGCCTGTCAGAGGCTCAGTTAACAAATATGAATCTTCTAGCTCAGGCAGGTGACACTTCTGCTCCCAGACTCAGCAGTCCCCTGTCGGATTCTCGCTGAGAACCCACCCAGGGACATGGCATTACAAGGCTGCCCCGTATTTACTCTGGAAAGAGAGCGTCTACATGATGGATTATACTAGTATAACTATCTTGGTTTAAATTCAGTTTAGCTCAGGGCCGGCTTTAGGAAGTGCGGGACCCAATTCGTACTCACCCGGAGGCACTCTGGGTCTTCGGCGGCACTTCGGCAGCGGGTCCTTCACTCGCTCCAGCCCGGCTTAAGCTTATTGTGGGAAAACTTCCCGGTGTAGACAAGCCCTTAAATTGTAAGATTTTGGGGGCAGGGGCCATCACTTCTGTGGAGTGGGCCCCTGTCCAGGCTATTCTCATATCACTGCTAATAAAAGCAGCAGGATTCATCTTGGAGAAAGCCACAACATTGTTTACAAGGATTTTATGTCCTGTCTAGCAGTTTATTCCTGTCTGGCGCATGTAGAGAGGTTTATGAGTCTGTCATTAGCTGTAAACCAACAGGCCATGGATGTTGTATGTGTTATGAAACATCGTGGGCTGCACAGATCCCAATGTAAATCAAGAGAGGCTGCTCCCCAAAATCTCTCCTCTCCCTCCTGTTACGCTGATGCCCCGTCCCGTCAATAAGAGGGCTTGCAAGAATATCCTGTATTCTACAAGGGAGAGGGGTAGTTGCAGAGACACTTGACACCCTGCTAGCTGGGAGGAGCTAGATGTGAAATCCCTTCACTAGGCATTTTTTGCAGCTTATTATATGGCTTAGTAGCTGCCATCTTGGTTACCAGGTACAAGGACCTTCCTGAGGAATACCAGGTATGAAAGGGCTTTTAAATCTAGCAGAGTAAGAACCAGTGGCTAGAAGTTAAAGCCAGGCAAATTCAAATAAGAAATAAGGCCCAAATTTTTTAACAGTGATGGTGATTAACCGTTGGAACAATCTCCCCAGGGATGTGGTGAATTCTCTCACTCCTGTGTGTTCAAATCCAGACTTGATGCCTTAGTCAAACTCAAGCAGCGGGCTCAGTAGCAGGGACACTGGGTGAATTTCTCTGGCCTGTGTTACCCTGGAGGTCAGACTAGAGGATCATAATGGTCCTTTGTAGGCTTATGAAAAGTGCTGTGTACTTCACACTTGTTTTCCTTTCCCTTCCAGCCTTAGCGGTTCAAACAGCAGGATGGTCGCTGAAATGTCAGCTGGGAACCTGGCTCTGATGATAAGAAGGAAGATCCATCTTCCACGCTCTGATCTCGGAAATCAAATGCTAACCGCAAATTGGGTAGTAACAAGGGCTGTGGGGGCTGGGGCAGGAATGGTGTTCTGAGAGTTGATTTTGCTGCCTTTAATCAACAAGCAGACAATGGGGACGTTCACTAATGTTTACACCAAAAACAGCAGAAGCTTCGCCAGGACTGAAAATAAATCTCGCCAGCAAACCATTTCTCTCCTCTCCATGTTCATTGGTGACACATTTCATATTTTTCTGTGCATCACAATGGAATGTTGCGCCTTTTAAGATAGTGCCAATTCCTACTCAAGAGTGACACGAAGGCTGGCCTGGGCTAAGGCACCGGGACGCAGGACTCTTGTTCTCCGTTGCTGGCTCTGCTACAGAATCTCTGTGTGACCTAATGCAAGTCACTCATCCTCTCAGCTCCCTCACCTATAAAAGGGTGAGAATAATCCTTATCTGGCCTGTGTAGTGTGAACTCTTTGGGGACAAGGACTGCCTCCCTCTGTGTGTGTCTGGGCAGCGCCTGGCACAACTGGGCCCTGATCTCACCTGAGGCAGGAACTGTCTCTCGCTGTGTGTCCGTGCAGCACCTGGCTGTCACAGAGTGTGGGGGAGTCAGGGCCCTGCACCCCACACTTCCTGAAATTCACCATGACTCTCAGCCAGCCAGTAAAACAGAAGGTTTATTAGATGACAGGAACACAGTCTAAAACAGAGGTACAGAAAACAGGACCCTTCAGTCAGGTCCATCTTGGGGATGGGGAGCCCAGACCCAGGTTCTGGGCCTACCCCTGTCTCCCGAGCCAGCTCCAAACTGACACCCCCTCCAGCCTCTCTTCTGGCCTTTGTCTCTTTACCAGGCAAGGAGGCCACCTGATCTCTTTGTTCTGCAACACCTTCAGCTTGCACCTTGCAGGGGAGGGGCCCAGGCCATCAGTTGTCAGGAGACAGGGTGTCAGCCATTCTCTGTGCAGACACCATCACACCTGGCCTCTAGGGCTCTGCAACAATCACACACCCTATCCCATCACCTAGATACTTAATAAATGCAAAGGGAAGCTGAGGCACTCACAAGTATTCAGAGAAAAAATTGTAATCCTTCTGCCAGGCCGAGTTGATAGCAGCAAGGGCTGGGTTCAGTACATAGGGGTCCCCTCCCAACAACATAACGCAAAACCAGCTCGAGTCCCCACCCGGTGACCTGGGAAAATCTTACACACACCCCTGGGTGCCTCGAAGAGGCAATACTTCCCCTCTCGCAAGCACAGAGTCTCGGTGTAGCAGAAATTTTTTAATAACACGAGGTAAACGACATCAGCATTAAATTGGGAAAACACCACAACTAGGGTTCTTAGACCAAACCATGAGCAAGACCCACCCCAGCAAATTGGGCCATGTCCTTCCCCTTGGGTTCTTGAGTCCAGCGACCCAAGAATCATTCAAAGTCCCAAAAGTCCAACACCCCAAAAGTCTCTTGAGTCCAGCGACCCAAGAATCACCCAAAGTCCCAAAAGTCCCACAATCCAAAAGTTTCTGTCCCTGATCAGTGCCGCCCCAGAGTTCAAGTTTATCTGCAGAGTTTTCCCCCCCAGCCTGGGTGGAAATGGGGTGGGATGGGGTGTTAAGAGGCATCTTACCTGGGCTGAGGCCGACTGCCCTGCCTCTCCGTGGGGTTCTGCTGCAGCCTTCACCACGAGCTGCTCCACTCCACCAGCTGTCCCCAGAGCCACTCCAACCGTCCCACAAACTGCTCCACTCTGCCAGCCGCTCCGCTCCACTCCACCAGCCATCCCGTGGGCTGCTCCAACCATCCCACAAACTGCTCAGCTCCACTCCACTCACATGGGCCACTCCAACTGTCCCACAAACTGCTCTGCTAGCTGCTTAGCAATATATCTTCAAGCTCCCCCCCACCAGTTTAACACAGCACTCAGTGATCTCAGCTCTCTGTAATTTTAGTTCTTTAGTGATTTCAGCTCATAGTAAGGGAGTCCCAGTGCTGGTGCACCATTAGCCCAAAATGAAACCAGCACAGCAGCCTATAACTAGACACTTAATGGAATCAACATTAGCTCTGCTATTCAACAGCAGAGAGAGAAAGATGTGCAATTGCTGTTCCAGGCTCTTAAAGGTGCCCACACCACTAGATACAAATACCCAACCCCAACCTATTTCAGTTCACTGGGTTTTGGAACCCATGTCTCTTGTCTAGCGAGTGGTACTTAGTTGATGGTGAGTCCCTCTGTCATAAAACAGTTCCACTGATCTTGATTCACATAATCAGGGTAACAACACTTGATTCTTCCTGCCCCAATAACAGTGAAACTGGGGATCCCGTAGCAGTTAAAGTGACCATTTGGGCAACTGTGGGCTCATGCTAGGCGGGGTGGGTGTGCCTATGCAAATGAGACCAGCCCCTGAAGTTCTTTTTCACAACTTGCCACAATTCACCACCGGATGTCAGGGTGGAGCTCATCCTGACTCTGCTTACAACATAAAGAACATTCCCACTTTGTCACATCTCTCCTCTCTTCAAGACCGAACTGAGCAGGGTCACTTTAGCCAGTGACCTGGGGAAGTTCGAACCCATCAACGTTCCCATGGATGCCCAGCATCTCTGCCATTCCTTGGTGGGTGACACACCGGGGCCTTCCAGTTTCACGCCCTTCCTTGGGTCGAGTGTGCTTGATGATGCTTGCAGGCTGCATGTGGGAAGGTTTATGCGGCCTGTATTCTTGTGCCACACCAAAAGCCCTGGGGTTGAAACTGAGATCGGGTCTTCTCCCAGCGCTCCAGTCTGAGGGGCTGTGATTCTGGCTATCTTGGGTAAGACCCCTATCTTGACCTTGGCCACCCTCTGACCAGGTGTCTCTGTCACCAGCAACTCAGCATCAGCCCCTTGCATTTGGTGCAGCCATGTCGGGGGACAGTGGTCATGTACACAGGAAAGCATGGCCCAAATAGATACAGCCACAACTTTTTAAAGGCCTGCACCATGGCCAGGCATTTCTCCTCTATGGCCACATAGTTCTGCTCCCGGGGCAGCAGCTTCCTGCTCAGGTACCCGATGGGGTGTCTCCCCCCCATAGCATCGGCACCACGCCCAGCCCTGTGCCTGAGGTGTCAGTGAACACTGAAAAGGGCTTGGTAAAGTCTGGGTTTACCAGATTTATCGGGCCCTGGATTAGAGCCTCCGTCAGTGCAGGGAAAGCCCTCTGGCACTGCTCGGCCCAGACCACCTCGTCTGGCTTCCCCTTCGTACATAGCTCGGTGATGGGGGCAGCTAGGGAGCTAGGGTGAGGTACAAACCCCTGGTAGTACCCCGGCATCATGATAAAGGCCTGAACCTGTTTCTTGGTCTGGGGAACAGGCCAATCTCTGATCATCTCCACCTTGGCCAGCTCTGGGTTTGGGCAGCTGCTCTCCACCTTGTGGCCCAGGTACGACACCTCTGCCATCCCCACCTTACACTTTCCAGCTTTTACCAGCAGTCCTGCCTCCCTGAGGCAGCCCAGCACCCTCTTCACCTGGGACACGTGTTTCTCCCAGGACTGGCTAAAGACACACATGTCATTAACGTACGCCAGGGCAGAGTTCTCCATCCCCATCAGTAATTGATCCACCCGGCGCTGGGAGGTGGCTGACACCCCCTTGAGGTCAAAAGGCAGGGACAGGAATTCAAAGAGCCCCAAAGGGATGGTGAAGGCAGATTGCACCCTCTCATCTGAGTCCAAAAGCACCTGCCAGTTGCTCTTGATGAGATCCATAGCAGAGAGGTAATGTGTCCCCCACAGCTTGTCTAGAATCTCACCAGGCCTAGGCATGGGGTAGGCATCGGACACGGTGATGGCATAAAGCTTCTATAGTCCCCACAGAACTGGATCAACCCGTCTTTCTTGGGGAGCAGCCCCACGGGTGAGGCCCATGGGCTGTTGAACAGCTGGATCACCTCTAAAGCCAGCATGTCCTTGACCTCTCTCTCCAGACTCTGGGCTGTTTTCCCAGTGACTCTGAAAGGGGAACAACTGATGGGAGAATTGGCTCCCATCTCAGGGAAGAGCAGGGCCCATGCTCCAAAGGGCCCCCAGCCCAGCCCACTCTTCTCCACCCCCCGCCCACCGCTCTCTCCTGCAGGGACAGAAGCTGGGTCCTGCCTGCTCCTGTAGCAGGACAGGCTCTGCCGGCAGCCAAGTTCCCCCCTCCCCAACCTCTTCCCCAGAGCGTGCCGGGTTCCCGCCCCTCTCCCTCCTGGTGCTTCCCCCAGCTGCTGAACAGCTGATCACCTGCCTGCGGGAGGGGCCGGGGGAGGAGCGGAGCCATAGCACGCTTGCCACTCAGGGGAGGGGGTGGAGATGAGGCAGGGACGGGGCCTTGGGCAAGGGGGTGGAATCAGGGCAAACACCCTCCAGCTCCCTGCTGTGAGCCACCCATGGCAGGGGGCTGGGAGAACCCCATGACCCCAGCCCCCTGCCCTGACTCCTGCACCCCCTCACACCCCCACCCTGAGCACCAAACGGGAGCTCCTGCACTCCCCCCACCACATTCCCACCTGCAACCCCTCACACCCCCAGGCCTCTGCCCTGACTTCTGCACTCCCCTCACACACACGGCCCCCTGCACCCCCTACACCGCCCACACCCCAGCCCCCTGCCCTGACTCCTGCACCCCCCCACACCCAGCCCCTGCACTCCTCTATACCCCATCCCTCTGCCCTGACTCCTGCATCCCCTCACACCCCCACCCTGAGCACCAAACGGGAGCTCCTGCACTCCCCCCCCCACATTCCCACCTGCAACCCCTCACACTCCCAGGCCTCTACCCTGACTTCTGCACTCCCCCCCCACATCCAGCCCCCTGCACCCCCTACACCGCCCACACCCCAGCCCCCTGCCCTGACTCCTGCACCCCCCCACACCCAGCCCCTGCACTCCTCTATACCCCATCCCTCTGCCCTGACTCCTGCATCCCCTCCACACCTCCAGCCCCCTGCCAAAACTCCTTCACTCCCCACACTTCCAATCCTTTGCCCTGACTCTTGCACTCCCCCCTACACACCCAGCCCCCTGCACTCCCCCTGCACCCCCAGCCTTGACTCCTGCACCACCACCTGACACTCCCCCAGCCCCTCCACACCCCATGCCCTGACTCCTGCACCACCCACATACCCAGCCCCACCACAGCCATGCCCTGAACTCCTGCATACCTCCACATCCCCACCCCCACCCTGAGCACCAAACAGGAGCTCCTTTCCCCCCCTCCACATTCCCACCTGCACCCCTCACACCAAATGGGAGCTGCTGCAGATAAGCACTCCACACCTCAACCTCCTGCCCCAACCCTGAGCCCCTCTCCCTCACCCTAGCTCCTGGCCAGACCCCACACCCCAACCTCCAGCCTGCTCCTGCAGCCTAACTCCCTCCCAGACCCTGCACCCCAAACCCTGAGGCCTCTCCCTCACCCTAGCTCCTGGCCAGACCCCACACCCCAACCTCCAGCCTGCTCCTGCAGCTTAACTCCCTCCCAGACCCTGCACCCCCAGCCCTGTGCTAAGTGCACCCCCACCCTCAGCTTGTGCAGAGAGAGACGAAGAGAATGGGCTAGAACCAGGGAGAAGGTGGAAAGGGGAGGATCCTGTTTACCCCCTCCCCAGCTCTGCTGCATTTGCAGTTTACCCACGGCCCCTCCCTTGCTCCAGGGACCAACCCTAGCTCCCTCCCCACTGTGCTTTTGCCCCCAGCCCCTGCCTTGCTCCAAACCTTCCCCCTCACCATGCCCAGCTCTCAGGGTGGATAAAAATCAATGACTTTTTAACAAAAAAAATAAAAAAATAGGATTTTTTAAAATTTAGATTGGATTTTTTTTAGTAGAAAACCTATCTAAAGATAGTTTTAATTAAGATACGTTATATCTCATCATGGAATAGGGATTACAAATTCTAATTCTATAGTATGAGACAATAAAATCATGTCATGTTTAAGAAAAGTTTTGTAAATGAGTTCTAACAGTTCATGGATTAGGGACCCAATTTTATGGGGTTCCACAGGATTCTGTATAGATTATTTAGGTTACTCTTTCTGTCTACCCAATGGGACTCAGTGCTCAGTCCAGAAGATGCCATCAGAGACGCTCAGTTTTGCAGTTCTCAAACTGTGGATTTGTGTCTCCAGAGGTAACATGCTTGTGTGACGTTATTGATATAATCTGGGATCATACAGAACATGGTTTGCAACCAAGGTCCTGTAGTGGCACCAAATCTAATGTAAAGGGATCATATAAGGTGTCTAAGACCAGATTATGGGTTACTGGTTATGATTATGCTGTCTGTAGGTCTGTATCATTTTGTAGTTGAAGTTATCAGTATTGGCTCTATACTGTCTGTATTTCAAATTGGTGCTGTGCTTCTGGGAAACATCCCAGACAAGTTGGTGTTAGCTCTGCCTAGCCTGCTTGATGGCCCATTAAGGACCATCAGCTACACAATTGACCCATTGAGAGAAGGCAGATACACCTTGTAACTCAGCAAAGTATGCAGGGACTTGCCCATGTGACTCCAGACTCCATTTTGCTGTAATTTTCCACAGTAAGGACAAAGAGGTTCTTACACCTGGAAAATACTATAAAAGGCTGATGCCTCATCTCCATCTGGTCTTCAATTCTGCTTCTTATCTCTGGAGGAACTTTGCTACAAACTGAAGCTCTGAACAAAGGACTGATGACCCATCCCAGCAGGCAGGGCCGGCTCCAGGCCTCAGAGCGCCAAGCCCGTGCTTGGGGTGGCATGCCGTGGGGTGCGCTTGGCCGGTTGACGGGAGGGCGGCAGGCGTGCCTGCAAGGGTCCACTTGTCCCGCAGCTCCGGTGGACCTCCCGGAGTCGTCCCTGCGGAGAGTCTGCTGGTCCCGCAGCTCTGGTGGACCCTTCGCAGTGAGGCCTCCGGGAGGTCCACCGGAGTGGCGGGACCGGTGAGCGGCAGAGCGCCCCCCACGGCGTGCCACCGTGCTTGGGGCGGCGAAATGGCTAGAGCCGGCCCTGCCAGTGGGAGATGTACTCCAGAGACTTGATTTAAACCTGCAGTTTACTCCATCACTGCTACAAGCCTGAACGAAGAACTTTGCCATTACTGTATGTAATTGATTCCATTTAACCAATTCTAGCTCTCATCTCTACCTTTTTCCCTTTATGAATAAACCTTTAGATTTTAAAGGATTGGCAACAGCGTGATTTGTGGGTAAGATCTGATGTGTATATTGACCTGGGTCTGGGGCTTGGTCCTTTGGGATTGAGAGAACCGTTTTCTTTTACTGGGGTGTTGGTTTTCATAACCATTCATCCCCAGGACGAGTTGCACTGGTGGTGATACTGGGAGACTGGAGTGTCTAAGGAAATTGCTTGTGTGACTTGTGGTTAGCCAGTGGGGTGAAACCAAAGTCCTCTTTGTCTGACTGGTTTTGTTTGCCTTAGAGGTGGAAAAACCCCAGCCCAGGGCTGTAACTGCCCTGCTTAAGCAATTAGCCCTGGATTGGCACTCTCAGTTGGGTCCCGCCAGATCCACATCGTCACAGCTTGTTAATAGCAAAAATGTTTTAAAATAAATAAATAATGTATAGAGGTGAGAAATAACAGACCTCAACTCTACTGTTCCTCCGTAAATTTGTGTACACAGAGTCAATCCCTTACCTCTCTCTAAAAGTGAAAAGTTTCAAAAAGTTCAATGAACAGAAGATGGTTGGGGGCGGAATACATCTGGACAAGGAGAAGTCTAGCGATAAATGTGAGAAAGTGAGGGACATATGCTTTTTTGTTAAAATATGATGTTTGCTGTTGAAGAAAAAGATCCAGAACACTTAACGTTGTTGTTTTAGTTCAAAAAAACAACTTATATGTCTGTCTGATGATGTTCTCCTCCTAATACAGCCTGGCAAGAAAATCCTCCGAATATTAATGATTAACCCATTAAACTGGAGATAGTTCACCTCCCAGTGACTTCATAAATATCTGCTTCAAATACCTTTGGTAAATGAAACAACCAAACAATGATTCATTTTCTGATATAGCTGTGAAACTCATCTGAAAATTTTTCAAAATAAATCACCGTTTAAAAATGTAGAGTGTGTGCCTTCTAAAAATGAAACCTACATCTATCTCTGAGTTGTGAAGGACATGTATTAAGGTTATAACAACCAACAAGAACACACTTTTATGTAGAAAACCATGATTAAATCGAGTCTTCCTGATTAATGATTTAAATCAAATCCACTCTGCCTGCTGTGCTCTTGCCCCTGGCCCCTTCATTCCCCAGAGGACCCCACAAAAAGTTAATTCGGCCCTGAAGAGATCCACGGGGGGTCTCCCCACTTCTCCTCCCAATTGTCCCTTACCAGGCCCAGCAGTCCCCTCACTCTCCTCCCATACAGCAGCTTGAAAGGGAAGAACCCTGTGGATTCCTGGGGCACCACCAGCTGTCTCCCGATTCCCCCCAGTTCTACTTCCCCTTGGGGAGCCCATTCCCGGTACAGGAATCCCTCCTCCTGCAGGACTCTGTCCCTGCAGCCTTCCCCAAGCGGGTTTGCAGTGCTGTGGCCAGCAAGTTCTCTCAGCTTCTCCAAGGAGGGATCCCTCTGCAGCTCGGTCTGGGATTCAGCTGCTGGGGCAGGGAGTGGGACCTGTTCCCTCTCGCTGGCTGGGCCTGGGGTCACAGCCCCCCTGAACCCAGTTCCCTGGTAGCTCCCTCCCTGACGTGGAATCACTTCCAAGCAGCACGTCTGGACCAGGCAAACCTGGTTGGCAGCAGACCTGCCCTGCCTGGGTGTCCCCCCACTCAGCTGGGATCTCAGCTCCCTCCGTGCTCAGCGCTGCCTTGGCTGCCCCAGTGGGGTAGGCAGCGAGCTCTCTGCTTTGGTAACAGCATCAGAACCTGCGTGATCCCCCTCTCCGGTGTGCAGGGGGGCGGGGAGCATCTCTCCCTCCTACTCAACCCCAGGGGTCTGGTTACAGACAGCAGGTATCCCAAGCTTAGCAGCTCCTCCCCCCTGTCAGCCACGTCATTTGTATTTTCACTGACAATTTCAGTCTCAGCCAATTGGTTCCCTGGATTCAAATTCAGATCCTTGGCCATTACAGGAGCAGGGCCTAGATTCTGTCCCAAAGAGAGACAGTCATCCCCTAACAGGACCTCACAGCCCATATCTTGGAGAATCCCAACTACCAGCCAGCCCGACCCCTCCTGTGTCTGCACAGGGATATGGGCCATAGGCAAGGTGAATGGTTTCATCCCTGGGACCTTCACCCAGGTCACACAGCCCCTCAGCATCTGATGCAGCTGCACCACCGAGGGCCTGACAACAGTTCTCTCTGTCCCAGGGTCTCACCACCCCAGGCAGGTCTCCCCATTGACCACCACCTTCTGCTCCCACTGGGGGTCCGAGGGGTCTGAGCCCAGGAGACTCCACGTAGACATATAGGCAGGGCCAGGAGTGGGAGCCTGTCCACCACCCTACTCATCTGGCTGACAGCGTCTATGGCCTTGGGACCCAGCAAGGGAGCTAGATACTGGGGCTTTTCCGCACGGTCTCCCTGGTTCAAATCCCCTGCCTGCTCAAAGGCAGTGAGGTGGGCATCCACACACCCTGCCCCTTAACCAGGGGCAGCAATTTAGTATCAAGGTTCCCTGTGGAACTGGCTGCCCGGGGTCTATCCCCACTCACCTCTGGGAAGTCCCCTATGCCTCTTCACTCCACCATTGCCAGTTCATGCTGCTGCAGCTTTTCCTTGGGCTCTCGATGTCTCTCATAGTCCTCTTGCTCCTTCTCACTGTCCTCCAACTCTCTTGGACTCAGCTCCAATCCCATCTGTCTCCGGTCCCCTGATGGAGAACTCAATTGTGAAGACCCCCATCTGGTTGGGGAGAGGAGTCTTGGGGATGCCTGGCTACTGCTCCAGCTGCTCCAGGATCCTCTTGTAGCCCCATTTGGGTCAGGAATCTGCTCCTTAGAGAAGTCATCATCCTCCAGCTGCACGAATAACTGCTTTGGTGAAGTTTCCAATGCGTAACCCTCTCTTTTTGCACAGGTTTGCGATTTCCTTCTTAAGGAGATGGTGACAGGCCATCACTTTGCTGTTTCCAAGTTGTTGTGGACTCTCTGGCTTGTTTGCTCTCAGCTCCCCACAGTTTCCTGGAAGAAGCCTTACTGTGCCAGCCATAGACTCCTGTCCTCCATCCCTTGGACCACTTGACACAGTCTCCAGGGGGACCCTGTTACTGCAACAGTCCTTCTCTCTCCCAGGGTCAAGCCACAGACTCCTTCGGCTCTGGAACTGCTCACCGCAGTCCCTTGGGGGACCCCATTACTGCAACAGTCCTTCTCGCTGGTCACACACTCCTGGGGGTTAAGCGTAGCTCCTTTGCCTCCTGAAACCGCTCCTCTCTGAGCCTTTAGCATGCCTGGCTCTCATTAATCCCCCTTCGTTTTACTGCTCCCCAGCCACTTACTGTAGAAAGCGCCATCCACGGGGTGCAGTACATCCCACCACTGCCATCAGCTGTCAAGGAGTGTGGGGGAGTCAAGGTCCTGCACCCCCCACTTCCTGCAATTCACCGTGACTCTCAGCCAGCCAGTAAAACAGAAGGTTTATGAGATGACAGGAACATGGTCTAAAACAGAGCTTGTAGGTACAGAAAACAAGACCCTTCAGTCAGGTCCATCTTGGGGATGGGGAGCCCAGATCCAGGTTCTGGGCCTACCCCTGTCTCCCGAGCCAGCTCCAAACTGACACCCCCTCCAGCCTCTCTTCTGGCCTTTGTCTCTTTCCCAGGCAAGGAGGCCACCTGATCTTTTTGTTCTCCAACACCTTCAGCTGGCACCTTGCAGGGCAGGGGCCCAGGCCATCAGTTGCCAGGAGACAGGGTGTCAGTCATTCTCTGTGCAGACAGCATCATACCTGCCTAGAGCTCTGCAACAATCACACACCCTTATCCCACCACCTAGATACTTAAGAAATGCATAGGGGAAACTGAGGCACCCACACAGTATTCAGAGAAAACATGAAGAATATTCCCACTTCGTCACACTGGCACAACTGGGACCTGATTTCAGGTGGAGCCTCGAAGCACTACTCACATAAAAACAGTGCTCCTACTAATAACAGGGTGGGGCTTGGGGCTGTTAAGGAATTAATATTGAAAGTTATAGACTAGCACTGACTGTCCATATTTATTAAGGGAAGCATAAAGATAAGGAGCCCCACTACACTATTGTGCCCCTATAGGCTTGGCTGCTGACAGATGCCAAGTGCTGAGCCACCCCACCTTGTTAGAATTTTTCAAGGGAGTTGACAAATATGAAAGGGAGGAGTCCAGAAGATATGATTTGTTTGGGCTCCCACAACTCCTGCGATAAAGCCCCACCCTACGGGCGACTGAGGAGCCTAGTCTTTGGGTGAGAGGTACCATGGATCTGTATTAACAGGAATCAGCATATAGGGAGATGGTCAGTTTTTAACACGGAAGGAGTTCAGCAGTGGGGGTCCAGCTCAACCCCCCCCGCTAAGGCAGTATGAACTAGTGGTGAGGGCAGGAGTAAGGACTCCATGGTTCTCCTATGGGAAGAGAGTGACATCTGATTGTTAGACCAGGCAAATGGGAATCAGGCAGGACCCCTGGGTTCTAGCCACAGCTCTGGGTGGGCAGCGGGGCCTAGTAGGTTAGAGCACAAGGAGTAACAATCAGGACTGTTGGGTTTTATTCCCAGCTCCGGGAAGGGAAGTGGGGCCAGTGGCTACAGCAGCAGGCCTGGGAGTCAGGACTCCTGGGTTTCATTCCAAGCTCTGCCACTGATTGACTGTATGTCTTCTGCCCTCTCTCTTGGCACACCTGTAAAATAGTGACCTGCTTTTGTAAAGTGACAGGGATGAAATGCCCCATTTAAGAGCTAAGTATCATTTGTCAGACCGGTCTGGAGGAGGGAGGCGTGGACAATGAGATGACAGGATTTACCAACAATACACATTGGTTTGCTGGGTGTAGAGAAGATTGTGAGGAACTTCAGAAGGAGCTAACAAAGCTATGTGATTGGTCAAGAAGTGGTGGACTTGCAATCTCTCCAGAGACCTGGTGGATTCTCCAGCACGTGAAAGTCTTTAAATCAAGACTGGGTCCCTTTGCAAACAATCTGCTCTAGTGCAAAGAGAACTGACTGGCTTGATGCAGGAATTATTGGGTGAGGTTCTGTGGCCTCTGTCATGCAGGAGGTCAGACTGCATGCTCATAAGGGTGCCTTCTGCCATTCAAATCTTGTTCTGCCAGGTGCTGTCCAGACACACAGCCAGAACCAGGCCCTGCCCCAGCTGAGATCAGGGCCCCATTGTGCCAGGCACTGCCCAGACACAGCCAGAAACGGTCCCTGCCTCAGCTGAGATCAGGGCCCCCTTGTTCCAGGCGCTGCCCAGACACACAGCGAGAGACAGTCCCTGCCCCAGCTGAGACAAGAGCCCTGTTGTGCCAGATGCCGCCCAGACACAGCGAGAAACAGGCCCTGCCCCAGCTGAGATCAGGGCCCCTTTGTGTATGATATAAATTGATGTCACTTCACTGGTATCAACAGGCCGGATCTGCAGCTGTTGTAAATTGGTCTAATCACCAGACATGGCTGTCTTTTACAACGTGCAATGAGGGTGTGACAATTACTCTGGGTGAGATTTATTAGATGGAGCAAAGGTCTCTGTGCCAACCCTAAACACTGGCATTACACTTGCCTGTGTGAATTCCCAAGTTAACTCACTGGGCCAGAAACTCTATGGCCTGGAATTACGCCAGCTCTGCTCTGCCCTCCTTGACTCCGCTGAAGGATACACACTCCCTGGAGAGCTGGCTCACTCACTCCAGTGGAGTGACAGCTGGTTTACACCAGCTGGGAATCCAGGCCTGAACATTTATTTACCGAAGTAACAGTTTGATCTAGGCAACAGCCCATTGGCTTCACAGGCTGGAGAGCTACGTTCTCCTGCTGGCTCTAGCGCAGCTCTGCGACGTGACTTTGAGAAGGGCTTGTCCACACGGAGCCTGAGTGCATGGCAAGCCGGCGTAAGCATCTAGAGCACACTAGCTTGCTGGGCACAAAGTGGCCGTGCGGACCCTGCTACTGTGCTCTAACACTTCTGCAGGGCGCTTTGATTTCCTGGTGTTTCCAATGTCAGAGAGCCCAGGGCAGCAGGGTCCACACAGACAAGACAGTGCTCTGCAGATTACACCCCAGCTTGCTACGCACTGAGTAGGGTGATCAGATGTCCCGATTTTATAGGGACAGTCCTGATTTTTGGGTCTTTTTCTTATATAGGCTCCTATTAACCCCCACCTCCGTCCCGATTTTTCTCATTTGCTGTCTGGTCACCCTAGCACTGAGCTTCCATGTGGGTAAGAAATATGTTATTTCCCTCTCTGTCCCACTGTTTGCAGCCCTTTGCCTGTCCTGGTTTTTGAGCCTGAAAGCTCTTGCTCGTTGCGAAAGGCGCGTACTGACACCAGCCGGGAAGCTGGGCCTCTGAATTTAATGGACCCATGCCAAGGTGCGTCTCTTGGGCATCTTGCCTGAATTCAGCTTTCCTCCCAGAATGGGTTTGATGCCCTGGTTCCAACCGACCCCAGAAATGTAGGGGACAGACCCTCACCTGAGGCCAATTGGCATTGAGTCCAGTGGGGCGACCCTGATTTACAGCAGCCGCTGAGAAGCTGGGCCCTACCACTCAACCGGCAAGTGCTTATGGTTTGTTAGACGCCTCTTGTGAGAAGCTTTATCAAAGTGCAGGCGCCGTTCGGCACCAGCTGTCCTTTACTAGCTGGTTTGCTGACTTCTTGGGAGAACCATCCGGCAGAGCCGTCCTGCCCCTGTTCACTGCTCCAGTTCTCTCGCCACCTAGTAGTTGATAAGGTCTTTATCTATATGACAGGCCAAATCCTGCCTGCAGATAAGCACCCATAAAACCTACTGGACCAGATCCTCAGTGGGTGCAAATAGGTGTTGATGTCAATAGAGCTGGGGCTGATTCACCCCAGATGGGATATCACCCCGCTGACCCAGGGGACTGTGGCTGATTCACCCCAGCTGAGATATCACCCCACTGACCCCAGGGGAATGTGGCTGATTCTCACCAGCTGGGACATCACCCCACTGACCCCAGTGGGACTGTGGCTGATTCTCACCAGCTGGGACATCACCCCACTGACCCCAGGGCACTATGGTTGGTTCTCATCAGCTGGGATATCACCCCACGGACCCCAGAGGACTGTGGCTGACTCACCCCATCTGGGATATCACCCCACTGACCCCAGGGGACTGTGGCTGACTCACCCCAGCTGAGATATCACTCCATTGACACCAGTGGACTGTGGCTGATTCATCCCAGATGGGATATCATCCCACTGACCCCAGGGGACTATGGTTGGTTCTCATCAGCTGGGATATCACCCCACGGACCCCAGAGGACTGTGGCTGACTCACCCCAGCTGGGATATCACCCCACTGACCCCAGGGGACTGTGGCTGACTCACCCCAGCTGGGATATCACCCCACTGACCCCAGGGGAATGTGGCTGATTCTCACCAGCTGGGCTCTGACCTGTTCATTTTAAAGGTGCTACAGTCAACTTACACCAGTTGAAATCTTGCCTACTGACGCTAATGGAGTGACACTGATTTACACCATCTGGGATCTGTCCCTACTGCCTCAAATGCTACATTGATTTCCACTGCCTGGCTACCTGGCTCTGTGACTTCAATGCAAGTTGCTGGGGGCCTGGTCTGGTATCTGTCCAAAACCAACAATTTCTGCCTATCAAAGATAAACATTTAGTGTAAATATTGAACATTTCACCTTCCCTTCTGCTCGCTGAGTCAGTGCCAGAGGCTTCCCTCGGATTTGTGGATTAACGGACACACCCAACTTGTTTGTGAAACCGCTAGGACAGTTGGGCTCCATCGCTCTGGCCTGTGCCTATCATAGGAGTAAGGGGAGCTCCCGTCCAACCCTCAGACCGGGAGACAGTGGGAATGCAGATGTCAGGCCATCCCAGGCGGGGCTACCTAGAAATTTTGCACCAAAGATTTTCCTGTTGAAAAACCTGATTTCATCTACTTCAATTTTTTTCCATGGCCAAAGGCTGATTTCAAAACAAAAATATCATTTTAAATCAACGTTTTCATTTTTGAATCAAAATTTCATTTTCTTTCGAAATGTGGGCTTGAAATGAAAAATTCCACTTCAATCCATCAAAATGTTTCATTTCAACCCAAATGTCAGAATTTTCCTTCTGATACATCAGAGGAAGGTGGATAACCCTCCCACCCCCTTCAAATTACAATTGTTCATGGAGGATAAACATCCTTCCTGACCCCTGCAGGTGACTGGCTGCAGCCCTGAAGCATGGGACTAGATGACAGACATTATCAAATGCAGAGCAAAAAGTGTTATGAACCTGTTGGGCAATCCTGCTGGCACTAAGGCCCAGGAAGGAAGGGGTGGAACATGATTTATACATTCACAGATTCCAAGGTCAGAAGGGACCTCAGGGACTATTCAACCCGACCCTCACATTAACAGGCCACAAAATTTCTCCCAGAAGCGGGATTAAAGCATACCTTTCAGGCAGCATACCATTGATCTTAAAGACTCTCAGGGTACATCTACACTGCATGTGAGAGAAAGCCTTCCAGCCTGGGTCAAAACACTTGTGCTGGTGGGACGTGTGGGACTGCACTAAAAATAGCTGTGTAGATCAGAGCTTTTCATATTTTTTTCATTTGTGGACTCCTAAAAAATTTCAAATGGAGGTGCACAACCCTTTGGAAATCATAGACATCATCTGTGAGCCCCCATGGGGTCTGCAGACCACCAGTTGAAAACCACTGTTCTATGGTAACGTCAACCTTTTGTGGACCCCTTAGACTAGAAGTCCCCAAACTGTGGCACACGTCCTCCTGGGGGGCACAGAGGAACATTCAAGGAGGTGCAGTGGGGCTGGGAAGGGAGAGCTGCCCGGCTCTGCCCCGCCCCCAACCTAGATGTGGCTCTGCACATGGCTGGAGGCCTGGCTTCCGGCCCCCATAATGGCCCGGCTGCAGCTCTGCTCCCGGTCCCACTCCCCTGCCTAGCCTGGGTCTCTCGCTGTGGCTCCTTTCCTGGCTTGGGGCTGAGGCTGAGACTGAGAGTGGGGGTGGGCTGGTAGCGGAGCTGCACCTGGCCAGGGGCCCAGCTGCAGGTCCCCACTGTGGCCTGGCTCGAGCTCCGGTCCTGCCCCAGCTTCAGCGGCTCTGGCCCTGCTCCTGGCCCCAGCCCCACCCCCAGCCTCAGCTCCCATTTCCCGTGTCCGTGTACCCCTCCCCAACCCAAGCCACAGCCCCACTCCCAGCTCCAGCGGGAGCGGATGGGGTAAGGCGGGGCTTGACCCTCAATAATTTGGGGACCGCTGCCTTAGACATAGTCTGTGGGACCCAGGGAACCCCAGGCCACCGGCTGAAAACCACTGGGGTAGATGTTGCCACTCGGACTGGAGCTCAGGCTCTCGAGGTTTGAGCTCCAGCCTGAGTCACCATGTCCAAGCAACGTCTGTACAGCTATTCGTAGTGCCCCGGCATAAGCCCCATCGTCCCAAGCCTGTGGACTCGGCTGAGGAGATTGTTCCCAGCTGCAGTGTAGCCACACCCTCAGGGATGGAGAGGCCACCAACTCCACAGGAAGGTGTTTCAAAATGTAATCCCCCTCGTGGCTAAGAAACTGCATCTTATTTCAAGGCTGAATTTGTCCAGCTTCAGCTACCAGCCATTAGATACTGTTACGCCTTTACCAACAAGGCTGAAAAACCTCCTGCTATGAGTGTGTAAGTAGCTATAGTTAATGATCAAGTAAGTGTCTGCTCAACCTTCTCCCACTGCAGGCCTTGTTTTCTAGCCCCTGGATCATTTTGCAGCCCCTCCTTTGAACCGGTTCCAGTATTTCCACATCTTTCTTGAAGTAAAGACACCAAAAGTGGACACAGTATTTCAGTAGTGGTCTTACCTAAACCATATACAGAGATGAGATCTCTTCCCTCCTTCTGCTTGATGTTCCCTTTTTCATACACCCAGGGATCAAATTGGTCCTTTAAGCCACAGTGTTGCAATGAGAGCTCAGACTCAGGCTATTATCCTGGATGTCTTTCTAAAAGACACATCATAGCTCAAAAGAAGTCATGGCCTTGATGAAGAAATTATTGGATGAGTTTCTCTGGGTTGGGTTTTGTAGGCGCTCAGACTAGATGATCATAACAGTCCCTTCTGGCTTTAAAATCTATGGAAGTATGAAACGTTTGATGCTCAGCTGGAATCCAGCCACCCAGGCCCCCAAAATCATTAGATTGGTGTATAAATCATGAGATTTAAAAAACCCCCATTGGGACCTTTTTCTTTGTTTCTGGGGTTTGAACATTTTACACTGCACAAGGGTCACGTCTGTAACCTTTCCTAGAAAACAAAAGAGGAGAGTCTTATAAAACCACTTGACCCCAGGAGTGAGAAGGAAGATTAGGCCATGTCTACACTTGAGTGTGGTGAAGACACTCTGTGCCGACAGGAGAGGGCTCTCCAGTCAGCATAAAAAACACCACTTCCATGAGCAGCATAAGCTGTGTCGGGAGGAAATACTCTCCCACTGACACAGCACTGTGCACACTAGCACTTATGTCAGTGTAATTTATGCCACTCGGGGAGTGGAATATTCACACCCTTGAGCGACATACATTTTGCTGACATAGGCAGTAATGTAGACATCACTTACATAATAATTCCATATGGTAATAAGCAATGCCATTAGGGGAGTTGTACCACTTCAATTATATCAACACAAAGTGCCTGGGTGACTTAGGAACCTACTTCCCCTTTTCAGATGTCTGCTCCAGGCCAACAAACACTGGAGCTGTGACCTGTTTCCTGCGGTCTGACCTCGCTCAGCATCTTTTGAGTCTCAAAAACCTGGGACTGCTGCAGAATGAGAAAGTGAGTATGAAAGTCTGGGCTACAGCAGGGTGTGGTGGAGGAAAGATTAAGAGGGAATGAGGGTGTGATGGGGGAAGGAGGAATGGGAGGGTCTAGGGAAGGAGAAGGAAGCAATTGGCTCTCGCTGCAATCATGTTATCGGGGTTGGAACAACGAAGTGTGCAGTGCCCAGCCCAGCATACAGTATAAATACAGTGCTCAGCCTTGCCATCTCCCACAGAGCGTGCCAGACCAGAAACAACTCTGCTCCAAAGAGAGTAAAGGCGCAAAGATGAAGGTGTTGTACGTGGCTGCTTTCCTCGTCGGGCTCCTCTCCCTGGAGAGCACCAGAGCAGCTCCACTGGTGAGATGATGTACTTATTATTTGTATTACAGCAGCACTTAGAGGGTCCATCTGAAATCAGGACCCCTTTTTGTTGGGTGCTGCCCTGACACAGGAGAGACAGTCCCTGCCAACACTCTGGTGAGGATTCATTGTTCAACACACACACAGCGAGGGACAGACCTGGACCCAACTGGAATCAGCGGCCCTTATGCCAGGTGCTGCACAGACACGCCATGAGGGCAGCACTGCAAAACTGGCCCATGTAGGAGGCAGGATACCAGACTAGAGGGGCTCATTCCTCTGTTTCAGCCCCGGCAGGATATCAGGCTAAGCTGACCCATCGGTCTCATCGGGAGCAGCAGTTCTGAAGTTACTGCATGACGAGACCTCTGGTAGCCTGGTGGGGGCTGACCAGCATGCACTCCTAACTTTTCTTTCTCTTGTTGCAGAAAAACCAGTTGTGGTCGGTGGTGAGTACCAGCTGGTCCTCTTTGCTGTCAGACTTTCATGCTTTGCCTCGGCAGTATCCTACATCGCTGCTCACAGCACAACCATATTCTGGGAAAACCTTCTGGAAACTGCCCTCCTGCCCTGCTTTAGCCATTAATCTGCTTTGGTGAAACAAATCATGCAGCCTTGGGATGTCTGGGTTTATTCTTAGGATTATCTATAGGTTTCCAAGATCGGGTAGAATGATATTGGGAGCAGGGCCAAGCTGTTGTAAATGTCCCATAGATCTACTGGACTCAAGGAGGCCAGCTCCCCCAGATGATGTAAATTGTCTGTAGCTCCATTTGGTCAATGAATAATCAGGAAGGGGCCTCTAGAAGTTACTAAAACACACATAACAAATACCCCTCATCTTACAGGGCTCTGGTAGCCTCAATAATGACAAAGTGGGTGATAGCAGCTTTAATGACAACAGCATAAATATCAGCGATTCCCTCCTCCCATCATGTAGCTTTATACATATCAGGTCAATCAACCCTGCTCCAACTGGTTTTTTGTCTAATAACAGTTACCAAGCAAGGAGCATTTCCTGCAGTTTTTCCATGGTACAAAGGCAATTTAGAAATGCCACCTGCTGCAGGGGGCTTATGAAAATCTCCACAGGCGTATGGCAGGTTGACCACCTTTGCCACAATTCCCCTGCTCTACTATAAATACCCCACAAGAGGATTTCCAATATCACCCAGAAGACACTGCTGCTTGGAGCTACTTTAGAAGGTCCCCAACCCATGTGAACACAGAGTAGGTTACAGGAGGCTTATGGGAGATTGCTAGGGGCTGATGGGAGGTTGACAACCCCCAGTTCCCTTGGGAATCCATCAAATATCTCAAGAGGGGGAATTTCTGTAATCACACACACTGCACTGCACCTAGAAACCAGGCTAGATGAACTCATTTCTCTGCCCCAGCTTATCCAGGGATATAAAGATAGACTGGCCCATTGTTCTGATCAGGTGTGGAAATTCTTTAGTTACTCAGTGATACAACCCCTGATACCCAGGTGGGGAGTTGAACAGTACGCTTTGCTAACTTTCCCTTCTGTTGGAGGAGAACAACCAGTTGTGGTCAATGGTGACTCAGTCATCCTTGCTATCGGACTATCATACTTTGCCTCAATGGTTCTCTGCACCACTTTTCACTAAGAGCTGAATCCTTTTCTGGAAAAATTATCTATGCAAGGGACTTCTTTGCAGTATTGGGAAGTCACAGCTTTACCAAGGATTATGTCTTGGTTTCCAGCACGTTGGAGCCATATCTCCAGTTGATGTAAATTTCCCATAGCATAATTGGAATCAACAGCATATCAGAGCTTTACTAAGGATTATTCCTTAGTTTCCACCAGTGGATGAGAATGATGTTTCAGCTAGATCCCCAGTTGATGTAAATTTGCTGTAGCTTCAGTGTAATCAACTGGGACAGGTTCCCATTGTAGTAAATTGTCCAGAGAAACACTGGAATCACTATGTCACATCCACAGATGCTATAAATTATCCAAGGCCGCACAGAATCGATGGAAAATCCGTTGGAGACCTACAGGTGTTACCACAATACACATAATAAACATTCCCCACCTTGCAGGGCTCCGGTAGCGTCGACACCGGCAACGTGGGAGATGGCAGCTTTGACGACAACAGCGTGAGTAGCAGAGATTCCCTCCCCATGCCATGTAGCTTCACATACATCAGTGAATGGACCCCGTTTCAGCTAGTTTGATGTCTGGTAACATTTGCCTGCGAGGAGCATTGGCTGCATTTGCCCATAGTGTGAAGGCAGCATGGAAAGTCCTCCCACTCCACAGGGCTTATGAAAATCTCCAGAGGCTTATAGCAGGTTGACCTCCTCTCCCACAGTCCCCGGGGTAGCAATGAGACAGGCCAGAAGAAGCTTCTCCTGGGAGCTGCCTCAGAGGGTCTCCAGGTGAACAGATATTTGGGAGGCTTATATGAGATTGCCAAGGTTGATGGGAGGTTGTCCTCTCCACAATTACTTTGGACACCCATGAGTTATGTTACAAGAGGGTCTTTGACATCACCCACAAGGCATTGCATCTGGAAGATATCACAAGAATTTTGGGATACAGCCCCATCCCAACTGGGGGGCCTCATGAGAATTTCCCATGGCCTCATGGGATGTTGATCTCTTCTCCTACAAGTCCACCAGACAGGCATGAAGTATCTCACAGTTCCTTTGGGCACCCACTTAATCTCTCACAAGAGATCCTTCCGAAATCACACGGAGTGCACTGCTCTTGGCAACAGTCCTAGGAAGGGAGACTCAGTTGTGTCATGTGAGTGGGAACTGCATGTGGCTTGTTTCTTGTGGAATAATAAAGGATACCCAGAGATCTGTGAATAAGAAACCGACATAGCTGTGAGGGGATCTAGGCATAGAATAAGAGCTAACATGTTACCATGAGCACCATGTAGTATTTTCAGAATAGGAACGGAGAGCTGTTACCTATATCTATGGCATTAGTGAGGCCAGCACCGGAATACTGGGCCTTTTTTGGAGAGAGGACTAGGGGAACCCATTCCTCTGCTTCAGTCAGGGGAGGATCATCAGGGTAGATTGGCCTATTGGTCAGAGGTGGTGTGACTATTCTGAAACTACTGCTTGGTACAACCTCTGCTACCCGGGTGGGGTGTTGAACAGTGTGCATTCCTAACTTCTCTTTCTGTTGTAGCAAAACAACCAGTTCTGGTCAGTGGTGAGTATCAGCTATTATCTTTGCTATTAGACCTTCATGCTTTGCCTCAATAGTATTCTGTATTGCTGCTCACTAACATTCCAACCCTTTGTTAGCAAAATTCTCTAGGCTACAGCCATCCAGATCCCTTTTATTCCATCAGCCGGGCTTGCTATAATGAATTTGCAGCCTTCGCATGTCAGCGCTTTACCAAGGATTATTCCTTGGGTTCCATGAGTGGATGAGAACGATGTTGCGGCCAGAGGCCCAGTTTATGTAAATTTGCTGTAGCTTCAGTGGAATCAATGGGGCCAGGTTCCCACTGGTGTAAATTGTCCAGAGAAGCACTAGAATCAATACGCCACACCCCCAGATGCTTTAAATTATCTAAGGCCCCACGGGATCAATGGAATATCTGTTGGAGACCTACAGGTGTTACCACAATACACATACAAACATTCCCCATCTTGCAGGGCTCCGGTAGCGTAGATACCGGCAACGTGGGAGACGGCAGCTTTGACGACAACAGCGTAAGTAGCAGAGATTCCCTCCCCATGCCATGTAGCTTCAAACACATCAGCGAATGGATCCAGTATCCAGGTGAACCTATATTTCGGAGGCTTTTATGAGATTGCCAGGGTTGATGGGAGGTTGTCCTCTCCACATTTCCTTTGGGAACCTGTGAATTATCTTGCAAGAAGGTCTTTCATATCATCCACAATGCATTGCACCTGGGAGATATCCCAAAAGCTTTAGGTTACATCCTCATCCCAGCTGGGGGCCTCATGAGAATTTCCCATGGCTTCATGGGATGATGACCCAAGGGTTTCAGGATACAGTCTCATCCCAACTGAGAATTTTCCATGGCCTTATGGGAGGATGATCTCTTCTCCTACAAGTCCCCTAGACAGCCATGAAGTGTCCCACAGTTTCTTTCAGCACCCACTAAATCCCTAAAAAGAGACCCTTCCAAAATGCACTGCTTTTGGCAACAGTCCTAGGAACTGAGGGTAAATTGTGTCCTATCCAGGGTACTTTGGCCTACTCCTTAGCTATTAGATTAAATTTGCATCATGTCAACAGAGTGGGAGCAACATGTGGGTTTTTTCTTGCAGAATAATAAAGGCGACCCAGCTATTTGTGAATGAGGAACCTACTTAGCTGTGAGGGGATCTCAGCATAGCATAAGAGCTAAAATGTTAGAGTAGCAACAAGGAGATATTACCTTGTCTATGCTATTGAGGCCAGCACTGGAATACTGGGCCTTTTTGGGAGAGAGGACTAGAGGCGCCCATTCCTGTCCTGCAGCCCCGGGAGGGACATCAGGGTAGACTGGCCTATTGGTCAGATCTGGTGTGGCTATTCTGAAAGTACTACATGGTACAACCTCTGCTACCCTGAGGTGGAGTTGAACAGTGTGCATTCCTAACTTCTCTTTCTCTTGTAGCAAAACAACCAATTCTGGTCAGTGGTGAGTATCAGCAGTTATCTTTACTATCAGACTATCATGCTTTGCCTCAAGAATATTGTGTATCGCTGCTCACTAACCGTCCAACTCTTTGTTAGCAAAATTCTCTCGGCTATAGCCATTCTGAACCCTTTTATCCCAGAGGTTAGGCTTGGTATTAAAAATTAGCAGTTTTGGCATGTCAGGGCTTTACCACGGATTATCTCTTGGTTTCCACCAGTGGATGAGAATGATGTTGTGGCCAGATCCCCAGTTTATCTAAATTTCCCGTAGCTTCACTGGAATCAACTGGCAGGGCCATCCTTACCCATACACAAACTACACAGCTGCGTAGGGCACCAGGAAATTTGGGGCAACATGCTGCTCCAGGCTCTGCTCTGGCTCTTCCCTAGAGTCCCCGCCCCTGCTCTGCCCCAGCCCCACCTCTTCTCTCCCCTGACCAGCCCTGCCCCCACTGCCCTGAGTTTTGCAGCCGGGCTGGGCCTGCTTTCACCAGCAGCAGGAGTGCAACAGTCTGGTCCCAGCCATTCCACTGGTGAGTGCTGGGGTGTGGTTCCCCGCTGCCCCCTAAGGCCAACCCCCCGATGGAGACCTGGGCCCTGCTACCCCCCAAAGAGGATGGGGCCCCACAACCCTTCCCCCCCATGAGAGGGCTGCTTAGGGCCGCAAAATTGCTAGGGACAGCCCTGCCAATAGGGCCAGGTTCCCACTGGTGTAAAGTGTCTAGAGAAGCTTGGAATCAATACTCCACATCTCCAAATGCATTATATTATCCGTGGCCCCACTGAGTAGATGAAATATCCACTGGAGCCCTACAGGTGTTACCACAATACACACAATAAACATTCCCCATCTTGCAGGGCTCCGGTAGCGTAGACACCGGCAACGTGGGTGACGGCAGCTTTGACGACAACAGCGTAAGTAGCAGAGATTCCCTCCCCATGCCATGTAGCTTCACACACATCAGCGAATGGATCGCGTCTCAGCTAGTTTGATGCCTGGTAACATTTCCCTGCAAGAAGCATTAGTTGCTTTTTCACATATTGCGAAGGCAGCATGGAAAGTCCTCCCACTCCACCAGGCTTATGAAAATCTCCAGAGGCTTATAACAGGTTGACCTCATCTCCCACAGTTCCTGGGGTAGCAATGAGACAGGCCAGAAGAGGCCTTTTGGTATCACTCAGAAGGCACTTCTACTGGGAGCTGCCTCAGAGGGTCTCCAGGCGAACACATATTTGGGAAGCTTAGATGAGATTGCCAGGGTTGATGGGAGGTTGTCCTCTCCACAATTCCTTTGGGCACCCATGAATTTATCTTGCAAGAGCATCTTTCAATTCACCCACAAGGCACTGAACATGGGAGCTATCCCAAGAGTTTTGGGATACATGCCTATCCCAACTAGGGGCCTCATGAGAATTTCCCATGACCTCATGGGAGGATGATCTCTTCTCCTACAAGTCCACTGGAGAGGCATGAAATATCCCACAGTTCCTTTGGGCACCCACTAAATCTCTCACAAGAGATCCTTCCGAAATCACACGGAATACACTGCTCTTGGCAATAGTCCTAGGAACTGATGGTCAATTGTGCTCTATCAAGGGCATTTTGGTTGCCTCCTTTGCTATTAGATTAAATTTGCCTCATTTTATCTGAGTGGGAATAATATCTGGCTTCTTACTTGTGGAATAATAGAGGAGACCCAGATATCTGTGAATAAGGAACCTACACAGGTGTGAGGGGATCTCAGCATAGCATAAGAGCTAAAATGTTACCATGAGTACCATATAGTACTTTCAGAATAGCAACAAGGAGATAGTACCAATGTCTACGTCATTAATGAGGCCAGCACTGGAATACTGGGCCTTTTAGGAGAGAGGATTATGGGCAGTCGTTCCTCTGCTCCACTCCTGGGAGGATCATCAGGGTAGATTGGTCTATTGGTCAGATCTGGTGTGGCTATTCTGAAAGTACTACATGGTACAACCTCTGCTACCCTCGTGTGGAGATGAACAGTGTGCATTCCTAACTTCTCTTTCTGTTGTAGCAAAACAACCAATTCTGGTCAGTGGTGAGTATCAGCAGTTATCTTTGCTATCGAACTATCATGCTTTGCCTCAATAGTATTCTGTATCGCTGCTCACTAACAGCTCAACCCTTTCTTAGCAAAACCCTCTAGGCTATAGCCGTTCTGAACCCTTTTATTCCAGAGGTCAGGCTTCGTATAACAAATTTGCAGCCTTCGCATGTTGATGCTTTACCAAGGATTATTCCTTGGGTTCCACCAGTGGATGAGAATGACGTTGTGCCAGATCCCCAGTTCATGTAAATTTGCCATAGCTTCAGTGGAATCAATGGGGCCAGGTTCTCACTGGTGTAAATTGTCCAGAGAAGCACTGGAATCAGTAGCCACATCCGCAGATGCTATTAATTATCTAAGGCCTAACAGGGCCAATGGAATATCCGCTGGAGACTTACAGGTGTTACCATAATTCACATAATAAACATTCCCCATCTTGCAGGGCTCCGGTAGCGTCGACACCGGCAACGTGGGAGATGGCAGCTTTGATGACAACAGCGTAAGTAGCAGAGATTCCCTCTCCATGCTATGCAGCTTCACACACATCAGTGAATGGACCCTATTTCAGCTAGTTTGATGTCTGGTAACATTTGCCTGGGAGGAGCATTGGCTGCGTTTGCCCATGTTGCGAAGGCAGCATAGAAAGTCCTCCCACTCCACAGGGCTTATGAACATCTCCAGAGCCTTATAGCAGGTTGACCTCCTCTCCCACAGTCCCCGGGGTCGCATTGAGACAGGCCAGAAGACTTTTTATGGTAACACTCAGAAGGCATTTCTACTGGGAGCTGCCTCAGAGGGTCTCCAGGCGAACACATGTTTGGGAGGCATAAATGAGATTGCCAGGGTTGATGGGAGGTTGTCCTCTCCACAAATCCTTTGGGCACCCATGAATTATGTTGCAAGAGGGTCTTTGACATCACCCACAAGGCATTGCACCTGGGAGATATTGCAAGAATTTTGGGTTACAATCCCATCCCAACTGGGGGCCTCATGAGAATTTCCCATGGCCTCATGGGAGGATGAACTTGTCTCCTAAAAATTCCCTGGACAAGCATGAAGTGTCCCACAGTTCCTTTGGGCACCCACTAAATCTCTCACAAGAGAGCCTTCCAAAATCATACGGAATTCATTGCTCTTAGCAGCAGTCCTAGGAACTAATGGTCAATTGTATCCTATCAAGGGTATCTTGGTTGCTTCCTTTGCTATCAGATTAAATTTGCCTCTTGTCATCTGACTGGGAATTATAGAGGAGACCCAGATATCTGTAAATAAGAAACCTATTTAGATGGGAGGGCATCTCAGCATAGCATAAGGGTTAAAATGTTACCATGAGTCCATTCAGAATAGCAAAAAGGAGATAATACCCATGTCTATGTCATTAATGAGGTCAGCACTGGAATACTGGGACTTTTTGGAGAGAGGACTACGGGCGTTCGTTCCTCTGCTCCACTCCTGGGAGGATCATCAGGGTAGATTGGCCTATTGGTCAGATCTGGTGTGGCTATTCTGAAAGTACTACATGGTACAACCTCTGCTACCCTGGTGGGGAGTTGAACAGTGTGCATTCCTAACTTCTCTTTCTCTTGTAGCAAAACAACCAATTCTGGTCAGTGGTGAGTATCAGCAGTTATCTTTGCTATCGAACTATCATGCTTTGCCTCAATAGTATTCTGTATCACTGCTCACTAACAGCTCAACCTTTTGTTAGCAAAACCCTCTAGCTACAGCCGTCCTGAACTCTTTTATCCCAGAGGTTAGGCTTGGCATTAAAAACTTGGAGCCTTGGCATGTAGGCGCTTTACCAAGGATTATTCCTTGAATTCCATGAGTGAATGAGAATGATGTTGCGGCCTGACCCCCAGTTCATGTAAATTTGCCGTAGCTTCAGTGGAATCAATGGGGCCAGGTTGCCACTGGTGTAAAGCGTCTAGAGAAGCTTGAAATCAATACGCTTCATCTCCAAATTCATTAAATTATCCGTGGCCCCACTGAGTAGATGGAATATCCACTGGAGACTTAAAGGTGTTACCACAATACACATAATAAACATTCCCCATCTTGCAGGGCTCCGGTAGAGTAGACACCGGCAACGTGGGAGATGGCAGCTTTGATGACAACAGCGTAAGTAGCAGAGATTCCCTCCCCACGCTATGCAGCTTCACACACATCAGTGAATGGACACCGTGGCCAGGAGAACCCATATATGGGAGGGTTATATGAGATTGTCAGGATTGATGGGAGGTTGACTTCTCCACAATTCCTTTGGACACCTATGCATTATCTTGCAAGAAGATCTTTCACATCATCCACAGGGCATTGCACCTGGGAGATATCCGAAGGGTTTTAGTATACAGCCCCATCCCAACTGGGGGCCTCATGAGAATTTTCAGTGGCCTAATGGGAGGATGATCCCTTCTCCTACAAGTCCCCTGGACAGGCATGAAGTGTCCCACAGTTCCTTTGGGCACCCACTAAATCCCTAACAAGAGATCCTTCCAAAATGCACTGCTTTTGGCAACAGTCCTAAGAAATGAGGGTAAATTGTGTCCTATCCAGGGTACCTTGGCAAACCCCTTAGCTTTTAGGTTAAATTTGCATCATGTCAACCGAGTGGGAGCAACACGTGCATGTTTGCTTGAAGAATAATAAAGGGGACCCAGATATCTGTGAATAAGAAACCTACTTAGCTGTGAGGGGATCTCAGCATAGCATAAGGGTTAAAATGTTAGAATAGCCACAAGGAGCTATTACCTATGTCTATGGCACTGATGAGGCAGGCACTGGAATACTGGGCCTTTTTAGGAGAGAGGACTAGGGGTGCCCATTCATCTACTCGAGCCTGGGGAGGATCATCAAGGTAGATTAGCCTATATATTGTATGGGGCAACTTTGGCAAACCAGTAAAGTGCCTGAAACCACTCTGGCTTATTGTTAGAGGCAACCTAGTCAGCAAGCTGTAAATTGGCCATTCAGCAGTCTCAGCTTGACCAAGGCGGGGGGGGAGTTTTGGGTGCCACAGCAAGGGCAGCTTGACCCTGCATCCTTCCTGATAAGAATTGTGTTACAATTCCTGATACATGCATTTCAAAAGAGTAGGATATGCTCCAGGAATGTCTATTGGCGACTCAAGGATGCAAACTCTGGAAAAACTCACACCTGGTTAACAAATAATTAGAAGGAACCTCTTGCTTGATCACTGAAACTGCTTACTTCACAAGGTTTCTTTAAGAGACATGTCATTCTATTACTAATGTGTAAACAAGAGGGAAAAGCTTGAGATGGGGGGGACTCTTCAGGACTGGTCCCTCCCTCTGGATGCATCTTGTGTTCCCCGTGGCAGATGGGCTGCCACTGTGAGCCACTCGAGACACACTTGGCGTTGGTAATTATCGAGGGTTGGGGGTATTTTATTAATCTGTTGCGGACGTGTGTAAGTGCTTGAGGCTAAGTAAAGTTTAGCTCTAAGTGAAAGTACTCTCGCGTGGTCCTGTTTGTGCCAGCCATCTATTGGTTGGACGGATGTGTCTCCCCTGATTTATTTCCTGACACCGT
Organism: Gopherus evgoodei; assembly: GCF_007399415.2. NCBI lineage: Eukaryota > Metazoa > Chordata > Testudines > Testudinidae > Gopherus > Gopherus evgoodei. Next base: position 5,106,686 of record NW_022059983.1, read on the forward strand.
TTCACACAGAGTAAAAGTTACCAAGAGCTTTAGGTTGCAAGAACCCCGGGTAATACTGGTCAGATCTGGTGTGGCTATTCTGAAAGTACTACATGGTACAACCTCTGCTACCCTGGTGGGGAGTTGAACAGTGTGCATTCCTAACTTCTCTTTCTCTTGTAGCAAAACAACCAATTCTGGTCAGTGGTGAGTTTCAGCAGTTATCTTTGCTATCAGACTATCATGCATTCTGTATCACTGCTAACAGCCCAACCCTTTGTTATCAAAACTCTCTAGGCTATAGTCGTTCTGAAGCCTTTTATCCCAGAGGTTAGGCTTGGTATTTAAATTTTGCAGCCTTGGCATGTCGGTGCTTTACCAAGAATTATCTCTTGGTTTCCACCAGTGGATGAGAATGATTTTGTGGCCAGATCCCCAGTTGACATAAATTTCCTGAGCTTCACTGCAATCAATGGGAAGGGCCCTCCTTATTCATACGCAAAGTACACAGTTGCGTAGGGCACCAGGAAATTTGGGGCTATGCAGCTGCATGCTGCTCCAGGCCCTGCTCTGGCTCTTCTCCAGGGCCACTGCCCCTACTCTGCCCCAGCCTCACCTCTTCTCTCCCATGACCAGCCCTGCCCCCACTCCCCTGAGTTTTGCAGACAGCTGGGTCTGCATTCACCAGTAGCATGAGTGCAACGATCCAATCCCAGCCACCAACTGGTGAGTGCTGGGGTGCGGTTCTCCCCTGCCCCCCAAGCAACACCCCGCCTGTGGAGGCCTGGATCCTGCTCCCTTCCATAGAGGACTGGACCCCCACAATTTCCTGCCTCCCCATGGGAGGGTTGTGTAGGGCTGCAGAATTGCTAGGGACGGCTCTGCTAATGGGGCAGGGTTTTCACTGGTGTAAATTGTTCAGAACAGCATTGTAATCAATACACCACATCCCCAAATGCTATAAATAATCCCTAGTCCCATTGGTCTATAGACTATCCGTTGGAGCCATATAGATGTAACCACAATACGCATAATAAACATTCCCCATCTTGCAGGGCTCTGGTAGCGTAGACACCGGCAACGTGGGCGATGGCAGCTTTGACGACAACAGCGTAAGTAACAGAGATTCCTTCCCCATGCTATGTAGCCTTACACACATCAATGAATGGACCCCATTCAGCTATTTTAACATCTGGTAACATTTGCCTGCGAGGAGCATTGGCTGTATTTGCCCATGTTGCGAAGGCAGCATGGAAAGTCCTCCCACTTCACCGGGCTTATGAAAATCTCTAGAGGCTTATAGCATGTTGACCTCCTTTTGCACAGTCCCCGGGGTCGCAATGAGGCATGCCAGAAGACTTTTTATGATAACACTAAGAAGGCATTTCTACTTGGAGCTGCCTCAGAGGGTCTCCAGGTGAACACATATTTGGGAGGCTTATATGAGATTGCGAGGGTTGATGGGAGGTTGTCCTCTCCACAATTCCTTTGGGCACCCATGAATTATGTTGCAAGAGGGTCTTAGACATCACCCACAAGGCACTGAACATTGGAGCTAACCCAAGAGTTTTGGGATACATCCCCATCCCAACTGGGGGCCTCATGAGAATTTCCCATGGCCTCATGGGAGGATGATCTCTTCTCCTAAAAGTCCCCTGAACAGGCATGAAGTGTCCCACAGTTCCTTTGGGTACCCACTAAATCTCTCACAAAAGAGCCTTCCAAAATCACACAGAATGCACTGCTCTTGGCAACAGTCCTAGGAACTGATCGTCAATTGTATCCTATCAAGGCTATCTTGGTTACCTCCTTTGATATTAAATTTAATTTGCCTCATGTCATTTCAGTGGGAATAATATCTGTCATCTTTCTTGCGGAATAATAGAGGAGACCCAGAGATATGTGAATAAGAAACCTATGTAGATGGGAGGGCATCTCAGCATAGCATAAGAGTTAAAATGTTACCATGAGTACCATGTAGTACATTCAGAATAGCAACAAGGAGATAGTATCCATGTCTATGTCATTAATGAGGTCAGCACTGGAATACTGGGCCTTTTTGGAGAGAGGACTACGGGCAGTCATTCCTCTGCTCAACCCCTGGGAGGATCATCAGGGTAGATTGGCCTATTGGTCAGATCTGGTATGGTTGTTCTGAAAGTACTACATAGTACAACCTCTGATACCGTTGTGGGGAGTTGAACAGTTTGCATTCCTAACTTCTCTTTCTGTTGTAGCAAAACAACCAATTCTGGTCAGTGGTGAGTATCAGCAGTTATTTTTCCTATTGGACTATCATGCTTTGCCTCAATAGTATTCTGTACTGCTACTCACTAACAACCCGACCCTTTGTTAGCAAACCCCTCTAGGGTACAGCCGTCCTGAATCCGTTTATCCCAGAGGTTAGGCTTGGTATTAAAAATTTGCAGCTTTGGCATGCGGGCACTTTACCAAGGATTATTCCTTGGTTTCCACATGTGGATGAGAATGATGTTGCAGCCAGACCCCCAGTTCATGTAAATTTGCTGTAGCTTCAGTGGGAGCAATGGGGCCAGATTCCCAGTGGTGTAGAGTGTCTAGAGAAGCTTGGAATCAATACGCCACATCTCCAAATGCATTAAATTATCCGTGGCCTCACTGCGTAGATGGAATATCCACTGGAGACCTACAGGTGTTACCACAATACACATAATAAATATTCCCCATCTTGCAGGGCTCCGGTAGCGTAGACACTGGCAACGTGGGAGATGGCAGCTTTGATGACAACAGTGTAAGTAGCAGAGATTCCCTCCCCATGCCATGTAGCTTCACACACATCAATGAACGGACCCTGTGGCCAGATTTGGGAGGGTCATATGAGATTGCCAGGGTTAATTGGGAGCTTTTTCTCTCCACAATTCCTTTGGGCACCTATGAATTATCTTGCAAGAAGGTCTTTCACATCATCCACAGGGCGTTGCACCTGGGAGATATCCAAAGGGTTTTAGGATACAGCCCCATCCCAACTGAGTATTTTCCAGGGTACCTTGGTAAACTCCTTAGCTTTTAGATTAAATTTGCATATTGTCATCCAAGTGGGAGCAACATGTGGATTTTTTCTGACAGAATAATAAAGGCGACCTAGATATCTGTGAATAAGAAACCTACTTAGCTGTGAGGGGATCTTGCATAGCATAAGAGCTAAAATGTTAGAGTAGCAATAAGGAGATATTACTATGTCTAGGGCACTGATGAGGCCAGCATTAGAATACTGGGCCTTTTAAGAGAGAGGACTAGTGTCACTCATTCCTCTGCTCCACCCCTGGGAGGATCATCAGGGTAGATTGGCCTATTGGTCAGATCTGGTGTGGCTATTCTGAACGTACTACATGGTACAACCTCTGCTACCCTGGTGGGGAGTTGAACAGTGTGCATTCCTAACTTCTCTTTCTCTTGTAGCAAAACAACCAATTCTGGTCAGTGGTGAGTATCAGCAGTTATCTTTGCTATCAGACTATCATGCTTTGCCTCAAGAACATTGTGTATTGCGGCTCACTAACAGCCCAACCCTTTGTCAGCAAAACTCTCTCGGCTATAGCCGTTCTGAACCCTTTTATCCCAAGGATTAGGTTTGGTATTAAAAATTTGCAGCTTTTGTACGTCGATGCTTTACCAAGGATTATCTCTTGGTTTCCATCAGCAAATGAGAATGATTTTGTGGCCAGATATAAATTTGATATAAATTTCCTGAGGCTTGACTGGAATCAATGGGCAGGGCCGTCCTTACCCATACGCAATGTACTCAGCTGCGTAGGGCACCAGGAAATTTGGGGCAACAAATTTCTTGATGCTCTAAGCAACTGTGTGCTGCTCCAGGTCCTGCTCTGGTTCTTCCTCAGGGCCCTCGCCCCTGCTCTGCCCCAGCCCCACCTCTTCTTTCCCCTGACCAGTCCTGCCATCACTCCCTTGAGTTTTGAAGCCAGCTGGGCCTGCATTCACCTGCAGCAGGAGTGCAATGATCCAGTCCCAGCTGCGATGCTGGTGAGTTTTGGGGTGGGGTTCTCCTCTGCTCCCCAAGACAGTCTCTGCCCATGGAGGCCTGGGCCCCACTCCCCCTCACAGAGGACTGGGGCCCCACAACCTGCCCCCCCGATGGGGGGGCTGTGTAGGGTCGCAGAATTTCTATGTGCAGTCTTGCCAAAGGGGCCGGGTTCCCACTTGTGTAACTTGTCTAAAGAAGCACTGGAATCAATATGCCACAGCCCCAAATGCATTAAATTAGCCATGGCCCCACTGAGTACATGGCATTTCCGCTGGAGACTGAAAGGTGTTACCACAATACACACAATAAACATTCCCCACCTTGCAGGGCTCCGGTAGTGTAGACACCGGCAACGTGGGTGACGGCAGCTTTGACGACAACAGCGTAAGTAGCAGAGATTCCCTCCCCATGCCATGTAGCCTTACACACATCAGTGCATGGACCCCATTTCAACTAGTTTGATGTCTGGTAACATTTGCCTGTGAGGAGCATTGGCTGCATTTGCCCATAGTGTGAAGGCAGCATGGAAAGTCCTCCCACTCCACAGGGCCTATGAAAATCTCCATAGGGTTATAGCAGATTGACCTCCTCTCCCACAGTCCATTGGGTAGCAATGAGACATGCCACATGAGGCTTTTTGATATCTCTCAGAAGGCACTTCTAATGGGAGCTACCTCAGAGGTCTCCAGGTGAACACTTATTTGGGAGGCTTAAATGAGATTCTCAGGGTTGATGAGAGGTTGTCATCTCCACAATTCCTCTGGGCACCCAAGAAATATCTTGCAAAAGTGTCTTTGACATCACCCACAAGGCATTGCACCTGGGAGATATCGCAAGAATTTTGGGATACATCCCCATCCCAACTGGGGGCCTCATGAGAATTTCCCATGGCCTCATGGGAGGATGATCTCTTCTCCTACAAGTCCATTGGACAGGCAGGAAATATCCCACAATTCCTTTGGGCACCCACTAAATCTCTCACAAGAGATCCTTCTGAAATCACATGGAATGCACTGCTCTTGGCAACAGTCCTAGGAAGGGAGAGTCATGGAGTGGGGATCACATGTGGCTTGTTTCTTATGGAATAATAAAGGACACCCAGAGATCTGTGAATAAGAAACTGACTTAGAGGTGAGGGGATTTCAGCATAGTATAAGAGTTTAAATATTACCATTATCACCATGTAGTACTTTCAGAATAGCAACAGAGAGCTGTTACCTATGTCTATGTCATTCGTGAGGCCAGCACTGGAATACTGGGTCTTTTAGGAGAGAGGACTAGGGGAGCCCATTCCTCTGCTCCACCCCTGGAAGGGACATCAGGGTAGATTGGTCTATTGGTCTGATCTGATGTGGCTATTCTGAAAATACTACATGGTACAACCTCTGCTACCCTGGTGGGGAGTTGAACAGTGTGCATTCCTAACTTCTCTTTCTCTTGTAGCAAAACAACCAATTCTGGTCAGTGGTGAGTATCAGCAGTTATTTTTCCTATCGGACTGTTATGTTTTGCCTCAATAGTATTCTGTAATCGCTGCTCACAAACAGCCCAACCCTTTGTTAGCAAAACTCTCTAGGCTACAGCCATTCTGAACCCTTTTATCCCAGAGGTCAGGCTTGGTATTACAAATTTGCTGCCTTCGGATGTCAATGCTTTACCACGGATTATCTCTTGGTTTCCACCAGTGGATGAGAATGATGTTGTGGCCAGATCCCCACTTGACGTAAATTTGCCGTAGCTTCAGTGGAATCAATAGGGCTAGGTTCTCACTGGTGTAAATTGTCCAGAGAAGCACTGGAATCAGTAGCCACATGCCCAGATGCTATAAATTATCTAAGGCCCCACAGGGTCGATGGAATATCCGTTGGAGATATAGGCCTGGTCTACACTATGAGTTTGTATCGAATTTAGCAGCGTTAAATCGCATTAACACTGCACCCGTCCACACAATGAAGCCTTCTATATTGATATAAAGGACTCTTAATATCCATATCTGTATTCTTCCCCGACGAGGGGAGTAGCGCTAAAATCAGTATTGCCATTTTGGATTAGGGTTAGTGTGGTCGCAATTCAACGGTATTGGCCTCTGGGCGCTGTCCCACAGTGCACCATTGTGACCGCTCTGGACAGCAATCTGAACTTGGATGCACTGGCCAGGTAGACAGGAAAAGCCCTGCGAACTTTTGAATTTCATTTCCTATTGGCCCAGCGTGGAGCTCTGATCAGCTCTGATCCGTGCAGTCCCAGAATCCAAAAAGAGCTCCAGCATGGACCGTACGGAGATACTGAAGCTGATTTCTGTATGGGGAGATGAATCTGTTCTATCAGAACTCCATTCCACAAGACGAAATGCCAAAGCATTTGAAAAAAATCTCTAAGGCTGTGATAGACAGAGGCCACGATAGGGACTCAAAACAGTGCTGTGTGAAACTTAAGGACCTGAGACAAGCATAACGGAAAGCCAAAGAATCAAATAGACACTCACGGAGGGAGGGGCGACTGACGACTGTAGCTATCCCACAGTTCCCGCATTCTCCGAAAACCATTTGCATTCTTGTCTGAGCTCCCAATGCCTGAAGGGTCAAAAACATTGCCGTGGGGGGTTTAGAGTATATGTCGTCAGCCCCCTTCCCTTCCCCGTCCCCACCGTGACAGAAAAGAGAAAAAACCTTTTCTCGTCTTTTTTCAATGTCATCGTATGTCTACTGGATGCTGCTGGCAGACGCGGTTCTGCAGCGCTACACAGCAGCATCCCCTTCCCTTCCTGATAGAAGACAGTACAATATGATGGGTGTCTGTCATCATAATCCCGTGAGCGCTCCTGGCTGGCCACAGTAACATTGGCTAAGGGTGCCTGGGTAAAAACAGGAATGACTCCTGGTCATTCCCTTCTTTAAGCTTTGTCTCCTGGAGATCAGTCCTGCTTGGAATATTGTAGCAGCTGGAGGCTGCCTCCTCTCCCTCCTTTTATCTTTGCTTGAAGAGGCAATAAAGTCAGGGCTGTTTCTTCCTGCATTCTTTATTACTTCATCACACAAATGGGGGGACACTGCCACGGTAGCCCAGGAGGGAAGAAATGGGTGGGGTTATTGTAGGGGCACCCCCTAGAATGGCATGCTGTTCATCATTTCTGCGGGATGTCTGGGGCTCTCACCTGGAGCGGCCGTTTGCCTCTCTGGTTCTTTAGTAGGCTTGCCTGATATTCTAGGCAGGACTGACTCTTCACTAGAAAAAACTTAAAGAAGGGAATCACTTGGGGAGTCATATCCATTTTTCTCCATGCGCCCCCAGCCAACCTCCCCAAGGCCGGCCAGGAGCATCCATGACAGCAGCAGACGGTACAATATGACTGGTAACCGTCTCTGCTAACTTGCAATGGTCAGAGGATGCTGCTGTGTAGCATTGCAGTACCGTGTCTGTCAGCAGCATCCAGTCCACATACGGTGAGAGTGAAAAAAGGCTAAACAGGCTCCATGGTTGCCATGCTATGGCGTCTGCCAGGGCAATCCAGGGAAAAGGGCGTGAAATGATTGTCTGCCGTTGCTTTCACGGGGGGAGGAGTGACTGACGACATTTACCCAGAATCACCCGCGACACTGTTTTTGCCCCATCATGTATTGTGATCTCAACCCGGAATTCCAATGGGTGGGGGAGACTGCGAGAACTATGGGATAGCTATGGGTTAGCTACCCACAGTGCAATGCTCTGGAAATCAACGTTAGCCTCGGTACGTGGATGCAAACCGCCGAATTAATGTGCTTAGTGTGGCTGCGTGCACTTGACTTTATACAATCTGTTTCCAAAAACCGGTTTCTGTAAAATTGTAATAATCCTGTAGTGCAGACATTCCCTTACAGGTGTTACCACAATACACATAATAAACATTCCCCATTTTGCAGGGCTCCGGTAGCGTAGACACTGGCAACGTGGGAGACGGCAGCTTTGACGACAACAGTGTAAGTAGCAGAGATTACCTCCCCATGCTGTGTAGCTTCACACACATCAGTGAATGGACCCCGTGTCCAGGTGAACCCATATTTGGGAGGTTATATGAGATTGCCAGGGTTGATGGGAGGTTGTCCTCTGCACAATTCCTTTGGGCACCTATAAATTATCTTGCAAAAGGTTTTTCACATCATCCACAGGGCACTGCACCTGGGAGATATCCCAGGAGTTTTGAGATACATCCCCATCCAAACTCGGGGCCTTATGAGAATTTTCCATGGCCTTATGGGAGGATGATCTCTTCTCCTACAAGTCCCCTGGACAGGCATGAAGTGTCCCACAATTCCTTTGGGCACCCACTGAATCTCTCACAAGAGATCCTTCCAAAATGCTCTGCTTTTGGCAATAGTTCTAAGAATTGAGGGTAAATTGTGTCCTACCCAGGGTACTTTGGCCAACTCCTTGGCTATTTGATTAAATATGCATCATGTCATCCAAGTGGGAGCAACATGTGGGTTTTTTCTTGCACAGTAATAAAGGACACCCAGATATTTGTGAATAAGAAACCTACTTAACTGTGTGGGGATCTCAGCATAGCATAAGAGCTAAAATGTCAGAGTAGCAACAAGGAAGCTATGACCTATGTCTATGGCATTGATGAGTCCAGCACTGGAATACTGGGTCTTCTAGAGAGCGGACTAGTGTCACTGTCCCTCTGCTCCACCCCTGGGAGGATCATCAGGGTAGATTGGCCTATTGGTCTGATCTGGTGTGACTATTCTGAAGTTGCTAGCTGGTATAACCTCTGCTAGCCTTGTGGGGAGTTGAACAGTGTGCATTCCTAACTTCTCTTTCTGTTGTAGCAAAACAACCAATTCTGGTCAGTGGTGAGTATCAGCAGTCAAATTTCCCATAACTTTACTAGAATCAATGGGCAGAGTCGTCCTTATCCATACGCAAAGTACACAGCTGCCTAGGGCACTAGGAAATTTGGGGCTACACAGCTGCATGCTGCTCCAGCCTCTGCTCTGGCTCTTCCCCAGGGCCCCCACCCCTGCTCTGCCCCACCCTACCTCTTCTCTCCCCTGACCAGCCCTGCCCCCACTCCCCTGAGTTTTGCAGCCAGCTGGGTCTGAATTCCCCAGTAGCAGGAGTGCAACGATCAGGTCCCAGCCATCCCACTGGTGGTTCCCCTCTGCCCCCCAAGCCACTCCCCCCATGGAGGCCTGGGACTCACTCCCCCTCATGGAGACCAGGGGCCCTACAACCCCACCCCCCGTAAAGGGGTTGCGTAGGGCCGCAGAATTGCTAGTGACAGCCCTGCCAATGGGCCAGGTTCCCACTGGTGTAAATTGTCTAGAGAAGCATTGGAATCAATACACCACATCCCGAAATGCATTAAATTCTCCGTGGCCACATCGGGTAGATGGAATATCTGCTGGAGCCCTACAGGTGTTACCACAATACACATAATAAACATTCCCCATCTTGCAGGGCTCTGGTAGCGTAGACACTGGCAACGTGGGTGATGGCAGCTTTGATGACAACAGTGTAAGTAGCAGACATTACCTCCCCATGCTATGTAGCTTCACACACATTAGTGAATTAACCCCGTTTCAGCTAGTTTGATGTTTGGTAACATTTGCCTGGGAGGAGCATTGGCTGAGTTTGCCCGTGTTACGAAGGCAGCATGGAAAGTCCTCCCACTCCACAGGAACTATGAAAATCTCCAGAGGCTTACAGCAGGTTGACCTCCTCTGCCACAGTCCCCGGGGTAGCAACGAGGCAGGCCAGAAGAGATTTTATGATAACACTCAGCAGGCACTTTTACTGGGAGCTACCTCAGAGGGTCTCCAGGTGCACACATGTTTGGGAGGCATAAATGAGATTGCCAAGGTTGATGGGAGGTTGTCCTCTCCACAAATCCTTTGGGCACCCATAAAATATCTTGCAAGAGTGTCTTTGACATCACCCACAAGGCATTGCACTTGAGAGATATCCCAATAGTTTTGGGATACATCCCCATCCCAACTGGGGGCCTCATGAGAATTCCCATGGCCTTATGGGAGGATGATCTCTTCTTCTACAAGTCCACTGGACAGGCATGAAATATCCCACAATTCCATTGGGCACCCGCTAAATCTCTCACAAAAGAGCCTTCCGAAATCACACGGAATGCACTGCTCTTGGCAGCAGTCCTTGGAAGTGACGGTCACTTGTGTCCTATCAAGGGTATCTTGGCTCCCTCCTTTGCTATTAGATTAAATTTGCCTCATGTCATTTCAGTGGGAATAATATGTGGTTTCTTTCTTGCTGAATAATAGAGGAGACCCGGATATCTGTGAATAAGAAACCTACTTAGATGGGGACGGCATCTCAGCATAGCATAAGACTTAAAATGTTACCATGAGTACCATGTAGTACTTTCAGAATAGCAACAAGGAGATAGTACCCATGTCTACGTCATTAATGAGGCCAGCTCGGGAATACTGGACCTTTTAGGAGAGAGGACTAGGGGCGCTTATTCCTCTGCTCCACCCCTGGGAGGATCATCAGGGTAGATTGGCCTATTGGTGTGATCTGTTGTGGCTGTTCTGAAGTTACCAGATGGTACAACCTCTGCTACCCTGGTGAGGATTTGGACAGTGTGCATTCCTAACTTCTCTTTCTCTTGTAGCAAAGCAACCAATTCTGGTCAGTGGTGAGTATTAGCAGTTATCTTTGCTATCAGACTATCATGCTTTGCCTCAATAGTATTCTGTATCGCTGCTCACTAACAGCTCAACCCTTTGTTAGCAAAACCCTCTAGGCTACAGCCGTCCTGACCCCTTTTATCCGAGAGGTCAGGCTTGGTATTACAAATTTGCAGCCTTTGGATGTCGGTGCTTTACCAAGGATTATCTCTTGGTTTCCACCCTTGGATGAGAATGGTTTTGTGGCCAGATCCCCAGTTATGTAAATTTCCCATAGCTTTAGTGGAATAAATGGGCAGGGCTGTGGTTACCCATAAGCCAATTAAGCAGCTGCGTAGGGTACCAGGAAATATGGGGCAACTAATTTCTTGGTGCTCTGAGCAGCTGCGTGCTGCTCTAGACCCTGCTCTGGCTCTTCCCCGCGGCCCCTGCCCCTGCTCTGCCCCAGCCCCACCACTTCTCTCCCCTGACCAGCCTTGCCCCAACTCCTCTGAGTTTTGCAGCCAGGCTGGATCTGCACTCAACAACGGTGGGAATGCAGCGATCCAGTCCCAGCCATGATGCTGGTGAGCACTGGGGTTTGATTCTTCTCGGTCCTCCAAGCAACCCCTGGCTCCCCATGGAGGCCTGGGTCCCGCTCCCTTCCCCAGAGGACTGGAGCCCCACAACTCCCCACTCCCCAGTCGGGGGGCTGCGTACTGCTGCAGAATTGCTAGTGATGGATCTGCCAACAGGGCCATGTTCCCGCTGGGGTAAATTGTTTAGAGAAGCACTGTAATCCCCACATGCTATAAATTATCCATAGCCCCACTAGTCAATAGAATATCTGTTGGAGCCCTATAGGTGTAACCATAATACACATATAAACATTCCCCATCTTGCAGGACTCCGGTAGCGTTGACACCGGCAATGTGGCCGACGGCAGCTTTGACGACAACAGTGTAAGTAGCAGAAATTCCCTCCCCATGCCATGTAGCCTTACACACATCAGTGCATGGACCCCATTTCAACTAGTTTGATGTCTGGTAACATTTGCCTGCGAGGAGCATTGGCTGCATTTGCCCATAGTGTGAAGGCAGCATGGAAAGTCCTCCCACTCCACAGGGCCTATGAAAATCTCCATAGGGTTATAGCAGATTGACCTCCTCTCCCACAGTCCGTGGCGTAGCAATGAGACATGCCACATGAGGCTTTTTGATATCTCTCAGAAAGCACTTCTAATGGGAGCTACCTCAGAGGGTTTCCAGGTGAACACTTATTTGGGAGGCTTAAATGAGATTCTCAGGGTTGATGAGAGGTTGTCATCTCCACAATTTCTTTGGGCACCCATGAATTATCTTGCAAGAGGGTCTTTGACATCACCCACAAAGCATTGCACCTTGGTGATATCCTAAGAGTTTTGGGATATATGCCCATCCCAACTGGGGGCCTCATGAGAATTTCCCATGGCCTCAGAGGAGGATGATCTCTTCTTCTAGAAGTCCATGGGACAGGCATGGCATGTCCCACAGTTCCTTTGAGCACCCACTAAATCTCTCACAAGAGATCCTCCCGAAATCACATGGCATGCATTCCTTTTGGCAACAGTTCTAGGAAGGGAGGATGAATTGTGTTCTATCAACTGTATCTTGGCTTTCTCTTTTGCTATTAAATTTGCCTCATGACATCTGAGAGATAATAATATGTGGCTTGTTTCATGTGGAATAATAGAGGAGACCCAGATATCTGTGAATAAGAAACCTCTTTAGATGGGAGGGCATCTCAGCATAAAATAAGAGTTAAAATGTTACCATGAATACAATGTAGTACTTTCAGAATAGCAACAAGGAGATAGTACCCATATCTATGTCATTAATGCGCCAGCACTGAACTACTGGGCATTTTAGGAGAGAGGACTAGTGTCACTCATTCCTCTGCTCCACCCCTGAGAGGATCATCAGGGTAGATTGGCCTATTGGTTGTATGGGGAGACTTTGGCAAACCAGTAAAGTGCCTGAAACCACAATAATCAGAAGAAACCTCTTGCTTGATCATTGAAACTGCTTACTTAACAAGGTTTCTTTAAGGGACATGTCATTCTATTACTAATGTATAAATAAGGAGGAAAAACTTGAGATGGGGAGGACTTTTCAGGACTGGTCCCTCCCTCTGGATGCATCTTGTGTTCCTCATGGGCACGCGGGCTGCCACTGTGCCACTCAAGAGACACTCAGTGTCAGCAATTATCGAGGGTTGGGGGTGTGTTACTAACCTCTTGTGGATGTGTGTACATGCTTGAGACTAAGTAAAGTTTAGCTTTAAGTGAAAGCACTCCCATGTTGTCCTGTTTGTGCCAGCCATCGATCGGTCGGCCGGCCGTGTCTCCCCTGATTTATTTCCTAACACTACCTAGCACAGAGTAAAAGTTACCAAGAGCTATAGGTTGCAAGAATCCCGAGAAACATTGGTCAGATCTGGTTTGCCTGTTCTGAAAGTAATACATGGTACAATCTCTGCTACCCTCGTGTGGAGATGAACAGTGTGCATTCCTAACTTCTCTTTCTGTTGCAGCAAAACAACCAATTCTGGTCAGTGGTGAGTATCAGCAGTTCTCTTTGCTATCGGACTATCATGCTTTGCCTCAATAGTATTCTGTGTTGCTGCTCACTAACAGCTCTGCCCTTTGTTAGCAAAAGTCTCTAGGCTATAGCTGTCCTGACCTCTTTTATCCCAGAGGTCAGGCTTGGTATTACAAATTTGCAGGCTTCAGACGTTGATGCTTTACCAAGGATTATCTCTTGGTTTCCACCAGTGGATGAGAATGATTTTGTGGCCAGATCTCCACTTGATGTAAATTTCCCTTAGCTGCACTGGAATCAACGGGCAGGGCCGTCCTTACCCATACGCAAAGTATACATCTGCGTAGAGCACTAGGAAATATAGGGCAACACATTTCCTGGTGCTCTATGCAGCTGCGTGCTGCTCCAGGCCCTACTCTGGCTCTTCCCCAGGGTCCCTGCCCCTGCTCTGTCCCAGCCCCACCTCTTCTCTCTCCTGACCAGCCCTGCCCCCACTCCCCTGAATTTTGAAGCCGGGCTGGGCCTGTATTCACCAGTAGCAGGAGTGCAGCTATCCGGTCTCAGCTGTGCCACTGCTGAGTGCTGGAGTGGGGTTCCCCTCTGCCCCCCAAGCCAGCCTCCCCATTAAAAGCCTGGGACCCCCACCCCCCACGGAGGACTGGGGTCCCAAAATCCCGCTTCCCCAAGGGGGGGCTGCATAGGGCAGCAGAATTCCTAGGGACGGCACGGCCAACGGGGCCAGGTTCCCACTGGTGTAAATTGTCTAAAGAAGCACTGGAATCAATACACCACATCCCCAAATGCATTAAATTATCTGTGGCCCCACCGGGTAGACGGAATATCTGCTGGAGCCCTACAAGTGTTACCACAATACACATAAGAAATGTTCCCCATCTTGCAGGGCTCCGGTAGCGTAGACACCGGCAACGTGGCCGACGGCAGCTTTGATGACAACAGCGTAAGTAGCAGAGATTCGCTCTCCATGCCATGTAGCTTCACACACATCAGTGAATGGACCCTGTTTCAGCTAGTTTGATGTCTGGTAACATTTACCTGTGAGGCGCATTGGCTGCATTTCCCTATGTTGCGAAGGCAGAATGGAAAGTCCTCCCACTCCACAGGGACTATGAAAATCTTTAGAGGTTTATAGCACTTTGACCTCTTCTCCCACAGCAATGAGGTATGCCAGAAGAAGGCTTTTGATATCACTCAGAAGGCACTTCTACTGGGAGCTACCTCAGAGGGTCTCCAGGTGAACACATATTTGGGAAGCTTAAATGAGAATGCCAGGGTTGATGGCAGGTTGTCCTCTCCACAATTCCTTTGGGCACCTATGAATTATGTTGCAAAAGTGTCTTTGACATCACCCACAAGGCATTGCATGTGGGAGATATCCGAAGAGTTTTGGGATACGTGCTCATCCAAACTGGGGGCCTCATGAGAATTTCCCATGGCCTCATGGGACAATGATCTCTTCTCCGACAAGTCCACTAGACAGGAATGAAGTATCTCACAGTTCCTTTGGGCACCCACTAAATCTCTCACAAGAGATCCTACTGAAATCACACGGAATACACTGCTCTTGACAACAGACCTAGGAACTGAGGGTAAATTGTGCCATGTGAGTGGGAATTACATGTGGCTTGATTCTTGCGGAATAATAAAGGACACCCAGAGATCTGTGAATAAGAAACTGACTTAGATGGGAGGGCATCTCACCATAGCATAAGAGTTAAAATGTTACTATGAGTACCATATAGTACTTTCAGAATAGCAACAAGGAGATAGTACCCATGTCTATGTCATTAATGAGGCCAGCACTGGAATACTTGGCCTTTTAGGAGAGAGGACTATGGGCGCTCATTCCTCTGCTCCACCCCTGGGAGGATCATCAGGGTAGATTGGCCTATTGGTCTGATCTGGTGTGGCTCTTCTGAAAATACAACATGGTACAACCTCTGCTACCCTGAGGGGGAGTTGAACAGTGTGCATTCCTAACTTCTCTTTCTCTTGTAGCAAAACAACCAATTCTGGTCAGTGGTGAGTATCAGCAGCTATCTCTGCTATCAGACAATCATGCTTTGCCTCAATAGTATTCTGTATCGCTGCTCATTAACAGCCCAACCCTTTGTTGGCAAAACCCTCTAGGTTACTGCTGTCCAAACCCCTTTTATCCCATCAGTCAGGCTTGGAATAACAAATTTTCAGCCTTGGCATGTTGGAGCTTTACCAAGGATTATTCCTTGGTTTCCACAAGTGGATGAGAATGATGTTGTGGCGAGATTCCCAGTTGATGTAAATTTGCCGTAGCTTCAGTGGAAATAACAGGGCCAGGTTCCCACTGGTGTAAATTGTCCAGAGAAACACTGGAATCACTATGTCACATCCCCAGATGCTATAAATTATCCAAGGCCTCACTGGGTCGATGGAATATCCGTGGACCCCTACAGGTGTTACCACAATACACATAATAAACATTCCCCATCTTGCAGGGCTCCGGTAGCGTAGACACTGGCAACGTGGGAGACGGCAGCTTTGATGACAACAGCGTAAGTAGCAGAGATTCCCTCCCCATGCCATGTAGCTCCACACACATCAGCGAATGGACCATGTTTCAGCTAGTTTGATGTCCGGTAACATTTGCCTGCGAGGAGCATTGGCTGCACTTGCCCATGTTGCGAAGGCAACATGGAGAGTCTTCCCACTCCATAGGGCTTAGGAACATCTCCAGAGGCTTATAGCAGGTTGACCCCACTCTCCCACAGTCCGTGGAGTAGCAATGAGACAGGCCAGAAGACACTTTTTGACATCAACCAGATGGCACTGGGAGCACTGCTCTTGGCAACAGTCCCTAGGAAGGGAGGGTCAATTGTATCCTATCAAGGGTATCTTGGCTGCCTCCTTTGCCATTAGATTAAATTTGCCTCATGTCATCTGAGTGGGAATAATCTGGCGTTTTTCTTGCGGAATAATAGAGGAGACCCAGATATCTGTGAATAAGAAACCTACTTAGATGGGAGGGCATCTCACCATAGCATAAGAGTTAAAATGTTACTATGAGTACCATATAGTACTTTCAGAACAGCAACAAGGAGATAGTGCCTATGTCTATGTCATTAATGAGGCCAGCACTGGAATACTGGGCCTTTTAGGAGAGAGGACTATGGGTGCTCGTTCCTCTGGTCTACCCCTGGGAGGATCATCAGGGTAGACTGGCCTGTTGGTTAGATCTGATGTGGCTATTGTGAAAATACAACATGGTACAACCTCTGCTACCCTGAGGTGGAGTTGAACAGTGTGCATTCCTAACTTCTCTTTCTGTTGTAGCAAAACAACCAATTCTGGTCAGTGGTGAGTATCAGCAGTTATCTTTGCTATTGGACTATCATGCTTTGCCTCAATAGTATTCTGTCTCACTGCTCACTAACAGCCCAGCACTTTGTTAGCAAAACCCTCTAGGCTACTGCCGTCCTCATCAGGTGGACTTAGTATAACTGATGTGCAGGTTTGGGATGTTGGAGCTTTACCAAGGAATATCTCTTGGTTTCCATCAGTGGATGAGAATGATGTTGGGGCAGATCCGCAGTTGATGTAAATTTATCGTAGCTTCAGAGAAATCAACAAAGTCAGGTTCCTACTGGTGTAAATTGTCCAGAGAAGCACTGGAATCAATACGTCACATCCCCACATCCTATAAATTGTCCGTCGCCCCACAGGGTTGATAGAATATCCGTTGGAGCCCTACAGCTATTAACACATTACACATAATAAACATTCCCCATCTTGCAGGGGTCTGGTAGCGTAGACACCGGCAACGTGGGCGACGGCAGCTTTGACGACAACAGCGTAAGTAGCAGAGATTCCCTCCCCATGCTATGCAGCTTCATACAGATCAGTGAATGGACCCCGTTTCAGCTACCTTAACGTCTGGTAATGTTTGCCTGCAAGGAGCATTGAGTGCATTTGCCCATGTTGTGAAGGCAGCATGGAAAGTCCTTCTACTTCACAGGACTTATGATAATCTCCAGAGGCTTATAGCAGGTTGACCTCCTCTCCCACAGTCCCCGGGGTAGCAATGAGACATACCAGAGGAGGCCGTTTGTTATCACTCAGAAGGCACTTCTACTGGGGGTCCCCAGGTGAGCACATAATTGGTCGGCTTATATGAGATTCCCTGGGTTGATGGGAGGATGTCCTCTCAACAATTCCTTTGGGCACCCATGAAATATCTTGCAAGAGGGTCTTTGACAAACACCCACAATGCACTGCACCTAGCAGATATCCCAAGAGTTTTGGGATACAGCCCCATCCCCACTGGGGGTCTCATGAGAATTTCCCATGGCCTCATGGGAGGATGATCTCTTCTCCTACAAGTCCACTGGACAAGGGTGAAGAGTCCCACAGTTCCTTTGGCCTATTCTGAAGTTACTAGATGCTACAAGCTCTGCTACCCTGGTGAGGAGTTGAACAGTGTGCATTCCTAACTTCTCTTTCTGTTGCAGCAAAACAACCAATTCTAATCAGCGGTGAGTATAAGCAGTTATCTTTGCTTTCTGACTATCATATTTTGCCTCAAAAGTATCCTGCATCGCTGCTGACTATCAGCCTAACCCTTTGCTTGCAAAATGCTCTAGGCAACTTCTGTTGCCCTGTATCTCATTAATTCGGTGTGTTGAAATAATTTATGCAGCCTTTGGAAGTATGAACTTTTGCAAGGATTATATTCCTTTCCTGCAGTGGATGAGAATAATGTTGGGGCCAGATCCCCAGCAGGTTTAAATAGTCCATAGCTTCCCTGAGTCATCTGATAATCAAATGACTCAATGATACATAATTATAAATACACAGAATGCACATCATAAATATTCCACAGCTTGCTGGGCTTCGGTAGTTTCAACAGCAATACCGTAAGTGACAACAACTTTAAAGGCAACAGTGGAAGTGGCAGCGATTACCTCTCCATGTCATTTGTCTTCCCACAGATCCAGTGAATCATCCATGTTTTCACTGGTTTGTTGTCTGGTAACATTTGCCAAGTAAGGAGTATTGGCTGCATTTTCCAGGGTTGCAAAGATGTTTTGGAAACACCAGTTGCTCCAGAGGGTTTATGACAGGTTAACTTCTCCCACTGCCCGGTATCCACAATGCAGAAAACAAAAAGCTTTCTATAGCATCCAGAAGGCATTGCTGCTGGGAGTTATCTCAAACAGTCTCCTACTGAACCCACAGTAGCTCCAGGGAGGTTATGGGAGATTGCCAGGGGCGATGGGATGTTGACATCTCTACAGTTCCCTTCAGTACTCATGGAACATCTTGCAAAAAGTTCCTCTTAAATTTCCTGGAATTTACTGCAGCTGGGAGATGTCCCAGGAATTCTAGAATATACAATGAACTGGCAGCAGGGGCCTCATGACAATTTCCCATGGCCTTATCAGAGGATGACCTCTTCTCCCACAAGTCCACTAGAGAAGCATGAAAGTGCCCCATAATTTCTTTTGGGTATCCATTAAATCTCTTGCAAGAGGGTCCTCTAAAATCACCCAGAATGCAGTCAGGGTAAATTATTTCCTATGAAGGATGCTTTGGCTGAGTCCTTTGCTATTACATTAAATGTGCATCAGGTCATCTGAGTGGGAATAACACATCATTTTTTTTCTTCCATGATAACAAAGGAGCCCCAGATATCTATGAATCAGAAACTACCTTTGCTCTGATGTTCTCTCACCGGAGCCTAGCAACTGCAATGTTATAGTAGCAGGGATCTGAAGTTGATGATGCCAGTAATGGAATATGGGACCAAACTTTCCATTAACTTTAAATGAAGTTACATCAGTAGAGAATTGGCCCCAGTATGTCTAATTAGGGTGTTCATACTTTAGAAAGGATGTTGAGATAATAGGAGAGGGTTTGGAGAAGAGCCCTGGGATGGATTCAAAGCCTGGAAAAAAGCATCTCAGGGTGTTTCATCTATTTAGCTTATCCAAGAGAAGGTTAAAAGATTACTTGATCCTGGCATATAATTACCTATATTGGGGAAGAGACTTCTGGTAGTAGACAGCTCTTTAATCTAGCAGAGGCATAAGAAGTCCTAATGGATGGAAGCTAAAGCAAGATAAATTCAGACTAGAAATAAGGTGCATTTTTTAACAGGGAGGGGAATTAGCTATTTGAACAAGTTCCTTAGGTAAGTGGTGGATTAAAGTCTTTAAGTCAAGACTGGATATCTTTCTAAAATATATGCTCTAGCTCAAACAGAAGTTACGGGCTTAATGCAGAAATTTTTGGGTGAGGTTCTCTCGCTTGTGTAATGCAGGAGCTCAGACTAGATGTTCATATTGGTTTCTTTTGGCCTTAAAATCTATGATAATTTATTGGGGTCCCACTGTATTTTGGTCCTGATGGCTGTTTCTTTTTTTCTTATCTCCCAGTACTAGGTTCCCAGAAACCCACCACAACAACTGCCCTGACGCTTTCTGTCCTGTGCTCTCACCCATCTCAGCCTGAACATGAAAAACACAGCACGCTCCGGTGGAATTTGCTTTTGCCCTGTTCGATGATTTGACTGTAGGGCGCAGTTCTTACCCTTCCGTTGCCCCTCAGATGCCTCTGCAATAATGCAAATAAACCTGTTTCCACTCAGATCCTCATCTAGTGTCTTAACTGCTTTTGAGCAGCGGTTTCCCAAGCTTTTGAAAAGGGACCTCACCACCACCACGGCAGCACAATGAAAATTGCCCCACACTGTGACCACAGCCTCACAATCACTCGGAATACATGATTATTCACAGTGGTAGCCCCAACCAAGATCAGGGCCCCACTGCACTTGGCACAGCATCATCATGTAGAGAGAGACGGCCCCTAGTCCATGGGATGCTGTGCCGAGTGCTGCACAGACACACGTTGAGGAACAGTCCCTGCCCCAAGTGGGAGCTGAGCCTTGTGCAGGCTGTCTGGCAGAAATGACTGGGTGAGGTTCTCTGGCTCGTGTTATGCAGAAAGTCAGACGAGATGATCACAATGGTCCCTGCTGGACTTTCAGAATCTTCTGTCTCCTATTTGACTTTTAATTGTACACTGCACCATCTCCATGCCCCCTAGGTGTCCTTGCACCAGACCCATCAACAATTCTCCTTCCCAAGGCAATGACACTAATTGGGGAGAGTTGTTCCCAGAAAAGCCCCAGCTGGGGAGATATCCATATCTACTCCATGGTGAGTCTGTTGTGAGTGGAAATGCCCGTAAACTCTTGTTTTATAAACCGGGGGTCATTGAGTCTCAGTGATGTCGGGTGCCCACAGCTGTAATTACTGGACCTCCCCAGATGCTTCCATGCACTGTGATCTCCCCCAACTGTAAATCAATGGAATCATCCCCAGCTACTGAAGGACAATCAGCAGATGAAGGAGAAACCCGGGCACCTCTTAAGAGATGAAGTAAATCTCAGAAAATAACACTTTGTCCCTATGCACCTTGTAGTTTTAGTTCTTGTGTCTGACCTTCGCAGGAATTATTCAGGTAGGAATCTGAGATGGTTGAGATTAATTTTGAGAAATAGAACATTTAATCCTTCTCTCAACCAGGAGTACTGAATTAGTCCCACCTTCCACAAATGCCTCTTCTATCCCCCTTCTTTTTTCTGACTTGATTGCTAGTGATCAGAACAGTCCTCCCTGCAGAGATAGCATTTTGATAGAGGATATTAACAAACGTGTTGTGGAAGGAGCTGGTGTAATCTTGAGCAGGTTGCAGCTTTGGTTCCTAGTGTATAGTCCATATCGTTGTGGCCTCATTTTCTCTGGTCTTTATAGCTGTGCCTAGAGCCCCTTCCATGGCGCTTCCTAATACACCTAAGAACACCACACTGGCCACAGAAGATGTCCCTGGCACCAACAGTGTTGCCCAAAGGCAGCACTCTCTGGTTGAGATGTTTGCTCCAAACATGAAAGTTTCCAGGAGAAATAAATACTCCCCGCTATCACCGAGAGCCTCCCACTATGGTTCTGCCAATTAATTCAACTTTATTGCTATCATATGGGTTATAGAGCAGAAACAAAGAACTCCTGGTTGGATTTTGCAGAAACCTGCAAAAGGGGTAGTGGATAAAGTGCTGGACTCACAGACTTCAAGGTCAGAAGGGACCATTATGGTCTTCTAGTCTGACCTCCTGCACAATGCAGGCTACAGAATCTCCCCCACCCACTCCTGTAACAAACCCCTGACCTATGTCTGAGTTACTGAAGTCCTCAAATCATGGTTTAAAGACAAAAGAGCTGTGGTAAATATCAGATGTTCTCTTGCCTCTAAGGCTCTTTCACGTTGGTATGTGACAGGGCGAGGGGTCTGCCTCATTGCTCAGTTCCAGCATTGACTGAGAAATGATCCCTAACCAGTGCACCCAGAAGCCATTGGCAATGACAGCGCTTGTCTCTGCTGTTATGATCCACCTACCCACAAGGCTACGGCCCCTAGGTAGCAGTGCAAACGTGACCGGGTCTGGGGAGGTTTTCATTAACCCTGTTTAGATCCAATCCTTCCCCAAAAGGAAATTTTTTGCTTGTTACTCGGTCATTCTCTAGCGCTTTCCCTCAGAGGATCTCAAAATGCTTTACCAAAACCAATAATTTAAAGGAAGTTCCAGCATGTAATCCCCAGAAATCTGCAGGTGTCTCTATAAAGTGAATTCTTTCCAGACTACTGACATGCTTTTGACCGGATCATCACATAGGCATTTGCTCCCATCCGAACAACCCATAAATGGCACCTCAGTCTGGCTTCTCCAAAGGACACAGGTTAAGGGCTTAACACATTTATGAGAGGGCTTAATTTATTCTAAGCTAGTTTGGGTTCCAGCCCCTTCCACTGGTTTGCCACCCTCACCGTCTGGCCTACCTTTGACTATCACCCTCTATCCTTCCTATGAGACACCAAATCTTTTCCCCAAAAGACATTAAGGTTGCAATCTCTAAAAGGAGTTAGTGGATCTGGACACGTAACTTCACAGGCCCCTTTGAAAATCACTGCAATAGAACAATGTGTTTTGCAAACCAGATGCGTGCAGGGCTGCGCTTTTGGATTCTTTTAGCAGAAGCAAAATCAAACACTATCAGAAATACATGTGATAGCTGCTTCCTGATCCCCTTTCCTGAAGCATAGGATGCTAGATGACTGTGATTGCAGAAGCAGTGCTCCCATACTACTTTTTAGGTAGCCACAACAAAATTGCACCAGAAAAGCTGGGATCTGCCATAAAATCTAAAGAAAATGCAGATGTGACTCACACTTAGGGTGATCAGATGTCCCGATTTTATAGGGACAGTCCTGATATTCAGGGATTTTTCTGATATAAGTGCCTATTACTTCCCACACTATGCCCCGATTTTTCACACTTGCTGTCTGGTCACCCTAGTCACACTTATGAGGTGTGATTTTGTGCCTCCAAGAGGTGGGGCAACACAGACATTTATGAGTTGGTGACTGACTTTTATTTAACAGCTATGACTCTTTTCGCTCAGGCAGTATATACCTTACAGCCACCAAGGATCTTCAGAGGATTATCATTAGCTACCAGATGAATTCAACTTGAATTCCATTTAAATGTGTTTGCATCGATCTGAATTTAAATGTATTTTGTTAAAATCTAATCCCCACTGGTAATGACCCGTCCAAGGATGTCCCATTACTAGGTACCCGAGCAGATAAAAGTATGAATCTCTACTGCAAGGGATAAAGAACCCAGCAGCTCTCTTTGGCCTGGTCTACACTGGGGGTGGGGGTGGGGTAGGAAGATCGATCTAAGAATGCAACTTCAGCTATGAGACGAGCGAAGCTGAAGTCGACATATCTTAGATCGACTTAGAATAAGTTACTTCGCGCCCTCGCGACGTGGGATCGATGGCTTCCGCTCCCTCGTCAACTTTGCTTTCACCTCTCACCGAGCTGGAGTTCAGCAATCGACGGGAGAGGGATCGGGGATCAATTTATTGCATGTAGCGTAGACACCATAAATCGATCCCCCATAGATAGATTACTACCTGCCGATCTTGCGGCTAGTGTAGACGTACCCTTAGCTCAAAGCAGACTCAAAAGCTGCTATGTGGTCCAGCCACCAAAGGGAGTCAGAGAGCCATGCTGTGTGAATGGTGATGGAGCAGTGGTTCTCATCCAGGGTACGCAGAGATTTTCCAGGGGATACATCAACTCATCTAGATATTTGCCTGGTTTTACCACAGGCTACACAAAAAGCACTAGCAAAGTCAGTACAAACTAAAATGTCATACAGGCCATGACTTGTTTATACTGCTCTATATACAGTACACTGAAATGTAAGTACAGTAGTTATATTCCAAATGATTTATTTTATAATTATATGGTAAACCTGAGAAAGTAGCAATTTTTCAGTACTAGTCGCTGTGACACCTTTGTATTTTTACATCTGATTTGTAAGCAAGTCGTTTCTGAGGGAGGTGAAACTTGGGGGTACACAGGACAAATCCGACTCCTGGAAGGGGTACAGTCTTCTGGAAAAGGTCATAGCCATTGGATTAGAGGCAGTCTAGAGAAAGCGTCAAAGCAGAAGTCTTCCTTGTGGTTGTGCCTATCTACAGAAACAGTGCCTGTTAGGAGGCAATATTCATCTGCAAGGCTCAGGGTTGTTGATTCAGTTTTCTGCTCTAATCAGGCCTGCAGAAAAGGGGGCGGGAAGGGGGGGGCAAGTGCCCAGGGGATTTAAAAGGTCTGGGGTCTCCCAGCCACTGTCACTGCCACAGTAGCAACGGCACTGGCCGGGAACTCCAGGCCTTTTAAATCGCCCGGGTGGGCCACAGGGCTCCTAGGCGCGTGCGAGGTGGTACTGGTGGCAGCAAAGATAGCTGGGAGGGCATGTGGAAGCCCTGGCCGTGCCAGAAGATGCCCATTGACTGTTCTGCCCTGGGGCCCAGAATTGCTAACCGTGGGCCTGGCACTAACGATGCAGCATTGGATGCTATGGGACAAATTCAGCCTTACATTCCTTTGAAGGCAGATGCTGAGAACACGCGACAGACAGCGTTGGGTGACAGTGTTACAATTCAAACTCTTTATATGAGATTTTGTGGGATGGCAATTTTGTGCGACTCCTCCACTGCCGGAAGGAGTCACTAGCTCAAAACTCGTCTGGGTTCCCATTTGGGGCAGAAGCTGAAATGCTGAAATTTGCCACGAGGGGGAAGGTTGTGGGATCCGTGACTCTGGAGCTGCCCTAGAGCCCAGACCCTGCCTGCCCTGCGGTCTGTGACTCTGGGGCTGTCCACCTGTCACGTTGCCCTGGAGTCCAGATCCTGTAGGCCCAGGGTGCTGTAGGGCTGCAAGCCTAGGAACATCACAGCCAGTGCTGCCGGGGGCATTCTAGGCACATCGAGGGATTTGGGGCCCTGGCAGGCTTGGAAGAGACTTCCCTAGTTTATACCTCCCCCACTGCACAACAGCAGAGCAGAAAGGGGCATCTCCCACCCTGGGAGCTGCAGCAGCCAGGAAACAACGTGTATGGGAGCATGTAGGGCCCGGGGAGGGCACCTGTGCCCCTAAAGCAGTGGTTCCCAAACTGGGGTCACGAAATGTTATAGGGGGTTCTTGGGGCTAATGGGGGACAGAGCTGTCCCTAGAGACCCTGAGAAGCACAGGATCAGCAGCCTGGATCCCCTGGACTTCCAAGAGCTAAGCAGATCAAAGCAAGCATCTCTATCACACTGAGAAGGATTAAACTTCAAGAAATGGAAAGGGAGGTGGCTATTTTTTGCTGTTTTTAAAATAAAATAGGCAGCCAGTATCGTTTTAAAATTATTATGAAGAACAAGTTTAAGCTTTTTTGTAACGTTTGTTGTTTGCCTGGACTGCTCAAGCCCTGAATGCTCGTGTAGGAGGAACTCTTCGAGTTGGCTTCTTAAATACCTTCCTGCTGTTTGACATCTGATACTCCTTGATGAACCATAGGAGCCTTGTCTTATAACAGGTTTCTTCAATGTGATACAAGCTACGAAAGTGAGATCTTGGAAGAGTGGTGCCATTTTCATAATGTAATAAACATACTGTAATGATAAATAATAATTAATAATAAATAGTGTGTAAGAAGTATGTCATAAAAACAAATGTTATATTTCCAAGATCACGGCTTTTATCATTTCTACTCGGGTAAAGGAGAAAATCCCTGGAAATATTTATTTTTAGGAGGGGGTTCACGAGAGTTGAAATTTTAGTGAAAGGGGTTCACAGGTTGTTAAAGTTTGGGAACCACTGCCCTGGAGCAATGTCCCGCTGTGACAAAATGGGGCTATTCTTAATATTCCTCTAAATACTGTGGGGGGGCCTCAGTTCCTGGCCTACTAGCTGTCGCCTGGCAACTAATGGCCAGGCCCTTCCCCACCACCCTTGCAAGGGGATGCTAAAGGTGGGGGAGAACAAAGAGGTCAGGTGGCCTCCTGGCCCGGGAAAGAGACAAAGCCCAGAGAGGAGGGGCTGGAGTCTGGAATCGGTTGGGAACGTGGAGTGAAGTGCAGACGTGGGGTCTGCCTCACTGCTCCCCAGAATGGACCCGGCCAAGGGGTCCGGTTTGCGGTACCTGGAAGCTCTGTTTTAGACTGTGTTCCTGTTATTGAATAAACCTCTGTTTTACGGCTGGCTGAGAGTCATGTCTGACTGTGAAGTGGGGGTGCAGGACCCTGTGGCTTCCCCAGGACTTTGCTGGGGCTGATTCGCTGTGGGAAGCACGCGGAGGGGCAGAGGATGCTGAATGCTCCAAGGAGAGACCCAGGAGGTGAAGACATGTGAGCTTCTTGCCCTGAAAAAGTCTGTTCCAAGGGAGAGGAGGCTCCCCAAAGTCCTGACTGGCTTTGTGGGGAACAGTTCCAGAGCATCGCCGGGGGACTCCATGACGCCCGCATTCCACAGAAGAGAGCGGTTTGATAACTGCCTGGACACAGACGGTGCAGAGTGGCCGGGTACAGTTCCTCAGAGCTCTCAGGGGCGATTACACAGCTTTGCATATTACACAGTTTGATTCTTTCCTGTCCTCCTGCTCAGTTCCAGGGAACCATTGGGTAGACTCTGCAGGTGACCAGGCCATGAAGAAAACCCAGATCCGCACACAGCCTGTGGGTGATACATGTTCTGCCCCCTTCACACCGAGGATTTCATGGACACATCCTGAAAGAACAGGACCCTTCTCGCCCCTTCTGCACCCTCTGCAGATGCCCAGGGGCAGGGGACTTCTGTACCTGGGGGCTCCTGCTGCCTTCTCTGCAGCCTCTGATTTAGATGTGCTCTGATCAGGGCTGTCCCTGCCCCTGTCCCTGCTGGCTGCCCACTGCATGACAGGGAAGGGCAGTGGGGAGTTGTGGTGACCGTTGCTTGCTGCCCAGAGGGTGGGAGTTGCTGGAGGATCTGAATCTAAGTGAGGGGTGATTGTGGTGGGGGGTAGTGGGAGGGGGTCTGTGTCTCAGTGAGGGGCGATTGTGTAGTAGAAGGATTTTATGTTTGTATTTTGTATAATTCTGTATTTGAGCTCATTTTAAGGCAGGAACAGACCTTTGATTGTCACCACTTTGCTGTAGGTTTAGCATTTTAAAGTAAGTAAAAGAATGCCAGGAGTGTTTTCCTTCTGCATTGCAACCTGATGTTCCTGTTCAAAATATTCGGTGTAAATTGATTCTGTTTTGTGTGTGACTGAGGAATGTGTGTTAAAAAATAAGTGTAAAGGCCATCGCTGAACCACATGTTCTGGAGAGGAACTGGAGACAAACGCAAAGGCGCGAGGAGGCTGCAACACACCCCTATTAAAATGTCAAAAAAAGGCAAATTAACAACTCTAAAAATAAAACAGACACCTGTCAATAAAATTGAAATAACTATAATCAAAACCTGCATAAAACAACTCCCTTAAAGCTTAATAAAAATACAAAATAAAAAATAAATAAAAAAGCAAGCCCTCATCCATCAACAATAAATTACAGCATAATGGTGCAAAACTCATTAATCCCAATTTAAAAATCACTATATAAACAGGGTGCTTTGCTATGAATCTTTGGGTTCGTCCTGCCAAGACTTCCCCAGAGCACCGTGTCGTGACCGACAGAACCCAGTTCCTACCTAGTTGTGATCAACCTGGCTGGCCACTAAATCAATCCAGACTCTAAACTGGTAACTATAACATTGACTGGCGGGACAGTGTGTGTGTGTGGTGTAATTAAATCCATATTCTAATTGTTATATCTTCAATAAATGTGGAGTATTGCTTTTTCCCCTAAAAAAAGATCCTGTGAGCTTCTTATTAGCATAACAATTGCGGTGGGGTGGCTGGGGGTGGGGGTTGCGTCCAATTGAGAGGTGATTTGGTGGGTAGTGTCTGGGGAGGTCTGTGTATCATTGAGGAGTGATTGGAATGGGTGGTGAATGGGGGGGGTCTTGTGTCATTGAGGGGTGATTGTGGTTGAGAGGTAGCTGGGGGGTTTCTGTGTCTCAGTGAGAAGTGATTGGGGTGGGGGTTGCTGGATGATTTGAATTTCAGTGAGGGGAGATTGTGATGGGGGTGGCTCGGGGACCTCTGTGCCCAGGTGAGAGTTGACTGGTGTTGAGGGTGTCTGGGAGGGTTTGTGTCTCATTGAGTGTGGTTGGGATGGAAGGTGACTGGGGGGGCCTGGAGAATGGATACCCCAGTGACTGGTGACCTGGAGGCCCAGCTAGTGAGTCACAGCTGGTTCTGGCCAGTGAGAGGAAAATGGGCTACAGAGAGAGGACCCCGGTGACCTGACCAGCTGTTTCCAACCAGTGGAGAACAAAGGACGGATGAGAGGAGAGGCTGGGAGGAGAGGAGGCCCAGGCAACCTTGTCTGCCTGGGACAGAAGACAAAGGAGAGAGGCGGGAGTTGAGGGAGGTGATATCAGATGCCCAGCTGGAAGGAGGTTTTCTGGGCTAGAAAGAGAGAGCAGACAGAGCCCACCTGGAGGTGGGACAAACCTAGCTGTACAGTACTGAGGGAGGCCAGGCCTGAGGCCCTGAGAGTTTCCTGTACAGTGTTTAGACCCTCAATAAACCCTCCTGTTTTACGCTGGCTGAGAGTCGCTCCGGGCTAGAGGACAGGGAGGCATTATTCCCTCTGGGAGCGGAGGCCCCAGGGACCAGAGCGAGGGGACTCCCTCAGGGGGCCCATGGCGCGAGACAGGCGTGCTAAGGCTCAGAGTGTTGCGGTTCCAGGAGGTGGAGGGGCCTAAGGCGTAACCCCTGAAATAGAGTGGACACCCGAGGAGGGCTGTTGCACTGAAGGGGGTTCCCCCCAGGCACCACACTGAGCCAAAAATGGGCAGGAACTGCGAGTCCGTGACAGGCTGCTCTAGAGTCTAGACCCTACCTGCCCGGGGGTCCATGACTCTCGGGCTGCCCACCTGTCCTGCTGCTCTGGAGGCCAGAGCCTGTGGGCCCAGGGTGCTGAGGAGCTGCGAGCCTAGGAACATCACAGCCAGTGCTGCCAGGGGGATTCTGGGCACGTTGAGGGGTTTGGGGCCCTTTGAGGATAGGGAGAGACTTCCCCAGTTTATACCTCGCCTGTGGCACAGCAGCAGAGCGAGAAGGGGCATCTTGCATCCTGGGAGCTGCAGCAGCCCAGAAACATCATCTGTGGCAGCAATGAGGCCGTCTCCTTTCCAAGCACAATGTTCCGCATTCCCCTAAAGGGAGCGGTTTGTTTAGTGTGTCCTTGTGCAGTTCCTCAGAGCTCTCAGGGGGGCGGGGGTGGGAACGAAATCCCTTGGCATGTTACACAGCTCGGTTCTGTCCCTCCCTCTCGCTCAGTTCCAGGGAACTCGGCAGGTGGCTCAGCAGGTGACCCGGCCATTAAGGGAACCCAGTTCCGCACACAGCCTGTGGGTGACACACGTTCTGCCCCCTTCACACCAAGGATTTCACAGCCTCCCATGGACACATCCTGAGCGAATGTGACCCTGCTCGTCCCTTCAGCACCCTCAGTAGATACCCAGGGGCAAGGGACTCTGGTACAGTCCAGGCCCTAGGGGCTACTCTGCCCCATAGACTTGTGGTGTCTCTGGGGTCATTGTCCCAGATCCACACTGAGGCACTCGGCACCACCAGCCCACTGCTCCTGCTGCCTCCTCTGCAGCCCCCAAGCTGTCCCTGCCCCTGCCCTTGCTGGCTGCCTGCTGCATGGCAGGGAAGGGCAGTGGGGAGTTGGGATGACCCGTTGATTGCTGCCCGGGGGAACTGTGGGAGTCCAGGGAGAGCTGGATGGGAGATGGGTCTGAGCCAGGGAATGGGTAACATGTGGCCTCACAACATTTCTGCACTAATCTCGTTGTGTGTCAGCCTAGGGAGGTAGGACCTGCTGGGCTGGCTCACAGAGTCCCAACCTGGAACCCCACCAGGGGATTGTAACCCTCCTGCCTGCCCTCAGGGCTGCTGAGAGAACCTCGAAAGTGTGAACAGAGCATGAACTGAGGCCTCCATCTGCGACCAGCCTGCAGCAATAGCTCCACTGGAGGGCTGGTGAATGGGGTGATCTGTTTTGCAGTAAAAGGGTAATTCGGGTACAGGTGCTTGGGCGTTTGTGTCTCAGTGAGGGGTGATTGGGGTGGGGGTCGCTGGGGGGATCTGTGTATTATTGAGGAGGTTAGTGGGAAGGGAGGGGGCTGAGGTTTCTGCCAGTCCTTTAACAACCCGTCTTCCCATCCTAGACCCTGACACAAACCCCTCAGTCTCCTGCTCTCCCCAGAAGCAGCTGTTTAACCCTTTGGCACCCGCTGGGTAGCAACTCCTAGACAAGTCAGTCCCTGCCAGGCATCTCATCCAGAAAAACATTGCAGAGAATTCCCGCTCCCCCCCAGACACAGAAACCCTCTCTCCTCTTGTCACTAACAGTACACAAGTGGGAGCAGACTCAGCCCCAGACTCAGACACCTGAGTTCCTCTCCCCAGGCTGTCCAGGTCCGAGGCAGAGGCAGTCTCTGAAAGTGAGGGGCTCCTCCGTGGGCTGAGGGCAGATGCCTGTTCTCTGCTCATCGCCAGAAGCTCTGTGATCGGCGAGGTCAGTGCGATCTCCCTGCCCTGCCCAGGTGTGAGGTCAGACGGACGGGGCGAAGGGCAGCAGAGGCTGGAGCTTGCCAGAGCCAGCGAGCTGCAGCCTTCAGCCCCCCACCCAAGAGAGGCCGTCACAGACTGGGCTGCAGGGACCAGGTCATTGGAATCCAGGATGAGGTTCTGGAGACTGGGTCTAGCCATTGCTCAATGGTGGCCGGCTTTAGGCTGATTCCCTGATTCCCCGGAACTGGGCCCCGCGACTAAGAGAATCCCACGCCTTTTTAATTTTTTTACTGACTCAGCGGTGGTCCTCTCCTGGTCTTTGGGAGCATTTCGGCGGGGATGAGGCGAGGTCCTTCAGTGCCACGGAAGACCCGGAGTAGACCCCCCGCTGCCAAAGTGTTGCCAAAGCCCCTGACTGCCACCGGGTTTTCGAATTGGGCCCCACAGTGCATACAGCCAGTCCTGGTGCCAGGTGTTCATCATGCCTCTTACTCTTCCCCTTAGCACTGCCAATGCTGGGTGCCAGCCCAGCCCTCTGTCAGCACTGCAGGGTCCAACGTATCCCTGGCACTGCCAGGGTCTGACTCTCCTGGTGTCTGACCCCAGCTGTGATCAGGAGCAGGCCCAGCTACCAGAGCTGTGTGGGGAACGGTGATTCCACTGCCGGGAGGAGTCGCTAGCTCAAAACCCAGCTTGGTTCCCATTTGGGGCAGAACCAGAAATGCTGAAATTTGCCATGGGGAGAAGGTCGTGGGGTCCATGACTCTGGGGCTGCCCACCTGTCCCACTGCCCTGGAGGCCAGAGCCTGTGGGCTCAGGGTGCTGTAGGACTGCAAGCCTAGGAATATCACAGCCAGTGCTGCCAGGGGGATTCTGGGCACGTTGAGGGGTTTGGGGCCCTGGCGGGCTGGTGAGAGAATCCCCAGTTTATACCTGCCCCACTGCACAGCAGCAGAGAGGGAAGGGGTATCTCGCACCCTGGGAGCTGCAGCACCCTGGAAACATCACCTATGGCTGGGGGCAGTGAGACCGACTCCTTTCCAAGCGCAATGCCCGGCATTCCCCAGAAGGGAGCGGTTGGATACTTGCCTGGGCACAGACGGTGCAAAGTGTCTGGATGCAGTTCCTCAGAGCTCTCAGGGGGGCAGGGGTGGGATTGAAATCCCTTGGCCTGTTACACAGCTCGGTTCTGTCCCTCATTCTCGCTCAGTTCCAGGGAACTCGGCAGGTGGCTCAGCAGCTGACCCGGCCATGAAGGGAACCCAGATCTGCACGCAGCCTGTGGGTGACGCACGTTCTGCCCCCTTCACGCTGAGGATTTCACAGCCTCCCATGGACACATCCTGAGCGAATGGGACCCTGCTCACCCCGTCTGCACCCTCAGCAGAGGCCCAGGGGCAAGGGGCTCTGGTACAGTCCAAGCCCTGGGGGCTACTCTGCCCCATGGACTCGTGGTGTCTCCCAGGTCATGGGTCATGGGAGGGGCAGGTCCCAAGTCACAGGCCAGGGCCTGCATGATGTGACAGGGGGATTCAGGGGGTGCAGCTGAGCCCTTTTTCCAGCCCCTTGGTGGAACGGCTCTGGTGTGACTTGACTCCCTCCAATCCCCTTACACCTGCTCTCACCCCCTGAACCCGGCCCACGGGCGCTAAGTGACTCCGCTGCCTGCTGTGGCGCTGGCCGATGGAGCAGGAGCAGATGTGCCCGTCGTGACGCTGACCCAAGCTGGCTGGTTTTATGCCCGACACTGAACGTCTCCTCTGCCCTCGCTGTCCTGTCCCCACACGCACTGAGAGCTCTCGTCCCCAGAGCACCCGGCTCGGCGCTGCCCCCCTGGGGCTGCATCATGGCGGGAGACTGGAGCCAGCTCCTGCTGCAGGCCTCACGCCTGCTCCATCAGCTCAGGCCATGCAGCCTCCTGCTGCTCCGTCACCCCGAGCCCCCAGCTCCCGTCCCTGCCCAGACACCCAGCGAGGCATGTTACAGGGCCCAGCAGCCCCAGTCCCGCTGCCTGTGTCACCCCGAGAGAGGCTGTCTGGGGGAGCGAGAGCTGCCATCGCCTGAGCTAGCAACTCTGGGAGCCCAGGGGCCATAACAGACAGAGGTGGGGTGAGGAGGAGGAGCTGTATGTGGGAGGAGAGATCTGGGGAGAGTCTGTACAGCACCTGGCACAACGGGGCCTGATGTCAGATGGGCAGGGACTGTCTCTCACTGTGTGATGAGGCAGGGCCCAGTTGTGGGGGCGGGGAGCGAGGGCGGGTGGCAGTGTATATTTCTCAGAGGGGTTGGTGAATGGGAAAATCTGTTTTCCAGTTACAGGGTGATTGAGGTTGATGGTGGCTGGTGGGTTCTGTGTCTCTGTCAGTGAGGGGTGATTGGGGTGCGGTGGCTGGGGGGGTCTCTGTATCATTGAGGAGGTAAGTGGGATGGGTGGTTGGCTGAGGTTTCTGCCAGCCCTTTAACATCCCGTCCTCCCACCCCAGACAGTAACACAAACCCCTGAGTCTCCTGCTCTGCCCATAGCCAGCTGTTTAACTCTTTGGCACCCGCTGGGTATCAACTCCTAGACAAGTCAGTCCCTGCCAGGCATCTCATCCAGAAAAACATTGCAGAGAATTCCCGCTCCCCCCCAGACACAGAAACCCTCTCTCCTCTTGTCACTAACGTTATGCAAGTGGTAGCAGACTCAGTGCCAGCCTCAGGTACCCGGGTTCCCTTCCCCAGGCTGCCCAGGTCCAAGGCAGATGGGGTGTGTGAGAGTGAGGGGCTCCTCCGTGGGCTGAGGGCAGACACCCGCTCTCTGCTCATCGCCAGGAGCTCTGTGATCAGCGAGGTCAGTGCGATCTCCCTGCCCTGCCCAGGTGTGAGGTCAGACAGACAGGGTGAAGGGCAGCAGAGGCTGGAGCTTGCCAGAGCCAGCGAGCTGCAGCTTTCAGCCCTCCAGCCCAAGAGAGGCCGGCACAGACCAGGCTGCAGGGGCCAGGTCATTAGAATCCAGGATGAGGTTCTGGAGACTGGGTCTAGCCATTGCTCAATGGTGGTGCCAGGGCCAGGTGCTCACGGTGCCTCTTGCTCTTGCCCTAATGCTCTTCCTTAGCACTGCCAATGCCAGGCGCCAGCCCAGCCCCCTGCCAGCACTGCGGGGTCCAAACGTATCCCTGGCACTGCCAGTGCCTGACTTTCCCGGTGTCTCACCCCAGCTGTGAACAGGAGCAGGCCCGGCTGCCAGAGCTGTGTGGGGAACGGTGATTCCACTGCTGGGAGGAGTCCCTAGCGCTAAACCCGGCTGGGTTCCCATTTGGGGAAGAACCTGAAATTGCTGAAATTTGCCATGAGGGGGAAGGTTGTGGGGTCCATGACTCTGGGGCTGCCCTAGAGCCCAGACCCTGCATGCCCTGCGGTCTGTGACTCTGGAGCTGGCCTAGAATCCCAAACCTGCGTGCCCTGGGGTATGTGACTTTTGGGCTCCCCTTAAACCCAGACCCTGTGTGCCCTGAATCCCCTGACTCTGGAGCTGCCCTTGAGCCCATACCCTACATGCCCTGTGGTCCATGACTCTGGGCTGCCCTAGAGCCCAGACCCTGCATGCCCTGCGGTCTGTGACTCAGGGGCTGTGTGATGATGCAGGGGGGTTTCTTGTTGATTCCAATAGTTTGTATGCAGAGGGGTGGGACTCAGTATCCCTGTGTGCTACTGGTTTAACGAGATGGTGGAAGAGGGTTTGTTGTTACAGAGGGCCAACCAAGGGCCTGGAGAATGGACATAAAAGTGACTTGTGACCTGGTAACTGGGAGGCCCAGCTCCAGAGTCAGAGCTGGTTTTGGCCAGTGGGAGGACAATGGGCTGCGGAGAGAAGACCCCGGTGAGGAACAAAGGATGGAGGAGAGGAAAGGAGGCCCAGGTGGCCTGTTTATGTCGGACAGAAGACAAAGGACAGAGGCGGGGGTTGGGGAAGGTGATAGTGGCTGCCCAGCTGGAGGGAGGAGGTTTTCTAGGCTAGGAGGAGACCACAGCCAGAGCCCACCTGGAGGTGGGACAAACCTAGATGTATGGTGCTGAGGGAGGCCAGGCCTGAGGCCCTGAGAGTTTCCTGTACAGTGTTTAGACCCTCAATAAACCCTCCTGTTTTACGCTGGCTGAGAGTCGCTCCGGGCTAGAGAACAGGGAGGCATTATTCCCTCTGGGAGCGGAGGCCCCAGGGACCAGAGCGAGGGGACTCCCTCAGGGGGCCCATGGCGAGAGACAGGCGTGCTAAGGCTCAGAGTGTTGCGGTTCCAGGAGGTGGAGGGGCCTAAGGCGTAATGTTCCGCATTCCCCTAAAGGGAGCGGTTTGTTCAGTGTGTCCTTGTGCAGTTCCTCAGAGCTCTCAGGGGGGCGGGGGTGGGAGCGAAATCCCTTGGCCTGTTACACACCTCGGTTCTGTCCCTCCCTCTCGCTCAGTTCCAGGGAACTCGGCAGGTGGCTCAGCAGGTGACCCGGCCATAAAGGGCACCCAGATCCGCACGCAGCCTGTGAGTGGCACACGTTCTGCCCCCTTCACACCAAGGATTTCACAGCCTCCCATGGACACTTCCTGAGCGAATGTGACCCTGCTCGTCCCTTCAGCACCCTCTGTGTCCTGTCCAATCCAACTCACAACACAACCCTTTGGTCTGAGCTGTGGGAGCCCAGCGTGTGCTCCATCCACAATGGTGTGAAGTTCAGTATTTCAGGATGTCCTGTAGTACCCACCTGGCAGCAGAAGGAATCCCTGGAGCTGAATGGATTGATCCTGGGTGCTCGGCGGGTGGTAGTTTTAGAGAATTCCTCGGGGCATCGCCCTGGCGTGGTTCTCTGCAATGCCACACAGCTGCTCTGGCAGGGTCGCTGCTCAGACAGAACCCAAATCTGCCCCCTCCTGAGGAGAGTTCGGGGACGGGTTTGTTTGTACAAGGACATGACTTGTGATGATCAAAAATCTCCAGAGCGTGAAGGCACCCGGTCCCTCCTCTTTCTTAGGAAGCCATGACCCCTCTCCTCCTCACACACTGGGCTCCCACAGCTCAGACCAATGGGTTGTGTTATGAGCTGGATTGAACAGGACACAGAGGCCTCAAAGATCAGGGAACTGTTGTCCCAGGCGCAGCAATCACACAGTGAAAAACAGACCCTGCCCTACTGAAATCAGGGTTGTGCCAGGCGCTGTACAGACACCCTGCTCCTGCTCCATCGGCCAGCACCACAGCAGGCAGCGGAGTCACTCAGCGCCCATGGGCCGGGTTCAGGGGGGTGAGAGCAGGTGTAAGGGGATCGAAGGGAGTCGAGCCGCACTGGAGCCATTCCACCAAGGGGCCAGGAGAAGGGCTCAGCTGCACTGCCTGAGTCCCCCTTTCAAATCAAGCAGGGCCTGGCCTGTGACTCGGAGCCTTCATCTCCCATGACCTGGGAGGCACCACGGGTCCATGGGACAGAGCAGCCCCCAGGGCCTGGACTGTACCAGAGCCCCTTCTCCTGGGCATCTGCTGAGGGTGCAGAAGGGGTGAGCAGGGTCCCATTTGCTCAGGGCAGAGCGGAGTCATTTCAAAGTCAGACACCTCACCTACAGGGCAGGTATTTTTCTCTCAAAGTTGCTGAGGGAGCTGTGGTCTTCTTTGATGGTGAAAACTACATAGGAGAGAAGAGGATCCTGCTGAACGGAGATGAGGTGCAGAATTTCAGTGCTGTGAAGTTAACCTCCTTGGCAAATCACTGAAGACTGCCAGGGACATGGTGTAGCAATGAAAACGGGTGAGAACGCTCCTCTTCTCTGCACACAGAGGAATGGCTCCAGGTCCCCACCTGGTCCCTAGAAGAGGATTCACTCCCTGCCCTGGTGATGATGGGCGCTGATTGCAGACCCTGCCTGACCCTGAGACCCCTCCCTGAGCACACCATGAGCGCTGACCCCTTCAGTGACAGGAGCAGAATCAACCCAGCTGAGACGATGGGAGGAGGAAAGAACCTGTCCCAGCCACTGTCCCCGGCCCGCTGGACTCAGCACCCCAGAGCTGACCCATGGAGCGGGAGCCCCTCACCACTGCGGCACTGAGATCCCTGCCTTTGCGGCCCCAGGGAAAGGCAACGCCGATGACATGCAGTCAGAGCCCATGGGCGAGAGCCCATCTCCCCACCGTTTGTCACCAAGGGGGTACAGACACCCCAGAGGAGCCAGGACAGTGACTCCCTGTCCATCTGGGCCTCCCCAGCCAGCTGCCTGACACAGACCCTGCCCCAGCTTCTCCTGCTGCTTTGCAACAATAAACACAATTTTCAAGTCGAATCTGCATCTAATTATTAATGAAAAAGGCAGGGGAAAGGAAGCAGGGTAACCTCTGTCTCACTGGGGTGAGGATGGTTTGGGGAGTCTGCCTCTCAGTGAGGGGTCATTGGGGTGGCGGGTTGCTGCGGGGTCTGTGTCTCAGTGAGGGGTTATTGGGGTGGGGGTGGCTGGGGGGATCTGTGTCTCAATGAACAGTGATGGGAGGGAGGTTGCTGGAGGGTCTGTGTCTCAGTGAGGGGTGACTGTGGCTGGGAGGTCCCTGAGGGGGTCTGTGTGTCAGTGAGGGGTTATTGGGGTGGCAGGTTGCTGCGGGGTCTGTGTCTCAGTGAGGGGTGATTCAGACTGGGAGCAGCTCGAGGGAGTGTGTGCCTCAGTAAGGGGTGATTGGGGTGCAGGCGGCTGGGGGGGGTCTGTGTCCAATTCACAGGTGATTGGGTGGTGGGTGTCTGGAGGGGTCTTTGTCTCACTGAGGGGTGACTGTGGTTGGGAGGTCCCTGAGGGGGTCTGTGTGTCAGCGAGGGGTTATTGGGGGGTGGGTTGCTGGGGGGGTCTGTGTCACAGTGAGGAGTGGTTGGGGTGGGTGGTGGCTGGAGTAGGTTGTGTCTCAGTGAGGGGTGACTGGGGTCACAGTGGCTGGGGGGTCTGTGTCCAATTGAGGGGTGACTGGGGTGGGAGTGTCTAGGGGAGTCTGTGTCTCAATGAAGAGTGATGGGATGGAGGTTGCTGGAGGGTCCGTGTCTCAGTGAGGGGTGACTGGGGTGAGGGGGGTACCTGGGGAGGTCTGTGTCTCAATGAGTAGTGATTGAGGTGGGTGGTGAAATGTGGGGTCTGTGTCTCAATGAGGGGTGACTGGGGTGTGCGTTGCTGGGGGGGGTCTGTTTCTCAATAAAGGTGATGGGGGGGTTTGGTGTTTGGGGGGATCTGTAGCAAAGTGAGGGGTGATTGGGGTGGCTGGGGAAGTCGGTGTCCCAGTGAAGGGTGGTTGGGGTGGCTGGGGGGGTCTGTGTCTAGTGAGGGATGATGGGATGGGTGTTGCCAGGGAGGGTCTGCTTCTTAGTGAAGGATGATCGAATGGGTGTGGCTGGGGGAGTCTGTGTCTCAGTGAGGGGTGACTGGAGTGAGGGGGGTATCTGGGGAGGTCTGTGTCTCAATGAGGAGTGATTGAGGTGGGTGGTGAAATGTGGGGTCTGTGTCTCAATGAGGGGTGATTGGGGTGTGCGTTGCTGGGGGGGTTTGTTTCTCAATGAAGGTGATGGGGGGTTTTGGTGTTTGGGGGGATCTGTAGCAAAGTGAGGGGTGATTGGGGTGGCTGGGGAAGTCGGTGTCCCAGTGAAGGGTGGTTGGGGTGGCTGGGGGGGTCTGTGTCTAGTGAGGGATGATGGGATGGGTGTTGCCGGGGAGGGTCTGCTTCTTAGTGAAGGATGATCGAATGGGGGTAGCTGGGGGAGTCTGTGTCTCAGTGAGGGGTGTGAGGGTGTGATGCAGTAGGGAGTGTCTGTGTGGGGAGTGGGAGAGCAGGGGAGGACTTTAGGGGATGGTCGATGCCAGGGCCTGTAACCTGAGCTAGGTAAGGGAGGGGAAAGGTCAATACCTTTGCCCGGGAAGGGGACAAAGGAAGGGAGTGGCAGGAGGGAAGCAGTTTGAGTTTGGGCTTGGGGCTGTGTGGGCGGAATTCAGGGTATCCTAGCTAGGATCCAAGCACCCGGAAAGCCCAGAAGGACTCGGTGGAGGGGTCCTGACTGTGCCTGCAAGCTCTGCTGTAACCGGTGTTCCTGTTGTCCAATAAACCTTCTGTTTTACTGGCTGGCCGAGAGTCACTGTGGTCCCAGGAAGAGGGGTGCAGGGCCGGACTCCCCACACTCCGTGACAGATGGGATGGAGGTTGCTGGGGGTTCTGTGTCTCAGCGAGGGGTGACTGGGGTGGGGGTGGCTGGGGGGGTCTGTGTCTCAGTGAGGGGTGACTGGGGTGGGGGTGGCTGGGGGGGTCTGTGTCTCAGTGAGGGGTGACTGGGGTGGGGGTGGCTGGGGGGGTCTGTGTCTCAGTGAGGGGTGACTGGGGTGGGGGTGGCTGGGGGGGTCTGTGTCTCAGTGAGGGGTGATTGGGGTAGTTGATGTTACGGAGTGTGGGGGAATCAGGGCCCTGCACCCTTTTCACTTCCCGCGATTCACCATGACTCTCAGTTGTCTGGTAAAACAGAAGAGTTATTAGATGACAGGAACACAGTTTAAAACAGAGCTTGTAGGTACAGGGAACCGAACCCCTCAGTCAGGTCCATCTTGCGGGGTGGGGAGCTCAGACACCGGTTCTGGGACTTCCCCTGTCTCCCCAGCCAGCTCCAAACTGACACCCCCTCCAGCCCCTCTTCTGGCCAGGAGGCCACCTTATCTCTTTGTTCTCCAACACCTTCAGCTGGCACCTTGCAAGGGAGGGGCCCAGGCCATCTGTTGCCAGGAGACAGGGTGTTGGCCATCACACTGGCCTCTAGGGCTCTGCAACAATCACACATCCTTACCCCACCACCTAGATACTTAAGAAATGCAAAAGGGAAACTGAGGCACACACATAGTAGTCAGATAAAACATTAAGAACATTCCCACTTTGTCACATCTGTCCCCCTTTCGAGACTGAACTGAGCAGGGTAACTTTCATCAGTGACCTGGGGAAGTTCGAACCCGCCAATGTTTCCATGGATGCCCCAGCATCTCTCCCATTCCTTGGTGGGAGATACACCTGGCCCTTCCAGTTTTATGTCCTCCCTTAGGTCGGGTGTGCTTGATGGCACTCACAGGCTGCATGAGGGAAGATTTATGCAGCCCGTGGCCCTTTGCCACCCCAGAAACCCTGGGGTTGAAACTGAGATCGGGTCTTCTCCCAGCGCTCCCATCTGGAGGGCTGTGATTCTGGCTCTCTTGGTTAAGAGCCCCCATCTTGACCTTGGCCACCGTCTGACCAGGTGTCTGTGTCACCCGCAGCTCAGCATCAGCCCCTTGCATTTGATGCAGCCACGTCAGAGAAGAGTGGTCAATGTACTCAGTAAAGCGCCACCCAAAGAGATACGGGCCACAGCTTTTTCAGGGCCTACACCATGGCCAGGCATTTCTCCTCTGTGGCCACATAGATTTGCTCCCGGGGCAGCAGCTTCCTGCTCAGGTACCCGATGGGGTGTCTCCCCCCCCATAGCATCGGCACCACGCCCAGCCCTGTGCCTGAGGTGTCAGTGAACACTGAAAAGGGCTTGGCAAAGTCTGGGTTTACCAGATTTATCGGGCCCTGGATTAGAGCCTCTGTCAGTGCAGGGAGAGCCCTCTGGCACTGCTCGGCCCAGACCACCTCGTCCGGCTTCCCCTTCGTACATAGCTCGGTGATGGGGGCAGCTAGGGTGAGGTACAAATCCCTGGTAGTACCCCACCATCCCAATAAAGACCTGTTTCTTAGTCCGGGGAACAGGCCAATCTCTGATCGCCTCCACCTTGGCCAGCTCTGGGTTTGGGCAGCCGCTCTCCACCTTGTGGCCCAGGTACGACACCTCTGCCATCCCCACCTTACACTTTCCAGCTTTTACCAGCAGTCCTGCCTCCTTGAGGCAGCCCAGCACCCTCTTCACCTGGGACACGTGTTTCTCCCACGTCTGGCTAAAGACACAGATATCATCAATGCACGCCAGGGCCAAGTTCTCCAGCCCCCTCAGTAACTCACCCGTCCAGCGCTGGGAGGTGGCTGACCACCCCTTGAGGTCGAAAGGCAGGACCAGGAACTCAAAGAGCCCCAAAGGGGTGGTGAAGGCAGATTTAAACCTGGTATCTGGGTCCAAAGGCACCTACCAGTCGCCCTTGGTGAGATCCATAGTAGAGAGGTAATGAGCCTCCCCCGACCCCCAGCTTATCTAGGATCTCACCAGGCCTAGGCATCTGACATGATGATGGCATTAAGCTTCCCATAGTCCCCACAGAACCAGATCAACCTGTCTTTCCTGGGGACCAGCCCCACAGGTGAGGCCCATGGGCTGCTGAACGGCTGGATCACCTCTAAAGCCAGCATGTCCTTACCTCTCTCTCCAGGATCTATGCTGTTTTCCCAGTGACTCTGAATGAGGGACACCTGATGGGAAGAGATCCACTGGGGGTCTTCCCCTTTCTCCTCCCAGTCATCCCTATTCCAGGGGCAGGGGTCCCCTCACTCTCTTCCCATACAGTAGCTTGAAAGGGAAGAACCCTGTGGATTCCTGGGGCACTTCCCTGTACGACAGGTGGGGCAGGTACTTGTCTCAGTCCTGCGGATGCTGATTCATAAAAGTCCTCAGCATCATCCTCAGGGTCCCACAAAATCTCTCCACCAGCCTGTTGGACTGAGGGTGATATGCAGAGGCCCAGGTGGGCCTGACCCCACATTTCTCCCACAAGCCCCAAAGAAGGGCTTAGACATGAAATTGGACCCCTGGTCTGTAAGGATCTCGCTTGGGACACCCAGTCTGCTGAAGATGGTCAGCAGCACATCTGCCATGGTGTCTGCCTCGGGTGGAGGACAGAGCCACTGACTCTGGGTAGCGAGTGACGAAATCCATCACCACCAGGATGTAGTTCTTTCCCGACCGGGTCGCTTTGCTGAGGGGCCCCACTATGTTCATAGCTACCTTCTGAAAAGGTTCCTTGATGATGTAAAGGGGTCTCAAGGTAGTGTCACCCTTATCCTGGGCCTTGCCCACCCTCTGGCAAGGGCCACAGGGCCTGCAGTACTGCTGGACGGCGTCACAGACTCCGGGCCAGTCAAAGTTCTGCAGCAGCTGCTGCCTGGGGCACTGACTCCCCTGGTGTCCCGAGAGAGGGACATCATGGGCCAGGTACAATAGCCTGTGGAGATACTTCTGGGGCACCACCAGCTGCCTCCCGATTCCCCCCAGTTCTACTTCCCCTGGGAGAGCCCATTCCTGGTACAGGAATCCCTTCTCCCGCAGGACTCTGTCCCTGCAGCCTTCCTCAAGAGATGGGTCTGTGTCCAACTGAGAGGTGATTGAGGTGGGGAGTGCCTGGGAACAAAATTTTGCCAGAAAAGCTGAGGTCCACCATAAAGTCCAAAGAAAATGCAGATGTGATTCAGATCACACTTATGAGGCGTGAATTTGTGCCTCCAAGAGACGAGGCAGCACCAACATTTATTAATTGGTTACTGACTTTTATTTAACAGCTATGACTCTTTTCGCTCAGGCAGTATATACCTTACAGCCACCAACGGTCTTCAGAGGGTTTTCATTAGCTGCCAGATGAATTCAACTTGAATTCCATTTAAATGTGTTTTCATTTCAGACTGATGCAATGTATTTTGTTAAAATCCAATCCCCACTGGTAATGACCCGCCCAAGGATGTCCCATTACAAGGTACCCAAGCAGATAAAAGAATGAGTCTCTACTGCACGGGGTAAAGAACCCAGCAGCTCTCTCAGCTCAAAGCAGACTCATAAGCACTATGTGGTCCAGCCACCAGAAGGGGTCAGTGAACCATGCTGTGTGAACGGTGATTAGCGCAGTGATTCTCAACCAGCCTATGGGTACCCCTGGGGGTACACAGAGATCTTCCTGGGGGTGCATCCACTCATCTAGATATTTGCCTGGTTTTACAACCGTCTACACAAAAAGCACTAGCAAAGTCAGTACAAACTAAAATGTCATACAGGCAATGACTTGTTTATACTGCTCTATATTCTATACACTGAAATGTAAGTACAATAGTTATATTCCAAATGATTTATTTTATAATTACACCTCTACCCTGATATAATGCGACCTGAGATAACATGAATTCGGATATAACGCGGTAAAGCAGTGCTCGGGGGGGGAGGCTGCGCACTCCAGCAGATCAAAGCAAGTTCGCTATAACGCGGTTTCATCTATAAAGCGGTAAGATTCTTTTGGCTCCCGAGGACAGCGTTATATCGGGGTAGAGGTGTATCTGGTAAATATGAGAACATCAGCAATTTTTCAGTACTAGTCCCTGTGACACTTTTGTATTTTTATGTCTGATTTTGTAAGCAAGTCGTTTCTGAGTGAGGTGAAACTTGGGGATACACAGGACAAATCTGACTCCTGGAAGGGGTACAGTCTTCTGGAAAAGGTCAGAGCCACTGGATTAGAGGCAGTCTAGAGAATGCTTCCTAGCAGAAGTCCTCCTTGTGGTTGTGCCTATCTACAGAGACAGCAATATTGAAAGGTTTCGGAGTAGCAGCCATGTTAGTCTGTATCCGCAACAAGAACAGGAGGACTTGTGGCACCTTAGAGACTAACAAATTTATTTGAGCATAAGCTTTCGTGAGCTACAGCCCACTTCTTCAGATGCATAGAATGGACAGTAATTACAGCACCCGTTAGGAGGCAATATTAATCTGCAGGGCTCAGGGTTGCCGATATAGTTTTCGACTCTAACCAGGCCCGCCGACAGGGTGGGGGGGGGAGGAGGCAATTGCCCACAGGCCTGGGCGATTTAAAAGGATTTGGGGGACCTCAACCGCTGCCACAGTAGCAATGGCAGTGGCCGGGAGCCCCAGGCTTTTAAATCACCCGAGTGGGCCACAGGGCTCCTAGGCGCGTGTGGGGTGGTACCCACGGTGGTGAAGGCAGCTGGGAGGGCATGTGGAAGCCCTGGCCGTGCCGGAAGATGCCCATTCACTGTTCTGCCCTGGGGCCCGGAATTGCTATCGGTGGGCCTGGCTCTAACGATGCAGCATTGGATGCTGTGGGACAAATTCAGCCTTACATTCCTTTGAAGGCACATGCTGAGATCACGCGACAGACAGTGTTGGGTGTTAGGGTTATAATTCAAACTGTTTTGTGGGAAGCCAATAAAGAGAGGAGCCTTCAGCACTAATGGTCAGTGATGCTCCATGTAACTGTGATTTACACCCACATCAAGGTCTATTTACACAGCCAGGGTGTTTAAAGTGGCCTTTTTACAACAAAGAAACAGGTCAGACATTTCCAGAGAGATGAGTCATTTTGGGTACCTGCATTTTAGGAAGCTCATTTACAGCCACCTTCTGTCATGGGATAGCTGGCCCCTCTGCCCCCCTAGGAGCCTAATGGCCTTTGGCTCAGTAACAGGCAGGCTCTTAAGTGGCTAATTCACTTTAGAAAATGGGGCCTGGACTCCCAG
The DNA here is from genome assembly GCF_007399415.2 of Gopherus evgoodei. NCBI lineage: Eukaryota > Metazoa > Chordata > Testudines > Testudinidae > Gopherus > Gopherus evgoodei. Next base: position 5,150,380 of record NW_022059983.1, read on the forward strand.
CACCCAACCTAGCTACCTCTGAGGATCTGGGCCCTAAGTCTCTCATCTGCACAGCCCGTGGAAGCGAGGCTCCCAGCCAGGGTCGGCAGACTTGGGGTTGTGGGGCTGGCACTCTGAAAACAGCCGTGTAAACGAAGCTCTGAGACTGCAGCTCCGGCTGGAGTTTGGGCTCTGAGGGCTGGTGAGAGAGGTGGGTTCAGAGCCCGAGCTCCCTCCTGATCCGCACACAGCTATTCCTAGAACAGTAGTGCGAGGCTGCAAGCCCACATCTGTCGGCCCGGGCTGGGAGCAGAGCTGCCAATTTTGGTGGGACATATTCCTGGAGGTTTCACCACGTCACATAATCGTTAATTAAAGATGAATCTTTAATTCCTGGAGACTCCCGGACAATCTTGGAGGGTTGGCAACCCTAGCTGGGAGGCTCACTGCCACAGGCTGCAGAGAGGTGCCCTAGTGTAATGATGCAGTTCTGACAGGACACAACTGAGAGTGCCAATTCAGCACAAATCGCTTAAAACAGGACAGTTCCAGCCCTTGGCTGGGGTTTTTCCACCTCTAAGGCACACGAAACCAGCCAGACAAAGAGGACTTCGGTCTCACCCCACTAGCTAACCACAAGCCATACAAGCAATTCCCTTACACACTCCAGTTTCCCAGTATCACCACCAGCACCCCTTCTTGCAGGGACAAATGGTTATGAAAACCAATACCCCATTAAAAGAAAAAAGGTTCTCTTGATCCCAAAGGACCAAGCCCCAGACCCAGGTCAATATACAAATCAGATCTTACCCACAAATCCAGTGGCGTCAGGGGCGGCTCCAGGCCCCAGCACGCCAAGCGTGTGCTTGGGGCAGCATGCCGCGGGGGGCCCTCTGCCGGTCACCGGGAGGGTGGCAGGTGGGCAGCCTTTGGCGGCACGCCTGCGGGAGGTCCACTGGAGCCGCGGAACCGGCGACCGGCAGAGCGCCCCCCGTGGCATGCTGCCGTGCCTGAGGCGGTGTAATGTCTAGAGCTGCCTCTGAGTGGCGTAGTCAGTTTTTCAGTGTAGGGGGAGCAAAAAACATCAAAAAGGTGCCCCACCTTGGCTCCTCCTCTGGCCACGCCCCCAGACCGGCTTCCTCCCCCGGCTCACCTTCCCTCCTGCGCTACCGCCTGTCCCCTGCTCCTGTCCCAGCGCTCGGCTGCACAGGTTGGCAGGCACTGCTTCCGTGCTGGCCTGCAGCCCCCCAGCTCCTCTGGCTGTATGGGTGGCAGCACCGGTTGGCAGGCGCCTCTGCCACGCCAGGCTTCCGCTGCCGCCCTGCAGCTCCTCCGGCCCTGTGGTTGGCAGCGCCAGCTGGCAGGCACCGCTTCTGGGCCTTCTGGCCTGAGGGGAAGCGGTTGCTTCCACTGAACCCCGCCAGCTACACTACTGCACAAATCACGCTGTTGCCAATCCTTTAGAATCTAAAATCTAAAGATTTATTCATAAAAGGAAAAAGATCGAGATGAGAGCTAGAATTGGTTAAATGGAATCAATTACATACAGTGATGACAAAGTTCTTGGTTCAGGTTTGTAGCAGTGATGGAATAAACTGCAGGTTTAAAATCAAGTCTCTGGAGCACGTCCCTTGCTGGGATGGGTCATTAAGTCCTTTGTTCAGAGCTTCAGTTTGTAGCAAAGTCCCTCCAGAGGTATGAAGCAGGATTGAAGACAAGATGGAGATGAGGCATCAGCCTTTTATAGTCTTTTCCAGGTGTAAGAACACTTCTTTGTTCTTACTGTGGAAAATTGGAGCAAAATGGAGTCTGGAGTCACATGGGCAAGTCCCTGCATACTTTGCTGAGTGACAAGGCATATCTGCCTTCTCTCCATGGGTCAGTTGTGTAGCTGATGGTCCTTAATGGGCCATCAAGCAGGCTAGGCAGAGCTAACACCAGCTTGTCTGGGATGTCTCTCAGAAGCATAGTATAAGTTTGAAATAAAGATAGTATAGAGCCAATACTCATAACTTCAACTACAAAATTGATACAGACATACAGACAGCATAATCATAACCAGCAAACCATAACCGTGTCTTAGACACCTCATTTCATCCCCTTTTTACAAGATTTGGTGCCACTACAGGACTTTGGTTGCAACCATGTTCTATATGGTCCCAGATTATATCAATAATGTCACACCTAGTCATTGATAGCGATAATAAGAACATCCAGCGTTGGGCTAATGAGGACGTCTGAAAAATAACTAAGAGTTTGGGAAGGGATTTAAACCCTTCTGCTCAAGAGTAAGATCAATCTCTAACTAAATGTAAGCAGGGGAATGGTCCTGCTATTGTGGGGAACTTTCCTGGCTTATACACCCCCCCGGTGAAATGGGCGAGCGGAAGGATCTGAGTCCTCGCTCCCACTTCCTTTACCCAGAGGCCTCCCTGCCCTGGAGGACTCCCCTTCCACTCTCCTGTCTGGCAGAGTCCTTGTAACCCCACAAGGCTGGGCCCAGGATTCCTGGGGGACTCGACCCACAACCTTGTCGTGAACACTTAGGACAGGGGCTGGAGTGTCCCTACTCCGGGGTGCTCTCTCCACACTGGACAGTTCCCTGACACACTGATCATTTCATACAGGTCAAAGCAAATACAATCTATTAAACAGCAAACAATCAATTTTTTTTAAAAAGGAAAAAACAGGAAAGGTGAAAGGAAAGCCCATCACCCTGCTCTGTGGCACGGGGACACTTTAACCAGCGTCTCTGGGATGTCAGGGATGTTCAGTCTGTTCCTCACATGTCCCAGGGCCCTGCCCAGGCCCTAGCTGTGCTGCAGGGATGCTGCGGGTCGGACATTTGCTCTGGTGGTGGCCACACACTCTCCGGCTGGTGGCAGGATCCTTCTTCCCAGCGTCGCCCCCGCCCTGTCGGGGTTACAATCCCTTTCCAAGTCTGGCCTGCAGGGCCTCTTGGCCAGGGGCATCTCCCTGCGCTGGGCCCGGTGCCCAGGGTCCCCCTCGCTCTCCCCAGCTGCTCATCGCACCCAGCTCCAGACTGTTCCAGCACCAGCCCAAGCCCCAGCTCCATAATGCCTCAGCACTGATGCTGCTCTGCCTCCAGCTCCCAGGGCTGCTTCTCTGGCCCCTCTGGCTCTGGTTGCTGCAGCTCTGCTCCCAGCACAGGTCTGCTCTGTGGGCTGCTTCTGTGACTCTGCTCCCAGCTCTGACCTGCTTCCTGGGCTGCTTTTCTGGTCCCTTTGGCTGGCACGGCTCTGCTCCCCAGCTCCGCTTCACACCCTGCTCCCTCCTTAGCTCGGCCCCACTCTGTCTGACCCAGGCAACTTCAGCTCACATGGAAGACGGGACACTCCCTGGCCTCCTGACTCCCTGATGAGTCTGCCTGCCCCGTCCATCAGGCTGACCTGGAGCATTGGCCTCTCCCCATTGTTCCTGGGGACTGTCAGTCTCAGGGTCCTGATTTCCCATTGACCCTTCCCCTCTCTTTTGGTACTGGGAACTAGCAACCAGAACACCCCACTGAGTTATAGTAAGGGGACAACAGTCCCCTTATGTAAAGGGAGTTAGGAGAAAACCCCCCCATGATGTTCCAACATTGTCCACTAGGGGGAGCTTTGTGCCCCTACTCCTAGAACTGCTGCTGGCCACTGCAGGAGGCAGGATACCGGCCTGGCCCCATTGCTGTGTGAGAGGCAGGACGGATACCCGGGCAGATTGGCCCGTAGGTTTAATCCGGTGAGGCAGTTCTTAAGTTCTTTAGGATAAAAAGCAATGGACTTAAATTGCAGCAAGGACGGTTTAGGTTGGACATTAGGAAAAACTTCCTGTCAGGATAGTTAAGCACTGGAATAAATTGTCTAGGGAGATGGTGGAATCGCCATCATTGGAGATTTTTAAAAGCAGTTTAGACAAACACTGTCAGGAATAGTCTAGATAATACTTAGTCCTGCCATGAGTGCAGGGGACTGGACTGGATGACCTCTGGGGGTCCCTTCCCTACAATTCCGTAAGTGATGGACGTTCTGATACCTTTGCGGACTGCTGAAAATGAATATTATTAGCACCCATCTTTTCTTTCCGCTGTTGCAGAAATACCCAAACGAGACAGGATTGGTGAGTATCAGCAGTTATCTTTCCACTACCAAGCATTGCCTCTATGCTTTCGTGCATCGCTGCCCACTAACTGCCCACTCCTTTGCTGGCAAAGTCGGCTACGAAACTCCCTCCTGCTTCCCAGGATTCCATCACTCGGGCTTGATGCCAGGAATCAGGCAGCCCTGGGACGTATGAGTTTTTCTGAGGATTATCTGTAGGTTTCCAGGAGTGGAATTCTGTGGCGTCAATGGGATCTCACGTAGGGGTCTTTAGGTGATACCGTAATACGAATAATAAATGCCTCTCCTTCAGTCTTATTTTTTGCAGAACTGTGGGAACTTCAGTGGCAATATAGCATGTAACAACAACAACAGTGTTTAAGCAACAGAGATTCCCTCTGGATGTCGCATAGATGCACACACATCAGGACAACCTGGTTTCATGTCTGGTTAAAAGTTTGCTAAGCAAGGCATATTTGCTGAGCTGTTGTGAAGGCAGTTTGGAAATGTCACCTGCTCCAGGGGGCTTATGAACATCTCCCAGGGCTTATGGCAGGTTGAGTTTCTCTCCCACACTCCTCCTGGGCAGTTGTGAAGACTGCTAGAAGAGGCTTTCTGGTATCACCCAGAAGGCTCTGCTGCTGCAAGCTACATCACCAAGTGAACAAGCAGTAGGCTCCAGGGGTTGTGGGAGTTTTCCTGCAACTGAGGGGAGATTCATATCACCACCATTCCCTTGGGCATCCAATAACATATCACGCAAAAAGGCCTTCAGGAATCACCCAGAACGCACTGTTCTTGGCAACGGTCCCAGAAACTCAGGAAATATTTTGCAGTCAAGGCTGACTTTTTGCTATCAGAGTAAACCTGTGTTGTGCCTTGGAGTGGGAATATCACATGGCATTTTTCTTGCAGAATAACAATGGAGAGTCACTTGTCCATGTGAGTTATCTCACCCCGAGGGTCTCTCGTCAGAGTTTAGCAGCTACAGTAGCAGGGAGGTGATATTAACTCTGTCTCTGGTACAGATGAGGCACCAGTGGAATCCTGGCCATTTTAGGAGACAGGATACTAGACTACAAGGGCCTATTGCTCTGTTCCAGCTCAGGGAGGAGGGGAGGGATATCAGGGCAGATTAACCCATTGGTTTTATCTGGAATGACAATTCTTATGCTCCTTGGGAGGTAATAGATTTTCTCAGGATTATCTGTAGGTTTCCAGGAGTTGCTGAAAATGATGATGAGTCCAGATCCCCACCTGGTGTAAATAGTCTCTAGCTTCAGTGGAGTCAAAGGACCTGATCCTCAGCTGGTGTAAATCGGCCATAATTCTCTTGGAGTCAATGGGATTTCAGATAGGGACCTGTAGGTGTTACTGTAATACACATAATAAATACCCACCCTCCATCTTCTTCTTGGAGGACTCTGGCAGCTTGAAGGTCACCAGCAAGCCTGGGTACTCACTTGGGTTGCTAGCCCATGCTACCATGTTTGTGCTATTATAGATTACAGCTAGCAAAGGTATGCCTCCCTGTGCTCCAATCACACCTCCAGACTGCAGTGTGGACACACCCAGATGGACAAAGAGAGGAAATGAGCAGCCCAAAGTCATCGGGCATTCGGCCAAGAAAAAGCAGATGTTGGGGTCTCACAGATCAGCTTCCCATTGGGGAAGAAATCAATGGCCCAGAGTCTGGGTATCTTCCTAGGGCCACTTGTATATTTACATGCAATACACCTGCACTGGAACAGAGATGGTCACAAAGAGCACACGGACAAACCCCTCTATCAGTAATCGCAGCTCAAACACAAGTGCCCAGTTCCCAGGGAGCAGCTCTGCCCCAGGTACAGATTCTAGTAAGGGAGATTAACACAGGCTGCAAACTCCCCTGTGTAGATGAGCAGACACACCCCTGCAGCGCCTCCTGCTGGTGACTCCTGGGAATTAGCTCATTCCAGCTCTGGAGCACACTCTGCAGGCCAATGATCTGCCTGTCCTCTGGCCCCCATGTCCCTCCCTGGACCAGGTGTCCTTTTATATGGGGTGCTGCCCTCTGGCAGTAACCCCTTTCTCTCGGGGTCTCCCCTCCCTGGGAAACCCCCACCCACTATCCCCACCTCGCCTCAGTATACAGCTACCGCCAGTCATCATCTAACCCCCACGCCCTGGGGCAGACTGCAGTATCAGCCACTCATCTCTGGCAAGGAGGGTTTGGACCTGCTGCCTTGGCCTACCCCTGGGCTGCCCTCTGCAACCCCCAGTACCTGTTAGCCCAATGCAAGGCCGCAGCCTGGGGCTTTCCAGGCTGGAGCTCCCCAGCTCCTCTGCCTTTCCCCAGCCCTGCTCCACTCAGGTACCCTGTGTCCAGCTCCCTGCAGCCAGGCCCATCTCCCTCTACAGGCAGAAGGAGACTGCTTGGGCTGCTGGCTCCCAGCCTCTTATAGGGGCCAGCTGGGCATGGCCACAGCTGAGCCTATTTTCCCCAATCAGCCCAGGCTTCTTGCCCCAGCCACAGCCCTCTCCCAGGGCTGTTTTTAACCCTTCAGGGTAGGAGCGGGGGTCCACCCCGCTGCACCCTGCAACAGCACCCTCAGACGATTTGGACTCAATGGAGCTACACCTATTTACACTAGCTGGGGATCTGGCGCCATTGACTCCAATACAGTTATTGCCAGTTCTCACCAGCTGTAGACGTGGCCCTGACAGAGCAGCTTAGCATTTCACCCTCAATAACCTCACACACCTACCTAGTATGTGTGTTACTATTCACATGTCACAACCACAGAACAACAAAGAGCTTGTGAGGCTCCTTTTTGACTTTGCCTCACGGCACATTTAACTTGTCACCGGAGGCAAATCCCTCTGTGATGGGACATCTCCCTGCCATCACCCCTGATGCAAGAACTCTTCCTAGAAACCAGCCTTGAGAACACCTCCTCGTGTTCATCTCTGGCAGCCATCCGCCTCGTGCTGATAAGGGCAAGTCAGCAGCCCAGCTGAGGAACAATACGCACCTGTTCAGATCCCTGGATGACAGAACATGCTCCTCACGCCAACTCGGGCACATAAAGGACAAGGGACACGTTGCCTTCCAGAGCTTGTGTGGGGCAGAGGGTGGGTACTGGCTCTTCAGAGATGGAGTTGTGTCAGAGAGAGTCCGTGTCAGCCATTCCTTGGCGTGTGGAACCCAAACCGCATCTCAGTCTTAACTAGAGTGGTGCTACCAACCCACATTTACGTAGCGGAGCCTCAGATATACTAAGGCCCCTTTACCTTTCTGCCAGTGTAAACGGGACATTTAAAGTGACTGTAAAATGCAGTCACTGTCAGTGGTTCGTATCACTGAGAATCAACTTCTCTGGGCCCTGATATTAGGCTGTAGATAAGGCAGGATCACCACACTGGAGATTTGGGTTTAATTCCCATCTCTCCCACAGACTCCCTGTGTGACCTTGGCAAGTCACTGCTTCGCTCTGAGCCTCAGTTTCCCCTAGTCTGCAAAGTGGGGATAATAATCCTTCCCTTGGCCATGTACATTGTCAACCCTTTGGCGGCAGGGGTTGTCTCTCACTCACTCTTTGTGCAATGCCCAGCATAATTATGGCAGAGTTGACAGAACTGCGGAGTCCTGACTCCCATCCTCTTTAATAGCCTTTCAGACTGTTCCAAAGTCCGTCCCTCTGGCATGGAAGATACAGGCCAACGCTTTCCCAACTTGGCCACTGATTTTGTCTGACTCAGTTTGTAGCTGTCCCAGTTCAGGCCAGGATTTCACAGGTGCTGATCTCCCACTGACTTCAGTGATGAGCATTAGTTATCATTTATGTTAACCTGGCACCTAGAGACCCAACTGAGATTGATGTCCCATTGTGCCAGGTGCTGCACAGCTGAGATCAGGGCCCTGTTGTGCTTGAGACACTCTATAGCTCAGGGGAGTGCCCTGTAACCCCCATATTGCTCATGTTTATATCATTGTGATACTGCATATAAAACATCCCATGTGAGGTATCAGGTTATGATGTGCTGCAACCACTGTTCTATCTAAATATGTATATCATCAATGCATATGAAATTATAAGAATTGTGCTGTATGGTTTTCGCTAAAATATGCGGTGGCTTTAGGAAGTGCCTGGATACTAGCTCTGCAGAGACAATGACAAGGGAGGAAACCAACGTCTGGGTGGGTGCTTACAGACATCACCAGCCATTGTCCAGGAGGGGAGTTACAATTCCCTGACTCACTCGCAAGAGACACACCGGGGTGTTGCTTCACCTTGTGACTGAGCAGTTCCCACCAGACAGGCCTGGACTTATGTTCTCCAAGCACATGGACTAAGGATATAAAACAGAATCCAGGGGCCTCATGCTGGGCCTTTTCTATCTCTCTCTTGTGATAGGATCACAAATGCAGAGCAGCTTGGCAGCTCATGCTGCATGACCTCACACACCTATCTGGAAAGACAAAGACTTTTCCTGTTGGCCTTTTTCCTGTCCATCTTGGCCCACTTGTCACAATCAGGAAACAACCTTAGAGCAACAAAGAGCTTGTGAGGCTCCTCTTTCATTTTGCCTCACGGGACATTTAACTTCTCACTGGAGCCAAATCCCTGTGTGAGGCGACATCTCCCTGCCATCTCCTCTGATGCAAGAATTCTTCTGAGAAACCAGCCATCAGGAACGGCTCCTCTTGTTCATCTCTGGCAGCCGTACACCTCCTGCTGATAAGAGCAGATAAGGGCTTTGGATTGTTCTTCTTGGGCTTCAGAACAAGTCAGCAGCCCAGCTGAGGAACAATACGCACCTGTTCAGATCCCTGAATGACAGAGCATGCTCATCACGCCAACTTGGGCACACAGAGGACAAGGGACACGTCGCCTTCCAGAGCCTGTGTGGGGCAGGGAGCGGGTGCTGGCTCTTCAGAGACGGTGTTGTGTCAGAGAGAGTCCATGTCAGCCATCCCTATCGAACCCTATTCACATCTCAATATTAACTAGCTTGGTGCTACCAACCCACTCAAATGTAGCCTATAACATGGGTAGCATAATTATGGTAGGGTTGAGAGAACTCAGGAGTCCTGACTCCCAGCCCCTTTAATAGTCTTGGTGACTCTCCCAGAGTCCAGCCCTCTCTCTTGGAAGATAAAGGGCCAATACATTCCCAAGTTGGCCACAGATTTTGGCTGACCTTGTTTAGGGTGACCAGACCGCAAAGGTGAAAAATCGGGACAGGGGGTGGGGGGGTTAATAGGAGCCGGTATAAGAAAAAGCCCCAAAAATCAGAACTGTCCCTATAAAATCGGGACATCTGTTCACCCTACCTCTGTTTCAGTGGTTCTCAGTCTGAAGGCGGCTCAGTTAGCACATAGCTGTGGCTCAGCTGTGTGCTAAAGGCCGCCAAGCCCTGCGCACCAGGGTCCGGGGTCCCAGCTGCCCTGCCGTGCAGTGAGATCTGGGGTCCCAGTTCTCCAGCCCCGCGCCCAGGGCCCCGCTCCTGATCCCACTCTGTGGAGGAGTATCTGGGTGGGGGGCACTGGGCATAGGGGTCTGGGGGGAGGTTGTGGAAGTGGTTCTCAACCTCGGCCCCAGTAACACATTGCATATGTGCCCCACACTGATAAATAGGTTGAGAACTACTGCTCTGTTTGTAGCCGGGTTTTCAGAGTTGCTGATCTCTCACAGACTTCCCTGCTGCAGGTTTTTCTTATAATTTCTATTAACCTGGCACTGACAGGATGTGACCGAGATCAGGGTCCATTGTGCCAGGTGCTGCACAGACACACAGTAAAACATAGTCTCTGCCCAGCTGAGATCAGGGCACTATTGTGCCAGCGCTGCACACACAGTGAGAGACAGACCCTGCCATAAAAAGATTAGAATCTAATAAGACAAAACAGACAGAGTGCAGGCATTCAAAGAGAGAATTGACTTGCCCCAGATCATCCAGCTGAGCTCAGAATTTAACCCACATCTCCTGACTCCCAGACTAGTGCGTACTCTGCCCCCCTGAACTTGGTTGGGTCCTCTAAGCATTCCCTGTCACTCAGATAATACAAAAACAGGCTCAGGGCTAGAATTCAGCTGGAAAGGATCAGCGTAGCCCTGCTGACTTCAGTGGAGGAATGGCCCCTCTACACAAGCTGGGCTCTGCCCCATTGAAGCCTGTGGGGAACGGCCAATTTACATGAGCTGAGGAACTGGTCCCAATGTCTCCAGTGGTGCTTCAGTGATTTACCTGGAGGAAGATCTGTCTCACTGGCTTCCATGGAGAAATTTACACCAACTGGGATTCTGGCCCCAGTGACTCCAACATAGCAACAGCTGACTTGCAAGAAAAGGGGAACCATTCCCATTGACTCCAGCGGAGAAGTGGCCAATTCACACTAACTGGAGACTTGGCCCCTGGTGCCTTCCTTGGTGTTACAATCTGGTAAAGGGCATAAGACAAATGAAGCTTATTATGAACCATGTTCCCTGCCTGTTACCCAGCCTTCAAGTGTAGGGGTGGGAATAAAAGGTGCAGATAAAGCACAATGTGGCCTGTACTCTGACACTAGGATGCGTCATCTCAAGACCTGTCATAGAGGGGAATAATACAATTCATTCTTCAGCCTGAAGTTGGCTCCCAGCCTTTGGAAGCAGGGAGTTGACTCCATATGGTGGAGTTTAGTGATAAATGAAATCTTTGACCTTTCCTGATTGATAAAGGCAATTGGTCTCCTTGATAATGCGGGCATTAAGTTTGGGCAATCAAGCTTGTAATGTCAGATACGATGCGCTGCATAAATACAGCTGCTAAACCCGGCAGCCGTCAGGACCTGGAAGAACCAAACAGAATCCAAGATGAAGCTCCAGATTGTGGCTGCCGCTCTCCTCCTCTCCATCCTTTGCCCAGAGGAAAGCAGCGCGCTTCCGGGCCCATGGGTAAGCATCCAAACACTGCTAGTTTTCATTGCCATTGTCAGTGGCATAGCTGGAACTAGATCTGAGCTCTCCTGCCTCTTTCTCCAGTGATGGGTCACCACAAAGATCCTGTGTCCTATGCTGCAGAACTGCTCACTGAGTGTTTGGAAATCTCCTCCTAACCTAAGTGAGAGTCCAGGAAAGACTCTCAGCTCTTCTCAGGAAGAGAGAGAAGATTAAATAAAGAGCTTCGAGATACTTCTTTTTCTTCTAGTTTTAAAAATAGCCCATGATTTTTTTTTATTTTTCAACTGCTCTGTCCATAGTTTTAGTAATAGTTTTTTTCTTCTTCTAGGCTGATTTAAGCCATGAAGGTGATTTGTCTGTGAATATTCAGAATTTACTTTCCTCTGGGGCTTTTAGATTAGCCTTTAATCAGATTAAACATAGGAAGATCATTGGCCTCCAGAGATGGGCTCCGAGGTCAGGTTAGCTGAGAGAGTCCAGCTCTCCCATCAGCCTAGCGCTGTGAACACCTGCGTAAGCCACTCACGCTGGTATTTTGTTCACAGCCCTGAGCGACATAAGTTTTGCCGACGTAAATGGTAATAAAGATATGGCCTTAATGACCAAAAGTCTTTAAATCTCGATGGGATATCTTTAGGAAAGTTATGCTCAAAATAGAACAGAAGTTATAGGCTAGACGCAGGAATCATTGGGTTAGATTCTCTGCCCTGTATCATTCATAGACTCATAGACTCATAGGTCAGAAGGGACCAATATGATCATCTAGTCTGGAGGTCAGGGTAGAAAAAAATTCACATTGAGCCCTGCTGGTGGTGCTTTCCAAAGACACTTGACTCTGAGTGTCTGAACAGTGGTTCTGGTGAATTCAGCTGCGACCGATCCGATGAAGTGAAGGAAGCAAAGAGAAGAAAGAAAGGCACAGAGAGGGGAAGCGACTCATCTAAAGTCACTGGGAAAGTCAGCAGCAGAGCCCAGAACAGATCCCCGAGCTCTTGTCTCCCAGCCCAGCTCCCTTTTTATCAGCCCACACTGGCTCCCATTTCCCAACCAGCAGCCGTTTGAGTCCAGTTCCTTTCAGGACATCATTTTCATTTTACTGCTTCCAGAGAAAGAGCAGCTGCAAGGTATTAATGTTTTAGTAATAGGGTTTTTTTTCTTCTAGGCTGATTTAAGCCATGAAGGTGATTTGTCTGTGAGTATTCAGAATTTACTCTCCTTTGGGGCTTTAACATTAGTTTGGGACCTTTAAATCAGATTAAACATAGGAAGGCCATTGGCCTCTAGAGGTAGGCTCAGAGGTTAGGCTAGCTGAGAGAGCCCGGGAAGTCCAAAGACAAGCAGCGCAATCTATTTAATTGAGCACAGAGACAGTTAAGAGGTGACTCGACCCTAGTATACACATAACTGCAGGGGGAAGGGACTTCTGATGGGAGATGGCTCTTTAGACAAAGAAAGGAAGAAAAGATCCAATAATCTAAAACCGAAGCTAGGCAAACTGAATCAAGAAAGAAGGTGCTAATATTTAACAGTATTCATTAATCATTGGCACGATTAACCTAGGATGTGGTGGAGTCTCTGGCTGTGTCTGCGCCAGAGAGCTTACAGTGGCATAGCTCTACCGATGCAGCTGTACCACTGTAACATCTCGTGTAGTCGCTCTATGCAGACGGGAGAGAGCTCTCCCATCGATGTAATTAAACCACCCCCAAAGAGAGGTGGGAGAAGCTTTCCCACCAACCTAGCGCTGTGCACTCAACCGCTTATGCTGGGAAAACTGATATCACGTGGGGGGGTGTTTTTTTCACACCCCTGGGCCATATCAATTTTGCCAAGAAAAATGGTAATGGAGATACGACCTTAATCACTGAAAGTCTTTAAATCTAGATGGGATATGTTCAGAAAAGTTATGCTCGAAATAGGACAGAAGTTATGGGGTAGATGCAGGAATCACTGGGTGAGATTCTGTGTTGTGTGTCATTCGGGAGGTCAGTTTAGAAAAAAATTCATTGGTAAAAATTTCAACCAGCTCAAATTCTTATTCTGAGCAGTAAGGAAACTGCCGAACTCTGGAGGATAATCCCAGCACAGATAAAGAAGGGCAGTGGGAATGTTGCCCATCACAGAGCTGTGTGGAGACATCTCTACACCACAGATTTCTTCTGGAAAAGTCGTGTCGGTCTGACTGACATGGCTGTGCTCGCAAATGTCCCTAGTGGAGACACTTTCATAGCAGCATAACTGTGCATTTGCCATAGAGATCATTTCGCTCAGAGACAGCTAGAATGAGCTACATCGACAAAAGTGCAGTGGTACCCTGGGGTCGCCATACTGACATGGCGCTGCTAGTGTAGCCGTGGTGTGGTTAAGCTATGGACAGTGGGAGGGAATTTTGATGGCATTGGAGAAAGAACAGCAGCAATTAACTCCCAGCAATTTCCTTGCAGGCTTCTAGGAGACTAGCTAGAGGCCTTCTCGGGATGAGTAATCACATTTGCTTTGTTGTCAGTCTGTTTTACATTATCCCAGCACCTCTTAGCAAGCCCAAACCCTGCGAAAGTGTCAGTTGGAATAGCCTAGACAGATGTGCAAGGATTGGGACAAAAAACAGAGCAATGGGTTTCCAAATCCCAAAGGGGATAATCCAGATGTTTTATGCAGTTTCATTTCCCCTCTAATACTAGTAGCCGGTTTGTTTCATCTCTGAGGGCCTGTTCTTTAGAATCATCAGAAGAATCACTTGCCACTTTGCAGGGGCATGCACAGGAATTTAAATTTGACCCCTTTTCGGGGGTGGGGGGCACAGAAGCTCACTCTCCTCCCTCCCCCACCTGGCCCCAGGAGGATCTCGTTGCCCCCACTCCTCTCTCTGTCCACCCAGCCCCAGCCCCGGCCCTGGCAGGAACTTGATATTCCCTTTCTCCATGGCATTCGGCTCCACAGGGCCGTGGGATAACAGTATCCCCATGGACAATCACAAACACACTCTTAACTATACACTGGAGCACGTCCCCAACATATGGATGTCAGCCTCTCTCCCCCGACGTCAGTGGAGTAGTGGCGGTTTACGCCAGAATAGAACTGGGCCACTTGAAAAAGAGTTTCCTAACATGGCAGACAATGAAGCATCCAAGGTGGGCATCTATGAGATATTTCAGTACAGGCTGTCAGAGGGGGATATCCCAGAGAGGAGTGTCAGAGTTAATCCAGGTGTTCTTTGCAGTGTTAGGTCTCCCACTATCCCAACAGATGGTTTGTTGGGACTCTCTAGGCTCTGTTCTCTACAATGGTGATAAGAATCACTTCTCAGTGGAGTCAGACACACTGGTAGCTGCGATTCACTGGGACCCCTCTCATTCTGAACCTTTGGAGTGGAGATAACAGTATCACCAGGGACAATCATATAATAGTCTCAACCGCAGCAGGGAGCAGCTCCCCGGCAGATGTAAATCGGCTTTGCGCCACTGAAGTCATTAGAGAAATGCCAGTTTACATTAGAATAGAATTTAGCCCATTTGAAAAAAGGGGGTTTCCTCACATAGAAACCAGTGCAGCAAGTGGGGATCTAGGAAATATTCTTATAGAAGGAAAGCCGGAAATCAACCAGGGAGCTGGGAAATTTCCCACCCCAGAGGCTGCCCGGCTCAGCCACTGACACAAAACCAGCATTATTTCTATGATATCGGAGAAAGAGCTGCACTAAATCCCTCCTGCCTTTGTCTGCCTAGCGGTTTGGGGGCACGTTGAGCCCTGCTGGTGGTGCTCTGTCCATAGATACTCCACAGGCAGTTGACTCTGAGAGCCTGTAAAGTGATTCTGGTGCATTTAACAGTGACCGATCAGACGAAATGAAGAATGGCAAAGAGAAGAAAGGAAGGCGCAGGCAGGGGAAGCAATTCACCTAACCTCACTGGGAAGTTCAGCGGCAGAGCCCAGCCCAGCTCCCTTTTTAGCAGCCCACACTGGCTCCCGTTTCCCAACCAGGACATCATTTTCATTTCACTACTCCCAGAGAAAGAGCAGCAAAAAGGAATTAAGTTTTTATCAATGGTTTTCTTTTTTCTTCTAGGCTGATTTAAGCTATGAAGTTGATTTGCTTGTGAGTATTCAGAATTCACTCTCCTTTGGGGCTTTTACATTAGCCTTTAAATCAGATTAAATATAGGAAGCCATTGGCCTGCAGGGATGGGCTCAGAGGTCAGGTTAGCTGAGAGAGCCCAAGGAGTCCAAGCTCCCCCACCAACATAGCGCTGTACACACTGCTATTTCAGCTGGCAAAACGTATGTCACTCACAGGGGTATATTTTTCACAGCCCTGAGCGATATAAGTTTTGCTGATGTAAATTGTAATGCAGATATGGCCTTAATGGCCGAAAGTCTTTAAATCTCGATGGGATATCTTTAGGAAAGTTATGCTCAAAATAGAACAGAAGTTATAGGCTAGACGCAGGAATCATTGGGTTAGATTCTCTGCCCTGTGTCATTCAGAAGGTCAGGGTAGAAAAAAATTCACACTGAGCCCTGCTGGTGGTGCTCTCCAAAGACACTTGACTCTGAGTGTCTGAACAGTGATTCTGGTGCATTTAGCTGCGACCGATCAGATGAAATGAAGGAAGCAAAGAAAGGCACAGAGAGGGGTAGCGACTCATCTAAAGTCACCGGGAAGTTCAGCAGCAGAGCCCAGACCAGATCCCTGAGCTCTTATCTCCCAGCCCAGCTCCCTTTTTATCAGCCCACACTGGCTCCCGCTTCCCAACCAGCAGCCGTTTGAGTCCAGTTCCTTTCAGGACATCATTATCATTTTACTGCTTCCAGAGAAAGAGCAGCAGCAAGGAATTAATGTTTTAGTAACTTGCTTTTTTCCTGTAGGGTGATGGAGGACTTGGAGGGGACGTGTCTGTGAGTATTCAGAATTTACTCTCCTTTGGGGCTTTTACATTAGTTTGGGACCTTTAAATCAGATTAAGCATAGGAAGGCCGTTGGCCTCCAGAGGAGGGCTCAGAGGTTAGGCTAGCTGAGAGAGCCCGGGGAGTCCAAAGACAAGCAGCGCAATCTATTTAATTGAGCACAGAGACAGTTAAGAGGTGACTCGATCCTGGTATACACATAACTGCAGAGGGAAGGGACTTCTGATGGGAGATGGCTCTTTAGACAAAGAAAGGAAGAAAAGATCCATTAATCTAAAACTGAAGCTAGGCAAACTGAATCAAGAAAGAAGGTGCTAATTTTAACAGTATTCGTTAACCTTTGGAACAATTAACCCAGGATGTGGTGGAGTCTGTGACAATGTCTATGCCAGAGACCTTACAGCGATATGGCTGTACCGATAGAGCTCTGCCACTGTAAGATCTCTCGTGTAGCCGCTCTATGCAGACGGGAGAGAGCTCTCCCATCGATGTAATGAAACCACCCCCAACGAGCCACCGGAGAAGATCTCCCACCAACATAGCGCAGGGCACACTGCTGTTTGTGCTGGGAAAACTTATGTCACGAGGGGGGTGTTTTTTTCACACCCCGGGCCACATAAATTTGGTCAAGAAAAATGGTAATGGAGATAGGGCCTTAATCACCGAAAGTCTTTAAATCTCGATGGGATATGTTCAGAAAAGGCAGGATCGAAATCGAAGAGAAGTTATGGGCTACATGCAGGAATCATTAGGTGATAGGGTGACCAGAAAGCAAGTGTGACAAATCGGAACAGTGGGCAGGGTGCAATAGGTGTCTATATAAGACAAAGCCCCAAATATCACAACTGTCTCTCCAAAATCAGGATATCTGATCATCCTATTGGCTGAGATTCTGTGCCCTGTGCTATGCAGGAGGTCAATCAAGAAAATAATCCCTTTGTAATAATTTTAACCAGCCGGAATTCTTATCCCGAGCAGTAGGGTAAGTGTAAAACCCTGGAGATTAATCCCAGCACAGAGAAAGAAGGGCAGTGGGAACGTTGCCCATCACAGAGCTGTCTGGAGACATCTCTACACCACAGACTTCTGCTGGAAAAGCGGTGTCGGTTTGGGGACTGAAGATATTTGACATCAGACCGAAGTGGCTTTGCTGGCAAATGTCCCTAGTGGAGATACTTTCATAGCAGCACAACCAGGCATTTGCCATAGAGATCATTTTGCACAGAGACAGCTAGAATGAGCTGCACCGAGAAAAGTGCAGTAGTACGCTGGGATCGCCATACTGACACAGCACTGCTAGTGTAGCCGTGGTGTGGTTAAGCTATGGACAGTGGGAGGGAATTTTGATGGCATTGGAGAAAGAGCAGCAGCAATTAACTCCCAACATTTTTCTTGCAGGCTTCTGGGAGACTAGCTAGAAGTCTTCTCGGGGTGAGTAATCACATTTGCTTTGTTGTCAGGCTATTTTATATTATCCCAACACCTCTCAGCAAGCCCTAACCCTGCGGAAGTGTTAGTTGGAATAGCCTGGACAGATGTGCAAGGATTGGGATAAAAAACAGAGCAATGGGTTTCCAGATCCCAAAGGGGTTAATCCAGGAGTTAATCCAGATGTTTTATGCAGTTTCATTTCCCTTCTAATACTAGTAGCTGGTTTGCTCCATCTCTGTGGGCCTGTTCTTTAGAACCATCTGAAGAATCACTTGCCACTTCGCAGGGGTGTGTGCAGGAATTTAAATTTGACCCTTTTTGGGGTGGGGCACAGAAGCTCACTCTCCTCCCAACCCCAGCTGGCCCCAGGGGGATCTCGCTGTCTTCCCACCCCAATACACCCGGCACCAGCCCCAGCAGGAACTTGATATTCCCTGCCTCCACGGCCCCACTCCCAGAGAAATTTTCTGTCCCCAGTGATTATCGGGAGGGGGTGTGGGGTGTGATTTGACCCTGAGTGCCCCAGCATGTGCACACCCCTGCTAGTTGGAATCATAAATACTGTGAGCTGTGATTCGCTGGGAATCCTGTCATTCGGCTCCACAGGTCCATGTGATAAGAGTATCACCATGGACAATCACAAACACACTCTTAACTATACACTGGAGCAGGTCCCCAGCATGTGGAAGTCAGTCAGCCTCTCTCCCTCGATGTCAATAGAATACTGGCAGTTTACACCAGAATAGAATTGGGCCACTTGAAAAAGAGTTTCCAAACATGGCAGACAATGAAGCATGTGAGTGGGGGCATCTACAAGATATTTCAGTGGGAGGGAAGGTAGAAAATTTGAAAAACAATCAACAGCTTTTTTCATTTGGAAAAATTTCAACCAGCTCGAATTCTTATCCTGTGGAGTCAGGGAACTGCCAAACTCTGGAAGTGAATCCCAGCAGGGAGAAAGAAGGGCAGTGGGAATGTTCCCCATCACAGAGCTGTCTGGAGACATCTCTACACCACAGACTTCCCATGGTACGGTGGTGTTGGTCTGGGGTAGGAAGATGTTTGGTCCCTGGCTGACATGGCAAAAGCACCTCATGTAAGACACAGTTATACCAGCAACACTGTGCTTTTGCTTGCATAGATAAATTTGCTCAAGAGGGAGTAGAATAAACTGCAGCGTTAAAAGTGCACCAGGAAAGCTGTAGTGACAAGGTGCTCCTAGCATAGCCATGGTGCGGTTGAGCTATGGACAATGTGAGGGAATCCGTTACATTTTGATGGTATGGGAGAAAGCTCAGAATCAAGCAACACCCAGCAATTTCCTTGCAAACTTCTGGGAGCGTATCTGGAAGAGTTCCAGGGGTGAGTATTCAAAGTTGCTTTGTTGTCAGGCTGTCTTATATGATCACAGAACCTCTTCACAAGCCCCGGTGCTGAGCCCAGTGGTCAGCCAGAAAAGCCTTTACAGATGTGAAAGGATTAAGGCAAAAGGCAGTGCAATGGGCTTCTAAATCCCAGAGGAGGGTGTCTGAGTTAATCCAGGTGTTCTTTGCACTGTCAGTTCTCCCATTCTCCCCAGACCTCGTTTCTTAGGTCTCTGTGGGCTCTGCTCTTTACAGCCATGATAAGAACCACTTCCCAGCGGAGTCAGAGACACTGAGAGCTGTGATTCTCTGGGACCCCTCTCATTCTGCACATCTGGAGTGGGGGATAATAGCATCACCATGGACAATCGTATCCATGGTCTCAACTACACCAGAGAGCAGCTCCCCAGCAGATGTAAATTGGCCTCGTGCCACTGAAGTCATTAGAGAAATGCCAGTTTACACCAGAATAGAATTTATCCCATTTGAAAAAAGGGGGTTTGTCACATGGAAGCCAATGAAGCAAGTGGGGATCTAGGAAATATTTCAATAGAAAGCAGGGTGGAAATCGACCAGGAAGCTGGGAAATTTCCCACCCCAGGACCTTCCTGGCTCAGGCACTGCCATGAAACTAGCATCATTTCAATGATATCGGAGAAAGAGCAGCACTAAATCACTCCTGCCTTTATCTGCCTAGCAGTTTGGGGGCACCTTGAGCCCTGCGGGTGGAGCTCTGTCCGTAGACACTCCACAGGCAGTTGACTCTGAGAGCCTGTAAAGTGATTGTGTCTCATTTAACAACGACCGATCAGATGAAATGAAGGAAGCAAAGAAAGGCACAGAGAGGGGCAGCAACTCATCTAAAGTCACTGGGAAGTTCAGCAGCAGAGCCCAGAACAGATCCCTGAGCTCTTGTCTCCCAGCCCAGCTCCCTTTTTACCAGCCCACACTGGCTCCCGCTTCCCAACCAGCAGCTGTTTGAGTCCAGTTCCTTTCAGGACATCATTTTCATTTTACCGCTCCCAGAGAAAGAGCAGCAACGAGTAATTAATGTTTTAGTAACTTGCTTTTTTCCTGTAGGGTGATGGAGGACTTGGAGGGGACGTGTCTGTGAGTATTCAGAATTTACTCTCCTTTGGGGCTTTTACATTAGTTTGGGACCTTTAAATCAGATTAAGCATAGGAAGGCCGTTGGCCTCCAGAGGAGGGCTCAGAGGTTAGGCTAACTGAGAGAGCCAGGGGAGTCCAAAGACAAGCAGCGCAATCTATTTAATTGAGCACAGAGACAGTTAAGAGGTGACTCGATCCTGGTATACACATAACTGCAGAGGGAAGGGACTTCGGATGGGAGATGGCTCTTTAGACAAAGAAAGGAAGAAAAGATCCAATAATCTAAAACCGAAGCTAGACGAACTGAATCAAGAAAGAAGGTGCTAATTTTAACAGTATTCGTTAACCTTTGGAACAATTAACCCAGGATGTGGTGGAGTCTGTGACAATGTCTATGCCAGAGACCTTACAGCGACATGGCTGTACCGATAGAGCTCTGCCGCTGTAAGATCTCTCGTGTAGCCGCTCTATGCAGACGGGAGAGAGCTCTCCCATCGATGTAATGAAACCACCCCCAACGAGCCACCGGAGAAGCTCTCCCACCAACATAGCGCAGTGCACACTGCTGTTTGTGCTGGGAAAACTTATATCACAGAGGGAGGTGTTTTTTTCACACCCCAGGCCACATAAATTTGGTCAAGAAAAATGGTAATGGAGATAGGGCCTTAATCACCGAAAGTCTTTAAATCTCGATGGGATATGTTCAGAAAAGGCAGGATCGAAATGGAAGAGAAGTTATGGGCTACATGCAGGAATCATTGGGTGATAGGGTGACCAGAAAGCAAGTGTGACAAATCGGAACAGTGGGCAGGGTGCAATAGGTGTCTATATAAGACAAAGCCCCAAATATCACGACTGTCTCTCCAAAATCAGGATATCTGATCATCCTATTGGCTGAGATTCTGTGCTCTGTGCTATGCAGGAGGTCAATCAAGAAAATAATCCCTTTGTAATAATTTTAACCAGCTGGAATTCTTATCCCGAGCAGTAGGGTAAGTGTAAAACCCTGGAGATTAATCCCAGCACAGAGAAAGAAGGGCAGTGGGAACATTGCCCATCACAGAGCTGTCTGGAGACATCTCTACACCACAGACTTCTGCTGGAAAAGCGGTGTCGGTTTGGGGACTGAAGATATTTGACATCAGACCGAAGTGGCTTTGCTGGCAAATGTTCCTAGTGGAGATACTTTCATAGCAGCACAACCAGGCACTTGCCATATAGATCATTTTGCTCAGAAACAGCTAGAATGAGCTACACTGACAAAAGTGTGGTAGTACGCTGGGATCGCCATACTGACACAGCGCTGCTAGTGTAGCCGTGGTGTGGTTAAGCTATGGACAGTGGGAGGGAATTTTGATGGCATTGGAGAAAGAGCAGCAGCAGTTAACTCCCAGCAATTTTCTTGCAGGCTTCTGGGAGACTAGCTAGAGGCCTTCTCGGGGTGAGTAATCACATTTGCTTTATTGTCAGGCTATTTTATATTATCCCAGCACCTCTTAGCAAGACCAAACCCTGCGGAAGTGTCAGTTGGAATAGCCTGGACAGATGTGCAAGGATTGGGATAAAAAACAGAGCAATGGGTTTCCAAATCCCAAAGGGGTTAATCCAGGAGTTAATCCAGATGTTTTATGCAGTTTCATTTCCCCTCTAATACTAGTTGCTGGTTTGCTCCATCTCTGTGGGCCTGTTCTTTAGAACCATCTGAAGAATCACTTGCCACTACGCTGGGGCATGTGCAGGATTTTAAATTTGACCCTTTTTAGGGTGGGGCACAGAAGCTCACTCTCCTCCCTCCCCCAGCTGGCCCCAGGGGGATCTCGCTGTCCTCCTACCCCAACCCACCCGGCTCCAGCCCTGGCAGGAACTTGATATTCCCTGCCTCCACGGCCCCACTCCCAGAGGAGTTTTCTGTCCCCAATGATTATCGGGGGGGGGGGGGGTGCCTCGACCCTGAGTGCCCCAGCATGTGCAATCCCCTGCTAGTTGGAATCATAAATACTGTGAGCTGTGATTCGCTGGGAATCCTGTCATTCGGCTCCACAGGGCCATGTGATAAGAGTATCACCATGGACAATCACAAACACACTCTTAACTATACACTAGAGCAGGTCCCCAGCATGTGGAAGTCAATCAGCCTCTCTCCCTCGACGTCAATAGAATAGTGGCAGTTTACACCAGAATAGAATTGGGCCACTTGAAAAAGAGTTTCCAAACATGGCAGACAATGAAGCATGTGAGTGGTGGCATCTACGAGATATTTCAGTGGGAGGGAGGATAGAAAATTTGAAAAACAATGTACAGCTTTTTTCATTTGGAAAAATTTCAACCAGCTCGAATTCTTATCCTGAGGAGTCAGGAAACTGCCAAACTCTGGAAGTGAATCCCAGCAGGGAGAAAGAAGGACAGTGGGAATGTTCCCCATCACAGAGCTGTCTGGAGACAAGTCTACACGACAGACTTCCCCTGGCATAGCGGTGTTGGTCTAGGGTATGAAGATGTTTAGTCCCTGGCTGACATGCCTATGCTGGCAAAGGCCCCTCCTGTAAGACACAGTTATACCAGCAACACTGTGCTTTTGCTTGCATAGATAATTTTGCTCAGGGGAGACTGCTATAAACTACAGTGATAAAAGTGCCCCGGGCTAGCAATAGTGACAAGGTGCTCCTAGCGTAGCCATGATCTGGTTGAGCTATGGACAATGTGAGGGAATCTGTTACATGTTAATGGTATTGGAGAAAGCGCAGAATCAAGTAACTCCCAGCAATTTCCTCTGAATGGCTGAGAAACGTCCTACCCTAAGAGTAAAATTTCAGCCAATTCTAATTCTTATCCTGAGGAGTAATGAAACCACCAAACTTTGGAGGTGAAGCCCAGCACTGGGAAAGAATGGCAGTGGGAATGCTGACTATCTGAGGACTTGTCTACACTATAGACTTCTGCCAGCATAGCGGTGTCGGTTTGGGGTGTGAAGATGATTGATCTCTGAATGACACACCTGTGCTGGCAAAAGCTCCTACTGTAGATACAGTTATAGCAACAAAACTGTGCTTTTCCCTGTATGGATTATTTAACTCAGAATGCTCTAGTATAACCTACACCCACAAAAATGCACTAGTACGCTGGGATAGCTACACTCACCCCATTCTCTTACTATAGACATGTTGTGTTTAAGCTATAGACCATGGGTTCTCAACCTGGGGGTCAGGACTCAAACTGCTCCTCTTTTTTTCCCTTCCCCTCTATTATCAGTGGAAAAGTAAAGGGGGGAACTTTTTAGGGTTTTTGAAAAACATTGACACCTGCTATTTTTTGGGAATGGGGGAGGAATTTCCCCAAAGAAACATCATTATACAAAAACCTCTACCTCTGACCTGCTGGCAAAGCATTTTCAAACATTTTGTGTGGAAAAACTTCAACCAGCTCTAATTCTTACTCTGAGCAGTAAGGAAAACCACCAAACTCTGGACTTTAATCCCAACGCTGAGAAAGAAGGGCAGTGGGAATGCTGCTGATCACAGAGCTGTCTGGAGACATGTCTACACTACAAACGTCCCTTGGCATAGCGCTGTGGGTCTAGGATCTGAAGATGTTTGGTCCCTGGCTGACATGACTGTGCTGGCAAAAGCCCCTAGTGGAGACACGGTTATAGTAGCAAAAGTGCCCTTTCCCTGTATAGATTATTTAGTTCAGAATGCGCTAGTGTAACCTACGCCCACAAAAGTGCACTGGTACGCTGGGATAGCTACGCTGACAAGGTGCTGCTGGTGTGGACATGGTGTGAACTCTGAATCAGTGGTCAGTTGGAATAGCCTAGATGGATGTGCAAGGATTGGGGCAAAAGACAAAGCAATGGGTGTCTAGAGCAGATCAAGTAACTTCTCGATTTTTCCGTACAGCGTGTTTTGGACACAGTTGGAAACACTGTTGATGTGAGTATTCATAATTGTCTTCCAATTTTTGCTGATTTTTTAACAAAAGGAATTAAAACCAAAAAATGGGGAAAGTTTTAGTTCTTGATACCGCATCTCTCTTCACCGCATGTCCTCCTCTGCCCGGTGAGTCCTCCTCTGCCTGGTTTTAACCTCCCCTTTTCAGTGAGAAAGTAAAGGAGGAAATTTTCAGTTTTTCATTAAAATAACACTTTCAAAACATTATGGAAACATTCTGATGAACAGAATTATTTTTGTCTGGAAAATGTCCTAAAACATGCATTTTTCAAACAGGAAAGGGGGTTGGAATCTTAAATAAAGAAATTGCAAACCATTTTCTTTTCTGATTTTGTCCAAAAAGGAGGGGGGGGGGATTGAAAAACTATTGACAATTTCTTTTAAAAAATTCATGTGGATAAACTGCAACCAGCTTTAATTCTTATCCCGAGCAGTAAGGAGACCCCCAAACTCTGGAAGTGAATCCCAGCACTGAGAAAGAAGGGCAGGGGGAAGGCTGTCCCTCACAGAGCTGTCTGGAGACATGTCTACACTACAGACTTCCCCTGGCAAAGCTGTGCTGGTCTTGGGTGTGAAGATATTTGGTCCCTGGCTGACATGGCTGTGCTGGCAAAAGCCCCTAGTGGAGACACAGTTATAGTAGTAAAAGTGTCCTTTCCCTGTATAGATTATTTAGCTCAGAATGCGCTAGTATAACCTACGCCCACAAAAGTGCACTGGGTACGCTGGGATAGCTACGCTGACAAGATGCTGCTGGTGTGGACATGGTGTGAACTCTGAATCAGTGGTCAGTTGGAATAGCCTAGATGGATGTGCAAGGATTGGGGCAAAAGACAAAGCAAGGGGTGTCTAGAGCAGATCAAGTAACTTCTCGATTTTTCCGTACAGCGTGTTTCGGACACAGTTGGAAACACTGTTGATGTGAGTATTCATAATTGTCTTCCAATTTTTGCTGATGTTTTAACAAAAGGAATTAAAACCCCAAAATGGGGAAAGTTTTAGTTCTTGACACCGCATCTCTCTTCACCGCGCGTCCTCCTCTGCCCGGTGCGTCCTCCTCTGCCCGGTTTTAACCTCCCCTTTTCAGTGAGAAAGTAAAGGAGGAAATTTTCAGTTTTTCATTAAAATAACACGTTCAAAACATTATGGAAACATTTTGATGAACACAATTATTTTTGTCTGGAAAATGTCCTAAAACATGCATTTTTCAAATAGGAAAGGGAATCTTAAATGAGGAAATTGCAAACCATTTTCTTTTCTGATTTTGTCCAAAAAGGGGAGGGGGGCGGATTGAAAAACTATTGACAATTTCTTTTAAAAAATTCATGTGGATAAATTGCAACCAGCTTTAATTCTTATCCCGAGCAGTAAAGAGACCCCCAAACTCTGGAAGTGAATCCCAGCACTGAGAAAGAAGGACAGGGGGAAGGCTGTCCCTCACAGAGCTGTCTGGAGACATGTCTACACTACAGACTTCCCCAGCATAGTGGTGTCAGTCTGTGGAGAAGTTTGGTCCCTGGCTGACATGTCTGTGCTGGCAAAAGCCGCTAATGTAGACACAGTTATACCAGCAAAACTGTGTTTTTGCTTACATAACTGATGTGGCTCTGGGGGACTAGAATAAGCTGCAGCAAGAAAAGTGAACTGGGATAGCTCTACTGGCAAGGTGCTCCAACTGTAACCATGGTGTGGTTCAGCTATGGACTATCTGAGTGAATTAGTTAAATTTTGATGGTACTGGAGAAAGAGCAGGAACAAATAACTCTCAGCAATTTCCTTTCAGGCTTCTGGGAATGTATCTGGAAGCCTCTCTGGGGTGAATATTCAAAGTTGCTTTGCTGTCCAGCTGTCTTATATTATTGCAGAACCTCTTGTCAAGCCCCAATGATGAGCACAGTGGTCAGCTGGAAAGGTCCAGACAGATATGAAAGGATTAAGGCAAAAGACAAAGGGGGGTATCAGAGTTAATCCAGGTGTTCTCTGCATTGTCAGTTCTCTCATTATCCAAGTAGCCGGTTTGTTGGGCCTCTCTAGGCTCTGTTCTTTACAACTGTGATAAGAACTGCTTCCCAGCGGAGTCAGACATACTGGAAGCTGCGATTCACTCTGATTCTCTTGCTAACCTAAGTGAGAGTTCAGGAAAGACCCTCATCTCTTCTCAGGATGTGTCATAAGGTTAAAAAAAACAGCTTCTAGGTCTTCTTTTTCCTCTAGTTTTAAAAATAGCCCAGGCCTTTTTTTGGTTTTTCAACAGAAAACAAAATCATATTTTTTTCCATTTGCAAACAACACTGTTGTTAAATCTTTGAGGTGCTGACTTTCTAATGTGCTGGGGGGTGCTCAACCCACAACTGTGCCCCAGGCCCTGCCCCACTCCACATCTTCTCCTAAGACCCCACCCCCGCTCTGCCTCTTCCTGCCCTTGCTGTGGCCCATCTCTTGCTGCCCCATTCTGCCCCCTTCCCATTGCATGCCCCATCCGCACTCCTACACCCTCGCCTCCAGCACCTTCTGCACACCCGTGCGGGTAGATCAGCGGGGTTCTGACTCCCTTTTCCAGTCTATCAATAACACAGTTTGCAAAGGGCACAGATGTAAAATGCACCCAGCTGGCTGGGGATGGAAAGGGATGGAATTCCTTCAGGGTGTGGGGGAGGGTACTTGTCTTATTCTCAGTAGGTTACTGGGACCATAATTGCTGTTTCCCATCTCTCCCTGGCCCTGCAGGCCCTGGGTTGATGAATTAATAAGAGAGACGCTGATGAAACCACATTTGCTGAACACGGCGATGATGCCTGCCATTACGCTTCCTGTGCTGCTGCCTCTCACCTCTCCTGACCAATCAAATGCCGCATGAGAATCATCAGTCGGATTGACTGGGGCTCTAACTGATCACTGTGCTGTTCATTGATTGTGGTGTATCTCGATGTAACAGAGGGCAAAGAGCTCTGTCCCTCTGTTGCCCTGGGGAATGCCAAGAGCTTTGCAAAAATAAAAATAAATGCAACTGCACAAAAAGCTTTGAGATTGTTTCTTTTTTAAATGTTTCTCTGTAAATTAATTTTACTTGCAGACTGCCACAGGATTTGCTTCATTCTAAGGGCATGTCTACACTGCAGCCCTAAGTTAGTAATTACTGTGGTGGCTGATGTCCACACTACCCTCCTTCTGTCGGTCATGCGTGTCCTCACCAGGAGCTCTTCCACACACTAGAGAGGGGCAGTGTGGGAGGCTGAGAGCCAAAGCTCTCGGTTCCATGCAGCTCCCCTCCAGGAGCTGAGCTGCCTCCCCGACCCCGTCACCCCCACTGGGAGTGGGGTCCAGTTGCCCGGGGTTCTCGACTCCCTGAACAGGAAGCGGGGAGCCCCCGGGCAGCAGCCTGGCTGAGAGTGGGGAACAGGGGTAGCTGGGCTCAAGACAGCAAACAGCCAATGTAAATAACAGTGTTTGCACAGACACTGCATCACCCTAACTACACCAACAGAAGTGCTACGTGGGGTTCTGATGTCGCTGTAGCAGGGCACTTTCATTAGCGGGACAAGGCTGCAGTGTGGACACTGACATAATTAGGTTGAGGTGAACTGCCTCACGTTTAGACCAGGCCCAAGTGCTGTCATTTCTCTTCGGCAATTCTGAACTTTCTGCAGGTGAGGCAGGGGGAACAGGGTGTGCTCTCCAGGATCCTTCCCTCTCCCTCGGTTGGGAAGCACCGAGAAAAAATAAATAATCGAGCAACTCACAAATCCAATCGAGCAGGGAGGAAAAGGGTCTGTAAACGGAGCTCCAGAGCGACAGTTCCCAGGGCTGTGACTGGGAGGACAAGTGGCAATTTTCCTTTCAGGGTAGATGTTCCAGCACATACTCCCCAGAGGTCTGGAGATGTGTCCCTGCACTCTGTAAAACAAACCCTTTCCCGAACAGTTACACTCTTTTGGCCTGAACATCACACAGGTATTCGCTGCCATCAAAACAACCCATAAACTGCACCTCAGTTTTGCTTCTTCAAAGGACACAAGTTATGGCCCAACCTTATGAGAAGGTTTAGTTTGTTCTAAATTATGTGGGGCTTCAGCCCTTCCACTGGCTTCTCAGCCTCATCCACTCCCCCTCTCTGCCCCGGGACCAGCACTATTCATCCTTCACAGGACAAACAAAATCTTTTCAGAAAAAAAAAAGACATTAGAGTGGCATTTTTCAGAGGAGACTAAAGGAGTAAAAGGACCTGGCCACCTAACTTCCTTAGGCCTGTCTGAAAATCCCAGTCTTGGGCAGTAGAACAATATGGATTGCAAAACACATGGATGCAGGGCTGCTGTTTCGAACATTTCAGGACGGGCTCTGTCGAACAGTACTGTGGAAATAAGTGGTAGCTCCTTCCAGAGCCCCTCTCCTCACTCTCCTGGATTGTGACAGCACAAGCAGCAACACCCACACAACCTGTTAGGAAGCAGCTGTCACAGCTTGTATTTAGTGCCGCCTCTTGGCCACTCACCAGAGTGCTTCAGGGAGACCCAGCAGCTGCCTTCCATATTTTAAGAGCCCAGGCACTGCCAGTGTTGAGGTCCCTATGCCTGCTCTCGAGGTGCTAATTCTCTATCCCGTTGAGAGATGCAATGCAGTCCAACCCTCACCCCTTCTGAATCAGTGCTGCCCCCTTATTCGCCTGCTCTGCCCCACAGCCAGCTGTTTAACCCTTTGGCACCCGCTGGGTAGCAACTCCTAGACAAGTCAGTCCCTGCCAGGCATCTCATCCAGAAAAACATTGCAGAGAATTCCCGCTCCCCCCCAGACACAGAAACCCTCTCTCCTCTTGTCACTAACGCTGCACAAGTGGGAGCAGACTCCGCGCCAGACTCAGACACCCAGCTTCCTCTCCCCAGGCTGCCCAGGTCCGAGGCAGAGGGGATCTGTGAGATTGAGGGGCTCCTCAATGGCCTGGCAGCAGACGTGTCCTCCCGGCTCATTGCCATAAGCTCTGTGATCGGCGAGGTCAGTGTGATCTCCCTGCCCTGCCCAGGTGTGAGGTCAGATGGATGAGGGCAAAGGGCAGCAGAGGCTGGAGCTTGCCAGAGCCAGTGTGCTGCAGCCTTCACCCCCCAGCCCAAGAGAGGCCGG
Organism: Gopherus evgoodei; assembly: GCF_007399415.2. Taxonomy (NCBI): domain Eukaryota; kingdom Metazoa; phylum Chordata; order Testudines; family Testudinidae; genus Gopherus; species Gopherus evgoodei. The sequence continues at coordinate 5,179,257 of NW_022059983.1, forward strand.
CACAGACCGGGCTGCAGGTGTCAGGTCATTGGAATCCAGGACGAGGTTCTGGAGACTGGGTCTAGCCATTGCTCAATGGTGGGTGCCAGTGCCAGGTGCTCATGGTGCCTCTTGCTCTTGCCCTAAGGCTCTTAGCACTGCTCATGCCAGAAGCCAGCCCGGCCCTCTCCCAGCACTGCAGGGTCCAAACGTATCCCTGGCACTGCCAGTGCCTGACTCTCCCAGTGTGAGATGTGGGAGCCCAGCGTATGCTCCATCCACAATGATGTGAAGTTCAGTATTTCAGGATGTCCTGTCGTACCCACCAGGCGGCAGAAGGAATCCCTGGAGCTGGATGGATTGATCCTAGGTGCTCGGCCGGTGCTAGTTATAGAGAATTCCTTGGGGGCATTGCCCTGGCATGGTTCTCTGCAATGCCACACAGCTACTCTGGCAGAGTCGCAGCTCAGACAGAACCCAAATCTGCCCTCTTCTGAGGAGAGTTCAGGGACGGGCTTTGTTTGTACAAGGACATGACTTGTGCTGATCAAAAATCTCCAGGGCGTGAAGGCATGGGGTGCCTCCTTTTCCTAGGAAGCCCAGCCCATGCCCTGACCTTCCCCCAGACTAGCAAAACTCATCCCCCTGGAGCAAAGGAGACTATATAAGTGCAGTTTGGCTGCTGGGGAAGGAACATTTCCAATCTGAGCATTCAGGGACTCTGACTGACAGCACAGCAGAACAGCATGGCAAATTTTGTCAGATTTCAGATGTACTCAGGACCTCCTGTGATAATCTTTGGAGATGATCCATTTATAACCAAGAAATTAACTGTGTCCAAAGTTGAAACTATCACTGTGGTGGGAGACCCCTGGGTCTTCTTTGATTCTCCCTGTTATGGAGGGGACTTCATAATCTACAGGGGAGGAAATGATCAACCATTCCCCACGATGCTCAAAAGCTCATCAAATCTGTGTGCAGGATCAATGGAGGAATCAACAGCTCCCAAGTCACCTTGTATCCGTAACCCTTGTTCAAGGGTGTAGAGATGTCATTTCAAAGTCAGGCACCTCAACTACAGAGCACACATTTTTGTCTCAAAGTTGCTGAAGGACCTGTGGTCTTCTTTGATTATGAAAACTACACAGGAGAGAAGAGGATCCTGCTGAAAGGAGATGAGATGCAGAATTTCACAGCTGTGAAGTTAACCTCCATTGGCAAATTAATGATGACTGCCTAGGACATGGGGCCACAAGGAAAACGGGTGAGAACGTTCCTCTTCTCTGCACACAAAGAAAAGTCTCTAGGTCCCCACCTGTTCCCTAGAAGAGGATTCACTCCCTGCCCTGGTGATGATGGGCGCTGATTGCAGACCCTGCCTGACCCTGCGACCCCTCCCTGAGCACACCATGAGCGCTGACCCCTTTGAGTGACAGAAGCAGAATCAACCCAGCTGAGACAATGGGAGGAAGAAAGAACCTGTCCTAGCCACTGTGCCCGGCCAGCTGGACTCAGCACCCCAGAGCTGACCCATGGAGCGGGAGCCCTTCATCACTGCGGCACTGAGGTCCCTGCCTTTGCGGCCCCAGGGAAAGGCACCGCTGGTGACATGCAGTCAGAGCCCATGGGCGAGAGCCCATCTCCCCACCGTATGTCACCCAGGGGGCTGCAGACACCCCAGAGGGCCAGGACAGTGAGTCTGTGTCCATCTGGGCCTCCCCAGCCATCTGCCTGAAACAGACCCTGCCCCGGCTTCTCCTGCTGCTTTGCAACAATAAACATAATTTTCAAGTTGAATTTGCATCTAATTATTAATGAAGAAGGCAGGGGAAAGGAAGAGGGGGTAACCTGTGTCTCAGTGAGGGCTGATTGGGCTGGGTGGTTGCTGTGGGGGGGGTCTGTGTCGATTGGGATGGGGGCTGTTGGGGGGAGTCTAGGTCTCAGTGAGGGGTGTTTGGGGTGGCGGGTTGCTAGTGGGGTCTGTTTATCAGTTCGGGGTGATTCTGATTGGGAGTAGCTCGGGGGAGTGTGTCCGACAGTGAGGGGTGATTGGCGTGGTGGTGGCGGGGGGTCTGTGTCTCAGTGAGGGGTTATTAGGGTGGAGAGTAGCTGGGAGGGTCTGCACTGCAGTGAGGGGTGACTGGGGTGGGGGTGGCTGAGGGGTCTGTGTGTCAGTTAGAGGTGATTGGTGTGGGTGGTGGCTGGGGGGGTCTATGTCTCAGTGAAGGGTGATTGGACTGGGTGGTGAATTGTTCACCTCTGTGCCATTCAGGGGTGATAGCAGAGGGGGAGTGTCTGTGTCTCAATGAGGGGTGATTGGGGTTGCATGAGGGTGGGGGGTGTTTGTGTCTTAGTGAAATTTATTGGGGTGGAGGGTTTCTGGGTGGTCTGTGTCTCAGTGAGGTGTTAATGGAGTGGAGGTGCTGGGGGGTCTACATTTAAATGAGGGGTGATTGGGGTGGGGGTGGCTGGGGAGGTCTGTGTCCAATTGAGAGGTGATTTCAGTGGGAGGTGTCTGGGAGTGGGTCTGTGTCTCAGGGAGGTGTGATTGGGGTGGGGTGTGGCTTGGGGGGTGTCTTTGTCTCAGTGAGGTGTGATTGGGGTGAAGGCTGGCTGAGGGGGGCGTCTGTGTCTCAATCAAGTGGGAGCAGACTCAGCCCCAGCCTCATGCACCTGGGTTCCCCTCCCCAGACTGCCCATGTCAGAGGCAGATGGGGTCTCTGAGTGAGGGGTTCCTCCGTGGGCTGCCTGTGTAATACGCAGATTCATAGATTCATAGATTTAAGGTCAGAAGGGACCATTATGGTCATCTAGTCTGACCTCCTGTACAATGCAGGCCACAGATTCTCCCCCACCCACTCCTGTAACAAGCCCCTAACCTATATCTGAGTTATTGAACTCCTCAAATCGTGATTTAAAGACCTCAGGGTGCAGAGAATCCTCCAGCAAGTGTCCCGTGCCCCACGCTGCAGAGGAAGGCAAAAAATCTCGAGGGCCTCTGCCAGTTGTCCCTGGAGGAAAATTCCTTCCTGGCCCCAAATATGGCGATCAGCTAAACCCTGAGCACGTGGGCAAGACTCATCAGCCAGCACCCAGGAAAGAATTCTCTGTAGTAACTCAGATCCCATCCCATCCAACATCCCGTCACAGACCATTAGGCATATTTACCTGCTAATAATCAAAGATCAATTAATTGCCAAAATTAGGCTATCCCATCATACCATCCCCTCCATAAACTTATCAAGCTTAGTCTTGAAGCCAGATATGTCTTTTGCCCCCACTACTCTCCTTGGAAGGCTGTTCCAGAACTTCACTCCTCTCATGGTTAGAAACCTTCGTCTAATTTCAAGTCTAAACTTCCTAGTGTCCAGTTTATAACCATTTGTTTTTGTGTCCACATTGGTACTGAGCTTAAATAATTCCTCTCCCTCCCTGATATGTATCCCTCTGATATATTTATAAAGAGCAATCATATTCCCTCCTCCCCCCACCAGCCTTCTTTTGGTTAGGCTAAACAAGCCACACTCTTTCAGTCTCCTTTCATAAGACAGGTTTTCCATTCCTCGGATCATCCTAGTAGCCCGTCTCTGTACCTGTTCCAGTTTGAATTCATCCTTCTTAAACATGGGAGACCAGAACTGCACACAGTATTCCAGATGAGGTCTCACCAGTGCCTTGCATAACGGAACTAACACCTTCTTACCTTTACTGGAAATACCTCGCCTGATGCATCCTAAAACTGCATTAACTTTTTTAACGGCCATATCACATTGGCAGCTCATAGTCATCCTGTGATCTACCAATACCCCAAGGTCCTTCTCCTTCTCTGTTACTTCCAAATGATGTGTCCCCAGTTTATAACCAAAATTCTTGTTATTAATCCCTAAATGCATGACCTTGCACTTTTCACTATTAAATTTCATCCTATTACTATTATTCCAGTTTACAAGGTCATCCAGATCTTCCTGTATGATATCCCAGTTCTTCTCCGTGTTAGCAATACCCCCCAGCTTTGTGTCATCCGCAAACTTTATTAGCACATTCCCACTTTTTGTGCCAAGGTCAGTAATAAAAAGATTAAATAAGATTGGTCCCAGAACCGATCCCTGAGGAACTCCACTAGTAACCTCCTTCCAGCCTGACAGTTCATTTCAGTACGACCCGTTGTAGTCTCCCCTTTAACCAGATCCTTATCCACCTTTCAGTTTTCATATTGATCCCCATCTTTTCCAATTTAACTAATAATTCTCCATATGGAATCATATCAAATGCCTTACTGAAATCGAGGCCTCCCACCAATTCCCTGGTGAGTACAGACTTAATTTCCCTGAAGTAAAGAAAAACTCCAACAGGTCTTAAAAGAAAACTTTATATAAAAAAGAAAGAAAAAATACAAATGTTCTCTCTGTATTAAGATGATACAACACAGGGTCAATTGCTTAAAAGAATATTGAATAAACAGCCTTATTCAAAAAGAATACAAATCAAAGCACCCAGCACTTATATTCATGCAAATACCAAAAAAAAGAAACCATATAACTTACTATCTGATCTCTTTGTCCTTACTCTTAGAAACAGAAGACTAGAAAGTAGAAAGTACTTCTCCAAAGCTCAGAGAAGCAGGCAGGCAGACAAAAGACTCAGAGACACACTTCCCTCCACCCAAGGTTGAAAAAATCCGGTTTCCTGATTGGTTCTCTGGTCAGGTGTTTCCGGTGAAAGAGACATTAACCCTTAGCTATCTGTTTATGACAACATTAGATCCACTGTGTTTCCTTTGTGTAAAAAATCTGTTACTTTCTCAAAGAAGGAGATCTGAGGTGGTTTGGCATGATCTACCTTTAGTAAAACCATATTGTATTTTGTCTCAGTTACCACTGACCTCAATGTCCTTGACTACTTTCTCCTTCAAAATTTTTTCCAAGACCTTGCATACTACAGATGTCAAACTGAAAGGTCCGGATCACATTTTTCCCCTTTCTTAAAAACAGGAACTATGTTATCAATTCTCCAGTCATACCGTACAACCCTTGAGTTAACAGATTCATTAAATATTCCTGCTAGTGGGCTTGCAATTCCATGCGCCAGTTCCTTTAATATTCTTGGATGAAGATTATCTGGTCCCTCCAATTGAGTCCCATTAAACTGTTCAAGTTTGGCTTCTACCTCGGATGTGGTAATATCCACCTCCATACCCTCACTCCCATTTGTCATCTTATCATTATCCCTAAGCTCCTCACTAGCCTCATTAAAGACTGAGGCAAATTATTTGTTTAGATATTGGGCCATGCCTAGATTATCCTTAACCTCCACTTCATCCTCAGTGTTTAGCGGTCCCACTTCTTCTTTCTTGGTTTTCTTCTTATTTATATGGCGATAGAACCTTTTACTATTGGTTTTAATTCCCCTTGCAAAGTCCAACTCTACATGGCTTTTGGCCTTTCTCACTTTATCTCTACATGTTCTGACCTCAATAAGGTAGCTTTCCTAGCTAATCCTGCCCATCTTCCACTCCTTGTAGGCTTTCTGCTTTTTCTTAATCACCTCTCTGAGATGCTTGCTCATCCAGCTTGGTCTACAACTCCTGCCTATGAATTTTTTCCCCTTTCCTGGGATGCAGGCTTCTGATAGTTTCTGCAACTTTGACTTAAAGTAATTCCAGGCCTCCTCCACCTTTAGATCCACAAGTTCTTCAGTCCAATCCACTTCCCTAACTAATTTCCTTAATTCTTTAAAGTTAGCCCTTTTGAAATAAAAAACTCTAGTCCCAGATCTATTTTTATTTAATCCTTCCACCTAGTTTGAACTGAATTAGCTCATGATCACTCGAACCAAGATTGTCCCCTAGAACCATTTCTTCTATGAGGACCTCACTACTCACCAAAACCAAATCTAAAATGGCATCCCCTCTTGTTGGGTCTTCAACTACTTGGTGAAGGAATCCATCAGCTATCACATCCAGAAAAATCTGAGCCCTATTATTATTACTAGCATTTGTCCTCCAGTCTATATCTGGGAAGTTAAAGTCTCCCATGATCACACAATTCCCATTAGAGTTTACTTCATTAAAAACATTAAAGAGGTCTCTATCCATATCCAAATCAGATCCCGGCGGTCTGTAGCACACCCCAAGCACTATCTCAGGGAAGGTTCTAGTAGCTTTCTTTCCCAATGTGATTATTGCCCAGACAGACTCTGTCTTACCCATTCCATCACTTCTTATTTCTTTACAGTCTACCTCATCACTGATATACAATACTACTCCATCACCTTTGCCTTTATTTCTGTCTTTCCTAAACAGCACAGACCCTTCAATAACTGTACTCCAGTCATGACTATTATTACATCATGTTTCTGTTATCCCTATAATATCCAGTTTCACTTCCTGCACCAGGAGCTCTAGTTCCTCCATTTTGTTACCGAGGCTCCTCGCATTAGTGTACAAACATCTTAATTTTTGCCGTTTGGCTTCACTGACATTCTTTACCCAGATGGGGTTGGAGTCATTCTCCCCTGACCCCTTTGTCACCTCCCACACCAATCACACCTCACTGTGAAACAGATCCCCACACACCACTCTGACAGGTATTTCATGTTGTAAAAAATGTCACCAACCAAAGTCTGGGATTTGCTATGTGACAAAATGCTGCTATTTCAGTGCCGACGTTAGAAGAATAATTTCTGATCTCCAGCACATTCCTGCTTGCCAGCTGGGAACTGATTCTCAGTTATTCTGTTCCTGTACTTGGGTGAGAGAGGGGAAGGGAGGGCTTAAAATTACTGTCTTGGTCCCATGTTCTGGGGCAGAGGAGGGGCCAGTCTGGCCCCTGGTGTAAGTTAGTACAGTGATTCTCAACCAGGGATACGTGTACCCCTGGGTTATGCCAAGGTCTTCAAAGGGGTATATCAGTTCATCTTGATAGTTGCCTAATTTTACAACAGGCTACATAAAAAGCACTAGCAAAGGCAGTACAAACTACAATTTCATACAATGACTTGTTTAAACTCCTCTGTATACTGTACACTGAAATGCAAGTACAATATTTATATTCCAAATATTTATTTTATAATTATATGGCAAAAATGAGAAACTCAGCAATTTTTCAGTACTAGTGTAGCTGTGACACTTTTGTATTTTTATGTCTGAGTTTGCAAGTAAGTAGTTTTTAAGTGAGGTGAAACTTGGGGGTACACAAGACAAATCAGACTCCTGAAAGGGGTACAGTAGTCTGGAAAGGTTGAGAGCCACTGAGTTAGGAAATGTGACTCAGGAGACTCAGGTTCAGGGTCCAGATCCCTGTAAGTTAGGCCCATTCCAACTAATGCAAGATCCTGTCTAGGAACAAAGAATTCCTGGCCTATAGAATGGGGGACTGCCTCCTCGAAAGCAGGGACTCTGAAAAGGATTTAGGGCACTTAGTGGACAAATAACCAAATGTGAGCAAACAGAGCTAATGCAATCCTCAGAGGTATTAACAGGGAACAGGAGTAGGGAGATGATTTTACCTCTGTATACAGCACTGGGGAGAGCAACAGTTGAATACAGCATCTAGAGCCAGTGCCTACATTTTAAAAAATAGCGGTGGAAATTTGGAGAAGGTGCAGAAAAGAGTCACAGAAATGGTTTGAGGGTTGGAAAGAAAAATGCCTTACAGTGAGAGACTTAAAGGGATCAACATATTTAGCATATCAAAAAGATCAAGCAGTGACTTGATCACAATATATAAATTACATTTATGAGGAGTGTGATGAAGTGGGGGTTTTTCTTGGTTTTTCCTTTTTTTTCCTCCATGGTTTGCATGCAGAGGTGGTGGGACTCAGTTTCCCTGGGTGTTATTGGTTTAACAAGGTGATGGGAGAGGGAGTTTGTTGTTCCAGAAGACCAGTGATGAAACTTGGGACCCTAGCCAATGGCTGGAGAATGGATACCCCAGCGACTGGTTGCCTGGTGACCAGTAGGCCCAGCTTGGGAATCACAGACGGTTCTGGCCAGTGGGAGGACAATGGGCTGGGGAGAGAGGATCCCCACGACCTGACCAGCCTGTTCCAGACAGACAGGGACAGAGGACGGAAGAGAGGAGAAGCCCAGGCGACTCTGTTTACCTGGAGAGAAGACAATCGACAGAGGCAGGGCTTGTGGACCAGTGATATCAGATGCCCAGCTGGGAAGCAGAGGGGCTTGGGACTAGAGAGAGCGAGCAGGCAGAGCCCACCTGGTAGCAATCGATCCCCAAACACGCTCCTGTCGACTCCGGAACTCCACCAGGGCGAGAGGCGGAATCGGAGTCGACAGGGGAGCCATGGCCGTCGATCCCGCACCGTGAGGATGGAAGTTAAGTTGAAATAAGATACGTCATCTTTAGCTACGCTATTCCCGTAGCTGAAGTTGCGTATCTTACATCAACGCCCCCCCACTCCCCTAGACACACAAGTGTAGACAGGGCCTGGAATGTGCTGTGCTGAGGGAGGCCAGTCCTGAGGGCCGTGGGAGTTTCCTGTGCTGTGTTCAGACACTCAATAAACCCTCCTGTTTTACACTGGCTGAGAGTCACTCCGGGCTAGAGAACAGGGTGGCATTATTCTCTCTGGGAGTGGAGGCCCCATGGAGAGGTTCAGAGCAAGTGAACTCCCTGAGGAGGCCCACGGCAGAGACAGGCGTGCAAATGCTCAGAGAGGTCCAGTTCCAGGAGGTGGAGGGGCTTAACCTCTGAGAGAGAGTGGACCTCCAGGAAGGGCTGTCACACTGAAGAGGGTTCCCCCCAGGGACTGCCTGGGCCAAACATGGGCACGACCTGGGAGTCCATGACAATGAGAAAATACTAAAAGACTTCTATTACTACTAAGAGAAAACCTAATAAGAACCCAGGGCTGGAAGTTTATGCCCAGATGCATTCAGATTAGTGAGATGCAATAAACCATTGGAACAAACTAACATGTGAACTGGTAAATTCTCCATCTCGTGAAAGATATGGTTTAGTCCAGCGGTTCTCAAACTATGAGGCGCACTTCCTTTGGAGGCGCGGGAATGTGTCGAGGTGCAAGGACTGTGCCTTTTTTTTTTTGAAGACCAGCTGTCAGCCCCTGGTGCTCATGCCGATGGGCCATGCACACCTGGAAGGTGGGGAGAGGGGATAAAGGGGACAGCCAGAGCCCAGTCTGACAACAGGAGCCAGGGGCAGCGCTGGGGTGGGGAGGTTGCGAGGGCTATAGTCACCCCAAAATTTACCTTAGCCCCCTCCCCATAGTCATCCCTCTCAGCACAACGGTCAAAGGGGCTGAAGTTGAGCCGTGATTGGATCCATTCTCGCTCCCCAGCACAGCTCCCACCCCCAGCAGGGGTAGGCGCCTGACATAGGTGCTGGAACTGGGGGTGCTGCTGCAACCCCTGGCTTGAAATGGCTTCCATCATATGCAGGGTTTGCAGTTTGGTTCAATGGCTCTCAGCACCCCCACTATACAAATTGTTCCAGCACCCTGGTGGCTTGGCTGGGCTGGGCTGTGGGGCACAGTGTGTCCCCAGGTGGCTGCTTCTGCAGCCACAGCCTCACCAGCTCTGTCCTGGCAGCAGCACAGGGATGGTGCAGATCGAGTGGGCCATGTGGGTGAATGAGCCGGCACTGCCATCTGGGTTCAGTGAGCGGGGCATTGGGAGTCTCTCTGATAGGGGGCAATCGGGCAGGGGGTAGGGCAGAGGAGCTGGGAAGGGGATGATTGTCACCCTTACTTCTCTGCTGCTGCTGGCAGTTTGTTATATTGTTTTAGTAAACTAGGAGGAGATGCTGCCATTTTTTTGATAGCTCAGAGGGGCTCACTGTGACAAAGTTTGAGAACCCCAGGTTTAGTCGAACATAAGTTCCTTGGGCTCAACGGAGCAGCATGAAATTCTATAGCTTGCCTTGTATAGAAGGTCAGACTAGATGATCTAATGGTCAATTCTCGACTTCAAATCTGTGACCCTAAAAATACCTTGATCCGCCAAAGACTTCCTCTGTGATCTTGTAGAAGTCACTTAGGCTCACATCCTCAAAGATATTTAGGTGCCTAACTCCCATTGAAATCCATGGAAGTTAGGTGCCTAGAGACCTTTAAAAATCTGGCCCAATTTGGTCCCCTCTTCCCCATACATGAAAGGAGAATGTTACTTCCCTGCCTCCCAGGGGTGTTATGTGATCTAGTACAGATTGAGACATCTGATTGTACAATAATGGATGTCACCTAAGCAGCTAAAAGAGAGAGATTTGGGTGCGCAGGGTGAGAGGCACCACCTTAACTATATTTCCTGCTTTCTTCGTTCTGGAAGAGAAAAAGGAGCTCCTCAGGAACTTTAGCTCGCCTCTAATGCAGTTGTTAGTGAAAGTTTCATGTTTTTTGAAAAATTAAGCTAATTGATAAGAGTACTCTGCAATCAGTTTACGAGGATCCACATAGGAGAACTGTACTGATGTAATTAATTAATTTAGAAATCCATTTCGTTAAATTGGGGCAATTTTCTGTGTGCTGACTGGGTCTAAATCAGATTTGAGTGTCTCAGTATCCTGGTTCTGTGTTTGTGGCATGTCCCAACATTCTCAAGTCCCAAATGCTCTCTCAGTGCTTTGTGCCTGCGGCACGGCCTGAACATCCCTATTCACAGCAACTCCCCTCACCTCAGCACTGTGCCTGTGGCGTGGGCCAAACATGCCCATTCTCGGCTATTCACCCCCATCTCAGCGCTGTGCCTGTGGCATGAACACGCCTGTTCTCAGCTCCACCCACAGCCTGGTCTGAGCACTCTGGTCATGGTATGATATGAGTCTGCTCAGACTCAGCTCACCAGCCCATCTCAGTGCTGTCTGTGCCTCTCAACAACTCTCCCCCTGTATCTCCCCAATACATCCACTCAGGACCTGCCCCATAAGCCTCCTCACAGCCCTCCTCCCAGTGTCCCCTCAGGACCTGCCCCATAAGCTTCCTCATAGCCCCCCAGGGTCCCCTCAAAAGCCCCCTGTCATAAAGAGATAGTTAAGGTTAATGTCTCTTTTACCTGTAAAGGGTTACAAGCAGTGAACCTGGACCACCTGACCAGAGGACCGATCAGAAGACAAGATACTTTCAAATCTCGGTGGAGGGAAGCCTTTGTTTTGTGTTGTTTGTTTGTCTGTTGTTCTCTCTGGGTTCTGAGAGTGACCAGACGTACCTACAGGCTCTCTAATTTTCTGTTCAAGTAGTAAGTACCAGTAGAAAGGCGGTTTAGTCTTTTTGATCGTTTTCTTTATTTGCAAATGTGTATTTTGCTGGAAGGATTTGTATTTGTATTTGTGCTGGGGGGAAGGCTTCTCTCTAGTGTCTATAAGCTGAAAGACCCTGTAACATTTACCATCTTGATTACAGAGACAACTTTTACTTTTTTCTTTCTTTTATTAAAAGCTTTTCTTTTTTAAGACCTGATTGATTTTTCCCCTTGTTGAAGCTCAAGGGAATTGAGTCTGTACTCACCAGGGAATTGGTGGGAGACAGGGAGAGAGAAGGGAGGGGGGAAGGTGGAATTCCTCTGTTTTAGATTCACCGAGCTTGAATCTGTATTACCTCTTGGGGAGGGGAGAAGAGAACGGGGGAAGGTGAATTTTCCTCTCTGTTTAAGATTCAAGGAGTTTGAATCACAGTGATCTTCCAGGGTAACCCAGGGAGGGGAAGCCTGGGAGAGGCAACGGTGGGGGAAAGGGTTCACTTTCCTTGTGTAAGATCCAGGGGGTCTGGGTCTTGGGGTCCTCTGGGAAGGTTTTGGGGGACCAGAGTGTACCAGGCACTGCAAGTCCTGGTTGGTGGCAGCGCTATAAGATCTAAGCTGGTAATTAAGCTTAGGGGGATTCATGCTGGTACCCCATCTTTAGGACACTAAGGTTCAGAGTGGGGGTTATACCATGACACCCCCCACAATCACTTTCCCCCTAAGAAAGTAGCCTCCCCATCATGCTCCCTGTAGCTCCCCAATAATCTATTTATGGCTCCCCAATAATCTCCTTCACAGCTCCCCACACACCCCTCGACAGCCCCTTTAGGAGACTCTCCTAGCTCCGCTCAGCGACCCACATAACCGCTTTGGGTCCCTGCCCCGCCCCGCCCCTTATTTTCCCTGCTGCCCCTCGAGATCCCTTCAGCGCCCCGCCCAGGGACTCCCCGTGCCATGGACGCAGGCAGCTGAGGACCCAGGCGCGAGGCGGTGACCGTGAGGCTCACGCGCCCCATTTCTGCTCCGCCCCCTCCGCTCAGCCCGGGGCGCGGTAGCAGCGTCCGCTGCGGCGGGGGGCAGAGCTTGGGAAAAGGCGGGAAGAAATGGGCGCGTTCGCCATTCTGTGGGGGTGGGGAGGAGGCAGCACGAGACGCTGACAGGGAGCAACCGCGGGAGGAGGGAAGATGGAACAGCCCCCCTCCTTCCTCAGGCGGCTTATTGGGAGGCTTAGCAATGGAGGACGCATCAGACCAGCCTCCTTCTGCCCCCTCCAGACCTTTCAGTGGGGAGAGGGGAAGGAACAACCCTCTCCTGTCTCCTCATGTCGCCCTGGGGGGGAGTTCAGCAGGGGGAGGGGCAATGGAACAGCCGCCCTCCCCTCAGAGCCTTGGGGTGGGGGTCACAGGACCAGCTGCCTCCCTTTATCCCTGTCTCTACACAGTGTGGACAGAATTGGTGGGTGTCACCCCCATTGCCCCGCTCTCATGGGGAGGGGTCACGATACCCTCTGAACCTGGGGGTTGAGGGGGTCTGAGCCACCTTCCTGCAGCAAGGCGAGATGGGATTGGATGGTGTTTGGTCACCAAATAAACCTATCGCCCACCTCCCATGACTGGACTCAGCACCAGGCCTCCATCATCCAGACTTCATGTCTGGCCTCCGCTATCCTGGGCTCCACGACTGGCCTAAGTGTTTTGTCAGTTGGAGTCAACTCTTGGCCTCCTTGCCCTGCCTTCAGCATCTGGACTTGATACCTGGTGTCAACATCTGATTTCTGTCTCAGCTTCAAACATCTGGCCTTGGCATCTGGTCTGAACATCTGGCTGAAACATCTGCTCTCAACCCTACCTGACTGCAATCTGCATTTAACTGTATCTGCTGTCGACATCTGGCACAGGTAGATCAGGTTTTTTAGGTGCATTTCTTTCTTCTGCCTCATTTTAATGAGTTCCCTGGAATACTCTGGTATGATATTGATAATTGGCTGAGGTGGCAGCTCTTTTGCAATCTCCTGCACCCTCTAATCTAACAAGAGTGAGGCGTTTACATTTTCAGATTAGTGCACTCATCACCCCATTATTTACAGCCCTGAATAATACTGTACCAACAAATATTTTCCACCCGTACCTGGTAGCGAGCAAAGCCTACTGCATGTCTAGAAAGTTTGATCTCAGGATATTTCAGGAAGCGTGGTTGTTTGCTGATGTCTTCCCTAGACTTTATACGCCTACATTTATTTTTAGAATTTAGGGCATGCGTTCCCACACTTTTTACTGGGACAACCCCATTTTAATGAATTATTTCCTTTCCTCCCAGATAGCATTGAGGACACCATTTTGTAGAGCAAAATAGCATCCTCAGCACAGTGTGACTTCATGGGTATGATGCATACAACATAGTACCTCGTAGAGGATGCCAATTTGCTTTACAAAATGGCATCTTCCATACTTCATGACCTCATACGTGCGGTATGTGAAGAGTCGTGCTGTGTGGAGGTTGCCACATTGTAGAGCGAAAATGGCATTCTCATTGCCTTGTGAATTCGCATGCATCGTACATGCGATGTCACGCTGTGCGGAGCAAACTGGATTACTTTTGGAAAATGTTGGCCTGATTATTAATAAGTTTGGGCACTTTAAAATGCCCTGCTTGTGTGACAATACCTTGTAAGTATAAATCACAATTACATGGACTGTCACTGACAATCAGCCCTTTAGGCTAGTCTTCATTGCTGTCCAGAAAATCTACATGAAATGGTTTGAATTGTAACTTGAATATTTTCTGACACGTGCTCCCAGCATGTATGTGCCTTAAAATGGTTAGGAATTTAGGGACAAATTTGTTGTATAATATCCAATGCTGCATTATTGGAGCCAAAAATCATGTTGGCAAACCTGATCTAAGCCCTGCAGATGCTTATTGCATCCTAATGGGTGATGTAATATTGCCATCTCTGTATGCAAGCAGAGCCACAAAGGAGGCTGCTGCTACCCAGTTTGTTCAAACCATTCTTGCCCCATTGTGCTCTACGCTTCCACAGAGCATGTCTGTGTTCCTGTCTGGTGGCTGGAGTTTGAGTCAGCTTCTGGTTTTGAGTTAAGAGACCCTAAGCTAAAGAATCCTAAAATAGAGGCTTCATAAACTGCTATATGTGGACTAACCACTAGAGGGAGAAGAGAGCCACAATGTCTAGTGATGGGGATACTGTTATCACCATTATTATGAGCTAGCTACATCTGAAATCATACCAGAAACCATCTGTCATAAACAGATAGCTAAGGGTTAATGTTCTTTTACCTGTAAAGGGTTAACACAGGGAACCAAACACCTGACCAGAGGACCAATCAGGAAACAAGACTTTTTCAAATCTGGATGGAGGGAAGTTTTGGGTGTGAGTCCTTTGTTCTTGGTCTGTTCTTTTCTCGGCTCTGAGAGTGACCACAGGAATCTCCAGGCTTTCTAATCTTCTGTTTCCAAGTTATAAGTACAAGGATAGTAAGACAATAGGTTTATATTGGTTTTTTTTTGTATTTACATGTGTGTAGTTGTTGGAATATGTTAACTTGTATTCTTTTTGGATAAGGCTGTTTATTCATTTTTTTCCTTTAAGCAATTGACCCTGTATATTGTCACCTTAATACAGAGATCCTTTTATGTCCTTTTTTCATTCTTTTTATATAAAGCTTTCTTTTTAAGATGTGTTGGAGTTTTTCTTTAGTGGGGACTCCAGGGAATTGAGTCTGCAGCTCACCAGGGAATTGGTGGGAGGAAGAAGTCTGGGGGAAAATCTCTTTGTGTTAGATTTACTAAGCCTGGCTTTGCATACCCTCTGGGTGAGGGGGAAGAGAGATTAGATCTCTTGGTACTTGTGTTTCCAGGACTGGAAGCAGGGAATCTCCTAGGGTTGTCCAGGGAGGGGAGCCTGGGAGGAAGTAACAAGGAAACAAGGGGGGGGGTTATTTCCCTTTGTTGTAAGACTCAAGGCATCTGAGTCTGGGGGTCCCCCAGGGAAGGTTTTGGGGAAACCACAGTGAGCTAGGCACTGTATAATTCCTAGCTGGTGGCAGCGATACCAGGACCAAGCTGGTAATTAAGCTTGGAGGTTTTCATGCTAACACCCATATTTTGGATGCTAAGCTCCAGATCTGGGAAGAAATGTTATGACACCATCTGTGTCAGCTTATGAACTATCCATCTGTATCTTTATTAGATTGCAAACTCCATTTTGAATGTGTGTGTGGGAGGTCTTCTCTGTGATCTTGTCTCCACGGTAGACTGAAATTCCAAGGTGTAATGATACAACACTGACAGTAGAGGGTCATTAAATTATTAAAATAAAGACTGACTCCCAACCTGGGGGATCAGTTTGTCAGGGGAGTGGTCCATTGGCAGTTAAATTGCCTGAGGAAACAGATCCAAGAGTCACACCTGATGAGGATTGGAAGGTTAGAAAGGCAGGAGTAGATCTGTTTGGGGTCTTTGGCCAGTGTCACCAGTTCAAGCTGAGGGGAACTGGTGCAGGAGGTTGATGAGGTAGAAGAATCCTGCCTACCTGAACACAGATGGTCCCCAAAGGACTCCCAAGGGAAGGGTGAGCCAGAGTGAGAGGCATTGTGTTCAGGATGTTTGGGGGTTTATATATGATCTGCTCTCTCTGTGTATTTCTTGTGCTAAAGTAATGCGCAATAGTATTTTAGAATCCTATGCAAAGTCTGTCTCTCTATGTTACATGTTTCACCTTATCATGGGCAGCTGGGAAGAGTTAAATTAGAGGGCTCCTGTCTTCGGTGGGATTCTGGAAGAGGGTGAGTTTAAGCTACAGGGGAGTCAGCACTGATTCTAGCAACGGGGTGGTTGGACCTCCTGGCTGCAACTCTCAGGAGGGGGTGCTAGATAAATCAGCATCCTCGGCATGTACATAAGGACCCCAAGACAGGGGCAGTGTCTGGGCTCGTGTCTGTTCAGACTCTGGAGGCTTGAAAGACATGGAAACCAGTGGATGGGTCCCCTCACAGCTGTGTGGTGGGGAAACGGATCAGAGTTTTGGCAGCTTCCTAACAGGCTGTGTGGAAGTGGCTGCTTCTGCAGTCACAATCCAGTAGAGTCATGAGAACGTGGAGAGGGGTTCAGGGACAGCTGCCACTTTTATCTCCGGCAGCGATCGACATGTTGTTAGTGGAATGATCAAAAAGAGCAGCCCTGCTCCCATCTGCTTTGCAAAATATTATTCTATTGCCCTAGGTTGGGATTTTCAGACAGACTGAAGGAAGTTAGGTATCCAGCTCCCCTAACTCCTTTAGAATTCTTTGCAAATCCCAACCCCAATGTCTTTTGGGGAAGAGATTTTGTGTCTCACATGAAGGATAGAGGGTGACAGTCCAGACATAGGGAGCTGGGCTGGATGAGGCTGAGAAGCCAGTGGAAGAGGCTGAAGCCCAAATAATTTAGAACAAATTAAACTTTCTCATGAATTTATCAGTAATCTGTGTCCTTTGAGGAAGCAAGACTGAGGTGCAGTTTATGGGTTGATTTAATGGGAGTGGTTTCTTGTCTGATGTTCATGCCAAAAGAATGTAAGTGTTCTGGAAAAGGATATTTTATGGAGTGCAAGGAGGCACCTCTAGACTTTAGGGCATTATGTGCTGGAACATCTACCCTGAAAGGAAAACTTTCCACGCGTTCTCTCAGTCACAGCCTGGTAATGTAGTTCTGTAGCTCAGTTTACAGATACTCTTCCCTCCTGCTCTTCTGGATTTGTGTGTCACTCCATTAGTCATTATTCGCAGTGCTGCTGCTTTCCTGGTTTCCCCACTGAGGGCTGGGGAGCAATACTGAAGAACAGAGTGTCTTTCCCCCGATATAGTAATCATTGCCTACAAGGAGTTTAGAATTGACTAACAATAGTGTCAGCCTTTACAGTGGAGCAAATCCTATGCCAGCCTGGAAGGAAATTTACTTTACTAAAAAATAAAAAACCAATAGCTACTGAACATTTTTTGTGCATTTGTATTTATTTTAATTTTTGCAAAGCTCTCGCCATCCCCCAGGGCAGCTGCAGGACAGAGCTCAGTGTCCCTCCGCTCCCTGTTACATCAAAAAGCATAAAAAAATCAATGACTGTCACAGTAATCAGCTAGAGGCCCATTCAGTATGATTCATGTTTTTCAGTCAGCATTTGATTGGGGAGAGAGTTGTGAAGCAGCAGCTCAGGAAGCGTAATGGCAGGTGTCATCATCGAAGTCAGCCAGTCCGGTTTCGTCAGCATTTGACTTCTTAATTCATAATTCTTAGTCCTGGGGAGAGATGGCAAACAGTCATGATGGTCCCAGAAACCCACAAGGGATCAGACAAGAGCCCTCCCGCACTCCCTGATGGAGTTTAGTCCCTTTCTAGCTCCATACAGCTGTGTGTGGCAGCCAGCATTCCACTTACAGTATTGGACATTGTACAGCTGTGCCCTTTCCAAACTGCTAGTGATGGCATTGGATGAGGAAATGAGGGAGGAGAGAACAAGGGGAAATTTGGGAGGGCTGGAACTGAGCTCTTGGATTTATTAAAGGGAAGGGTTATTTTAGAAATTAAAACTTTCTTTGGGGGATCTGAGCTGCCACTGGGATTATTGTGCCGGTTTGCACATTCATCAGATCCCTGTCATTGCGTCAGTATTTAAACAGAGAGGGACAGTTTATTCTGTCTGCCATGGGGATGCTGTTTCAATGAGACAGCACTGCACTTCCCAGCATTGCATTCAATGGAGAGGGTGACAGGAGGGCAGAGGAAGAAGCCACGTGTGTTTGAAGGGGGCAGCCCAGTGATACTGAGAGAAGCTTTCTGCCCTGCGCCTGATCTGTGGTGCATGAACCTGGTGGTGAAGTGGCTGATGTGAAATCAGGTAAAGTGATTGTGGAGAGGAATCATGTCACAAAGCCAGTGCTGCTACACGGTACATTCTTCCCGGTTTGGCTAATGGAACCCCAGAGCACCCACAGAATTGGCACCTGTGCTCCTGAGAGTCAACAACCACACTGTTCCCCAGTTCTTTTGGGCCCCTGTTCTAGGGCCTCCACATCTCTGGTGATTCTCCATCCTTCTTACCTTTCTTCTCCCAGAGCCCTCAGTTCAGGTCTTCTGCGAGAGGGCTCCCCACAGTGTTCCACGCTTCAGGCCCCTTTGCCTGTGAGTCCTGCCCCTGCTAAGCAACATCTCCTGGGAGCCTTGGTCTAGAAACAACCCTCTGCTTCTTGGCTTAGCCTGCCCTGACTGATCTAGTTTGTCTCCTTTACGTAGGGACCTCTGCACACGGCTTGTGTCCAGCAGGGTTTTCCTGCTCTGGCCAGTTCTCTCCAATGGCTGCCATCCACAGCACTATGCTAACAGCTCTTGGAAGTTCTTTCTCTGCACAGGTCTCTTCCCCGACATCTTCCACTGCTGCCTTCTCAGATAGTTCTCTCCTAGCAATTCTTAACAGCTCCCTGCTTCTCTGACCTGGCTCCTTTCTCAGCTGCTGCCTGAGTCTTTTTAGAGGCCAGGAGCCCTCTTTCAGGACCCACTGGGAGGCACTTAACTAGTTACAGGTGAACTGGGCCAATTCCCTATTACATGAACGCAACCATCAAACGAGGAAGTTACCAAGGGACAAAGTTGAATCCCCATCACTTTAAGTCTGTCAGTCAAGTCTTGTCATAAAATTTGCATGAGCAACTAAGTGACTTAGGAGTCCAAGTCCCACATTCAAAATTGACGCAGGCACTTAGGAGCCTGAGTCCTGTTGAAAGTCCAGGGATATGAAGTGCCAAAGTGAACCTCACTTTTGAAAATGCAACTTACGGTCTTAAAACATGTAGGTGCTGGTGAGGACTTTACACAGGATTTTTTTCTTTAATGTGTGCCCTGGCTCACCTAGATATCATGGGCTAAATGCAGGAATGACTGGATGAAATTCCCTGGACTGTGTTATGCAGGAGGTCAGATTAGCTGAATGGAATGATCCCTTGTGGCCTTAAAGTGTATGAACCTATGAATTGTTCTAGTGGTGTTCTCTGTTATTAACATGAATTTGAGCCTGGCACTCACCCATCCCCTCTCAACCTACCAGACAAGCAGGAAAATGACACCTCATAAACTAAAAGGTAAAGCTTTGTTTCTGCTGGCTAGTTGTTACTCCTTGGCATGGACTAAAGGTAGCAGCCGAAACAAACAGTTTCATGCCATTCACAGATGCTGCTCGGTGGCTGACCCTTCTGTGTCAGGGCTGGTGGGCAGCAGCAAGAGAGGGGGTCATTTTTTTCCTTTCACTGAGGTTGTACCATGAAATATACTAAGGCTGCCTCCTTTAACTCAAATGGCTCCAGTCTCACTTCCCGTTCTGAGAGCTGCCAAGATAATGCAAGAGATCCTGCAAGAGAAAGAACTTGAGATACTCACCACGGGTCATTTCCCCAGTGAAGCCTTTAGAGAGAAGAAAACCAAGAAAGTTATTTGTTTCTATTGACTTCCTGTGTCATTGGAATGAGGCTGGTTAGCTCCTATCCCTGGCAGAGGCAGCTGAGGTGCTTGTGTCATGGCAAATGTTTGTTTCTCTGCCGGAGCCCCTGTTGACTTCTGTTGTAGCCCAGGGTGTTTGTCACCTCTTGAAATTGAGCCCCAGGCATCTGTATATGAAACCCACAAGTGAGAGACCCCCTAAATGAGGGACAACTTTTCCTGCTGTTGGCCTAAATGCGTAAGGGAAAAGGCATAATAAGCTAATCTCAGACAGTGAGGGCCTCTGTTTCTCCAGCACACAAACTTCTTCAAACCATATGTACACACTGAATCTGACGCTTGGACAAAAGCTGCTTTTAATCCATCTAAACACAATAATAGATTTAAAGAATGTTCTTAAGTGAGGAGAACCTTTTATCCTCCTTCCTGCTCACTTAGAGAATCCAAACTCAGCTACAGGGAATGCTCAGATACTGTCCCTGAACAGTTCACCTTTGGGCAAAGAGGAAAGCGCAGACATGTCAGATCATATTTCTGAGAGAAAATCGTCATTATAATAGAGAGTATGTTACTCCTACCATTACTTTCATTGTTACCACCAGCATTTGTACTGGCCCAGCGCTGCGTCCCTTTGGGCAAGGAACAGAGACAAGGAGAATGGCAGAGATTGATCTTGGCCAGCAGGTTATAAAGCAACACCTGAAACTCCAGATTTTGAACCATGGATGTGACTCTCTATACCTTGGGGGAGCATCCTGTAACCCCCATATTTCTCATTTTTATATAACCATGATCTTACCTTACGAGGCATGCTTTATATGCATCAGGGAAAGGTTATGATCTGCTGAAAGACCTTGTTCTATCTAAACATGGGTAGCACCAATGCATATGAAATTAGAAGAATTGTGCTGTATGGTTTTCACTAAACTATACTGTGGGTTTGGGAGACGCCCAGATACTAGCTATACAGAGACAATGACAAGGGAGGTAATCAACGCCAGGGTGGGTGGTGTTGAACAGACATCACCAGCCATTGTCCAGCAAGGCAGTTACAATGCAATGACTGACCTGCATGAGGCCACACCAACAGAATTGCTTAACCTTGGCTGGGGACTCAAGACATAGGGGCCTCATCCTTGGCCTTCCTCCTGCCCCCACCTATGCTGCAAGCAACAAAGACACTCACAGAAAACTGAGGAGTTCAGCAGAGGAGACTGGCCCAGGTTTCAAGGGTGAAATCTGTACATGAAGGACTACAGTATCCAGTGGGAGGAGAAAAACTGCTGAATCCAGATGTTGGCCACTCTAATATGGTTGAGAGCCTGGACTGTGTATTTATATTTTATTTTATTTTATTTTGGTAACTAACTCTGACTTTTTGCCTATCACTTAATATCGCTTAAAATCTATCTTTTGTGGTCAATAATTGTGTTTATCTTTACCAGTTACTTTGTATGAAGTTTGTGGCAAAACTGCTCAGGTTTGCAAAGGCTAGTATATATCCACTTTCCATTGATGAAGTGGTGAACCAATCGTCTTGAGCAGTGCAAGATGGTATATTCCTGAGGTACAGTGCTGAGAGCTGGGGGGATTGACTGGTGCCTCTCTGTGTGATTTATGAGCGGCTCTGGAAGGATTCTTGCAATCTAGCTGGGTGAAGGGCTCCACATGTGGTTGTGCTAGTGATAACAGCACCTGGAGGGGTTTGCTGCTGGTTGCTAGCAAGGCATTGTGAGAGACAGTCCAAGCTGGAGAGATTTAAGTGGCACAGTGGTCCCAGGGACTCAGGTTGCACCCCGGGGATCCCATCACAATGGGAACCATTTGATTGGTCTGATCTCTCATCATGAGAGAAACTAGGATGGCCAGGGATTACTGATTTAGTAGAATTGCCAACTCGACCTGTTAAGAGAATGGGCATTCATCACTTAACCTGGGCTCTGTCAAAATTATCAGGGTAATGTAGTAGACTCGTTAAGCAAAGTGAATTTTCAGTACTCTTAGGCACAGCACCACTGACGCGGCGAACCACTGCTGTAATTCAAGTGGAGCTACATCAGTTTACTCTGGTGCATCTCCAATACAGAGATGTGGATTTGCACCCATTTGGAATCTGTCCCATTGACTCCCTGGAGTTATGGATAATTTACACCAGCCAGGGATCTGGCCTCTCTCACTTTTTTGGAGCTGAGACTGATTTCCATCAGTGGGGCATTTGGCCCCACTTTCATCAAACTTTGGATGAATCACACCAGTTGTTGATCTGTCCCCACTTCTTTTATTGAGGCAACACCAATTTACATCATCTGGGAATCTGCTCCCTTGTATAGATGAGGTCATGGATGTGATTGCCTGTGGAGTTACTATTATCCCCAGTCTCAGGAATGCAGATTCACAGGATTTCCAGTGAATCACAGCTCACATTATGTATGACTCCATCTGGGGCCTGGTCATAATGAAGAGAGACCGGAGAAACGCAATAAATTGCCTACTTGTATAATGAGAGACTTGAAACTGCAAAGAACCCTGGGATTAACTCTTAGACACTCTTGAAGGACTTGGAAGCCCTTAGCTTTGTGTTTTGCCTCACTCTTTCCACATGTCTAGGCTATTCCAGCTGAACTCTGGGCTCAGGGTTCAGACTTGCTAAGAGGTACTGAAATAATATAAAACAGCTGGACACCAAAATAATTTTGAGTACTCCCCCCAAGACGACTTCCATATGGATACAGGGCCTCCTGTAAGGAAATACAGTGGGATCAAGAAACTCCTTGTCCAATATAATTTCAAGGTTGTTGATTCCTCACAATGGCAATAGTGTTACCAAACAGTCCTACGCTGGTAGCGCTTTGCCAGTACAGTTCTACCAGTATGCTATGTGCTTTTGCTGGAATAGCCTATTCTCCTCTGAAAGGGAAATGATGCCATGTCTACACTACAGAGCCTATGCCCGCATAGGCCCTAGAGTAGATGCTATATATGCTGACAAACTCCTTCACACCCCATACAGATGGAACTATGCCAGCAGAAGTTTGTATTGTGGACACAACTTCTTCACACCCCAGCCAGCTCTGCAAAGGGAAACAGTCCCCCTATCCTTGCTTCTCAAGGGTAAGATTAAACTCTAGATTCTGGAATATGGAAACTTCCTCTCTTGACTCTGACCAATCAAGAGAAGAATTAGAGCTGGTCAAATTTTCCTAATGAATTTTTGTAAAAAATAAAAATTGTCAATTTTTTTCCAGAAAACTAATTAATACTTTTTTAAACAAAATCAGAAATGAAAAAGTTTTTTGCATTTTTTCATCTACTTTCCCTCTTTTTATCTTCTTTTCTGGATCTCTTTGAAAAATTATAAATGTGTAAATTTCAAACAAAAATAGCATTTCAAGGAAAAACAGCATTTTGACTGTATTATTATGATGGAATATTAGAGTTGGAAGGGACCTGAGAAGATCATCTAGTCTAACCCCCTGCTCAAAGGAGGACCAATCCCCAGACAGATTTTTGCCCTGAGTGGCCCTCTCAAGGATTGAGCTCACAACTCTGGGTTTAGCAGGTCAATGCTCAAACCACTGAGCTATTCCTCCCCTTCCTGTTGGACCTTAGGGAATCAAATAACAAAATTCAAAACTCTCATAAAGTTTTAGGTGCTGCTTTATAAATTTATAAAACTGCAGATTCTGACCATGATGGGGAAACCAGATCAATAAGAGAGAGACTAGGATCACCAGCGATCTCTCGCTTAATAGAATTGCTGACTCTAACCGCTAAGGGAATGGGCTTCTGCCATGTAATCTGGCCTCTGACTGTTAAAAGTATCAGGTAATATAACAGACTCTTTAAGCAAAGTGAATTTGCAGTACTCATGGGTGCAGAATCACTGACGCTGCTAATCACTGTCCTGCCCCCAACGGAGCTACCTTGGTTTAGTCTGGAGCATTAATTCCAATACTGGAATGCTGATTTACACCCATTTGGAATCTGGCCCATTGACTCCAGTGAAGCTACAGATAATTTACTCCAGAAGGGGATCTGGCCCTTCTGACTTTACTGGAGTGATGGTTGATTTACACCCATTGATCTGTCTCCGCTTACTTTGATAGAGCAACACTAATTTACCCCATCTTGGGATCTGCTATATACTATTCAATATTTTCATTAATGACTTGGATAATGGAGTGGAGAAAACACGTATAAAATGTGCAGATGACACCAAGCTGGGAGGAGTTGTAAGCACTTTGGAAACCAGAATTAGAATTCAAAACAACCTTGAAATATTGGAGAATTGGACTGAAATCACCCAGATGAAATTCAATAAACAAGTGCAAAGTACTTCTCTTAGGAAAGAGAAACCAAATTCATAACTACAAAATAGGGAATAATTGGCTAAGTGGTAATACCCTTGAAAAGGATCAGGTGGTTATTGTAAATCACAAATTGAATATGAGTCATCAATGTGATGCAGATGTAAATCAGGCTATTATCATTCTGGGATATATTAACAGGAGTGTTGAATATAGGAGACGGGAAGTAATTGTTCCTCTGTGCTCAGCACTGGGGAGGCCTCCACTGGAATAGTGTTTTCAGTTCTGGGCGCCACACTTTAGGAGAGACGTAAACAAATCAAAGAGTCCAGAGGAAAGCAACAAAAATCATAAAAGGTTTAGAAAACGTGACCTGTGAGGAGAGGTTAAAAAATGGGACATGTTAAGTCTTGAGAAAAGAGGACTGAGAAGGGGGACTTGATAACAAGTCTTCAAATCTATTAAAGGTTGTTCTAAAGAGGACTTTGATCAATTGTTCTCTGTGTCCACTGAACATAAGGCAAGAATTAGTGGGCTTAATTGTAGCTCACGTGTATGACTTGACCTGGGAAGTGAGTCTGTTCATGGTTGTAGAGAGCAGAGGCCAGAGAAACCCACCAAACTAGGTACTAGTGTGGTCAGAGAATTGAAACTGCAAAGAACACCTGGATTAACTCTTACATGCCCCCATAGGACTTGGAAGCCCTTTGCTTTATCTTTTACCTTGCACATCTGTCCAGCTGACCCCGGGCTCCGGGTTTGAGATAGTTAAGAGGAACTGGGGTAACATTAAACAGACTGAGAGCAAAGTAAATTTTGAATACTCACTGGCACATCAATGCTTGCACCTGCGTCCAAGGACCTCTGCAAGGAAATAGTTTGGAGTTATTTGATCCTGCTCTTTCTCCAATATTATTTAAATGAGTCTGATTCCTCACACTGGCAATAGTTTCATCAGGCCAGATCTACACTAGGAGCGCTCTGCCAGCCTAGCTATACTGATATACTAGTGTGCTTTTGCTGGTACAAATTATTCCAGCCCTTCCCCCCACCTAGAGAAAGAAGGCCATGTCTACACTACAAAGCCTGTGACATGAGGGGCTCTAGTGTAGACGCCACGTATGCCAACAGAAGAACTTTTGCCATCCTAGTAACACGACCTCCCTGAACAATGTTCAGTAAGCTGACAGACTCACTCTTCTGTCAGTGGAGTTACATCTACGCTGGAGAAACTAAGTGTTGTTGTTTTTTTAATGAAAAAATAATAGACAAAATATTTCTCACGGTTGCTTTGCCACTCTAGGTGGGCAATCAAAAGCCAAAACTCAAAACATATTTATTCAAATGTTACTCAATATTCATTTATTCTTTTCCATGAAAATTTTTCATTTTGAAAAAACAAAATCATTTCTGGTTAAAAATAAGGTGTTTTAGGTGAGAAATTTCCACCCACTTCACTTTTTTCTCTCAGCATCCTCTGTTATTTTCAAACTTTTTAGAGAATGAGCCTGGGGGAGGGAGTAATTTGCACAGCCCGGGATGTTCAGGACTTTTGGGAATCAAGATCAAGTCACCTCTGCTTGAGGCCCCAAAAAATGAGACCCCACCCTCACCCCAAATCGCTGACCACTGGAGCTCAAGTTGGCCAGATGTGTAGTGGAAATGACATACAGTAGTAAGCTAATATCAATCAGTAAGGGCCTCTCTGTTTCTCCAGCACACAACCCACTTTGAACCGTATGGACATATTGAATCTGAACTTTGGAACAAAACGCACTTTGGGGATATCGAAGAATAATAACAGGTCTAAAGAATTTTCTTAGTACGTGAGGAAAACCCTTTAATTTCCTCTCCCCATTTCAGTACTCGGCCAATTCAAACTCAGCACAGTGCTAAGACGCTGTCCAAGAACAAGTCCTCCTGTGAAAGGCCTGCCTCCCCACTAGAGATATGTCTACCGTGGGTGCATATATGGCCCCCCATAGTTGAAGTATCTGCCAATCGTTCATATCCTTAACTTCTAAAACCCCTGCGAAGAAGGGCAGTGCTCTTATCCCTCTCTTACAAATGGGAAATGGAGGCATGGCGTGACTCAATAATGTAATCAAGGTCGCTCAAGAGTCTGTGGCGCAGCAGGAGATTGAGCTGTAGTGTCCTGAGTCCTAAGGTAATGCCCTAACCACTGGGCAAGCCTTCTTCCATAACCTGAGTCTCATAGCCACCCCTGGAGGCATGAATGTAGCAAGTAATAAAATCAGAGGCGCTCTCAAGCATGCTCAGATTTATGTACAGCAGAGACACCAGTGGAATATGCTTCCAGTGGTTGTACTCAGCTGCTGGTTTACTGGCTGACAATAATGTAGCAAGAGAAGGCTGAGAATTATCCACTTCTCCACGTCCCAATTAATGCTCCTCTGTACTTCCCTCCCCCGGCCACGGCTCTCAGGTTGTCCTCCCCAGAAACGTCTGCCATTCCTGGCCCACGCTAGCAAATCACAAATGGTTTTCCGGAGGAAAGGAATGGCAAGACTGGATTAGACGCTATAGTCATTTCCTCCAGTATCCCATCGCCGGCACTGGCCAGCACCCACTGCTTCAGAGGAAGGCCTAAGAACCCCACATTAGCTAGTGTGGGAGAATCTGCCCTCATGAAAGTCTCATCCTTATCCCCAACAGTTAGACATTTGGTTAAGCCCTAAGCCTGAGGTTTTGTAATCCTTCCAAATTTTGAACTACCAAGAGCCACGAAAGTACCAAAGAGAGAGAGAGCAACGTAAATGAGTAGGTTGAACCAGTGTTACAGACTGTTTTGGTGGATACTGCTTTTGGTTTAGCAGTGTTGTATTTTAGTTCAGCTGAAACCGATTCCTTGTCAATTTCGGATAACGCACCATAAACCTGATTTGAATGGAAAGAAGAGCCTCCGCTCAGGAGTTTTCATGGTTGAACTAACTCAGATTAAAATCCCACCACTGCTCATATAATGTATATTTCTTGTATAGACAAGGCCTGAGACTCCGGGCCTCTATTTTCTCTCTCTCCACCCACAACCAGGACCCAATGCTAGTACAACAAAGAGCTAATGAGGCCCCTCTTTGCCTCGCTGGACACCCCACCATTACCTGTCCCCGGCGGCATTGCTATGTTGGCACAACTCTTTCATCCGAGAGCTCTTCTGAAAACACATCTGCACCTGACAGCCTGTTCTCCCTGTCTGCCCTTGTTCCTCTCTAACAGGCACCGATCTCACGCTGATAAGAGCCATGGGTCCTGCTTCCTACTTTTAATGATTGACTGTTCCAATTCGTAAAAACCCAGTGAACAGTCCAGTGGACAAACAATAGGAGCCTGTTCAGAGTCTGACCAGCATCACCTCAAAACAAGAGCTTTAGCCGTTTGCCGTTCAGAGGCAGTGATATAACAAGGATAGTCCACATCACCAAGAAAGGACATTTCTTCACATGGTCACTCGCCCTAAAATACCTTGCTGTAGGAGGTTCTCAGGATCATTCCTGCTGATTCCCCACTGTTCAGGGAGACTTCTCTCCAGATTCTAGCAGGCTGTGCAGCTCTTGGTACTCTAGGGCTTGAGATACACGACTGAACCTCAAGGACCTGCCATTTCAGTACTTACCTGGTTATTCCCTGTGGATCTGTGTGCACAGAGCTGGGTGGTGGCACCAAGTAGCACAGGAAAACATTGTAGGAATTCCCTTTCCAGATCAGATTATGATTATTCTTTATCATCTGTATGATGGTAGTAACTAGGAGGCAGATGAGATCAGGACCCTATTGTGCCAGGTGATACACACACATATGGTGACAGTCAGTCCCAGCTCCAGGTGAGATCACGACCCTTGTGGTGCCGCATGCTGGTGGGGATGTTAGCGGATGTACAACCACAAGTGGTTTGTAGCGTAATGACACGGTCTGGTTACATTAACATGGGCACAGAGAGAGATTCCTTGGGAGGCTGGATGGATGAACTAGGGGCCCTGGTACGGGAGGGGATAGATGTAGAGGGGCCTAACGAGGGAGCTGAGAGGAATCTGTTAGCTCCACTCCAAATGCCACCTGGAGTGTCAAGGCCCTTTTACAGGTCTCATGAAACAATTGAGCCTGGAATGATCTGAGATAAATTGCTCTTTAGTCCTCAAAGAGCAGAGTCACTTTGTGATGTTGCTTAGAACCAACCATAACTGACTAAAGCAGTTTTGTGTGTGGACAGAAAGTGTCTTTCAAACGCTACTGAAGAGGGTTAAGTGTTAGAGTGTAGAGCAGGAGTTGATCTGGAGAGACCCCAAAAGTAGTTCAGGTGGCAGCTCACCTGAGATAACCTGATTATTTCATTTGTATTTAACATCTGTATAGTGATAGGTTGATGGGTTGTGTGTGCTAGGGTCCTGTTGTGCCGGGCACTGCCCAGATAGAGCGAGAGACAGTCCCTGCCCTACTGAGATTTGGACCTTGTTGTGCCAAGTGTTGGCCAGACACACACTGAGAGACAGTCTCTGCCCCACTGGGCCTTGTTGTGCTGCGTGTTGCCCAGATACAGCAAGAGACAGTCCCTGCCCTTACTGAGATTTGGGCCTTGTTGTGCTGCGTGTTGCCCAGATACAGTGAGAGACAGTCCGTGCCCTACTGAGATTTGGGCCTAATTGTGCCCGGAGTTGCCCGGACACACAGCGAGAGACAGTCCCTGCCCCACTGATATTTGGGCCTTGTTGTGCCGGGTGTTGCCCAGACACGCAGCGAGAGACAGTCCCTGCCCTACTGAGATTTGGGCCTTGCTGTGCCGGGCATTGTACAAAGATAGAGGAACAGAGAGTCCCAGGGAGTTCACAGCTAAATAAACAAGACACACCAAAGGTATATTTCCAGGTCTGGGAGGGAAGTTGTGTCTCCTCGTTAAAGTCGCGGAGGCGGGGGGCTGAGAGTCAGGACTTCTGGGTCTTTCCGCAGCTCGGGGATGGGATTTGGGTCTGCAGAGTTCAAGCAGGGGAAGTGGGTAGAAAGGATTTGGTTCCCATCGCTGCCATTGCCTGGCGTTAGGACAAGACAACTTCCTTTCCCACCGCCCACAGGCGTGAATGCTGAGCTAATGGCTGCCAGTAATGTGCTCCAAGCGCCACCAAAGAAAGGGGAACGGAAGAGCAAACCACCCTCGCTTTTCAACTGCATTATTTATGGCCCACTGTATCCGAAAGCAAAACCTCCAGCCCTCCACACCGCTGCAGGATAAAGCAACCTCGCTCTGAGCACGGACCCAGTGTCACTGCGGCTGCCTGCTGGAGAGAGTAAAGAGCACAGACAGTCTGGGCTGCCATGGTCCTTGTGGCTGCTGCTCAGTAGTTTCATCGGGTGCTCCTGACTCCCACCAGCGCCACACAACCACTGGACCCCTTTGCCCTCAGAGTTGTGGGGTAGAACCCACGAGTTCTGACTCCCCAGCCCTCCGCTGTCTCCCACTAGATCCCAGTCCCCTTCCAGAGGTGGATGGAGCCCAGAAGTCCAGATTCCCAGGCCTGGGCTCTAATCCTTAGACCCCACTGCCATCCTAGAGCCATGAGATCTGCTGTGCAGCATATTGTGCATATACCTGCAGCACCGTCTTTGAGAAAACCCTCCTGCAGGTCCTGTATGTCCGTGTGGGGAAATAGAGCCTGTTTGTCCGCAGCACCCGTCTTGCATATTGACCTTTCTCCTGGCTCATCTGGTCCAGCTCTTGTCTCTGAACTGCTCTGTGGGCTGGGCTTTGAGCCTCACGCTCACTCACATGGGCGCGGGAAGCTGCAGGATTAGACTCTCTCGCACTGGAATTTGTTCCCTTCTAGCCACTAGGTCGCCACCCCATCTGAAGCACAAGGGCTGCTGCTCAGACAGACCATCCCCAACACAGAGCCACTGCCAGTTATTTCAAATGAGAGCCTCACGGGGAGAAAATCCCTTGACTGGCAAAAGAAAATCACCCCAGCTGTTCTGTGAGGCTGTTAGATGGTGACAGTGACCCTAGAAAATCAGCAGGGACGCGAACACCAGAGAACGCTACAGACCAGCATTTGAGTGGCACAATAGCAAAGCATCCTGAGCACGCTTTGCTGCCAGTGGTCTGACCAGTCCCCACTGACAGAGGTGGGAAGAGGCCCGTCGGCTCAGGCCTGTGGTCAAGTGCCCCAAGCGCTGCAGGCCCAGCCATTCCTTGTGAAAAATATTGATCATGAATTGGGATCCCTTTTTGTGTAGTGATCCCCCTCCCCCAGCATATGCCATCAGCAGGGTTTGAACTTAGAAGCTTCAGCACCACACATTACACACAGATGTTAGGGAGCAGCTAAGTGCATTAGCACTAGTAGGCTGTCATCTCTGTGTACAGTTCAGTTACTATAGGGGGACCCAACACACTTAGGAAGTTCGTTATCTTGAGCTAGCATACAGTTCGGGAATGGATCCCATCTCCCCGTGAACATTTCTCCCCTATTCAGCTGCCTCTCCTGCCAAGTGCACAGCATTTTGGTAGTTACATGCATTTTCCCTGCAGTCCATGAACAAAGCGGTTTCTGTGTCACATGTCACTCAAGACTTTGGGAAGTCCTAGGCCAAATCTCATTCAGTGAGACCTGGGTTGTGTGATCCTAGTGCTCCTGTTACACCCCTTCCCCCCCAAACATGCCTCTACTTCTCCCTCAGCGCCGTCTCTCCCTGAGCCATCCCAATGAATCCCGTCATGTTCCTTTCTACAACCCTTAGTCACCAGGGTCGGGTTTACAATGGCACCAGTGGCTCCATGGAGCCGGGCCTATGCTCAGAAGGGGCCCCAGCCTCCTCCGCTTGCACTGCCCCCCAGGACCCTGCTGGCTCCCCCCACCCACCACTTGCTCCTCAGGCTGAGGGCTCCTCTCCACCTCCTGGCCTCACTCCCTGCTCCTCTCTCCCCCTGGCTGGACCCTAGAGCCCCTCCGGCTCCAGGTATGGCCTGCCTTCTTGGAGCTGAGCTGCCTGGGACTGGTGTAGAAGCCTGGCCAGTCTCAGCCAGGTGTCTGTGTGTGGGGGGTGACAGTGGTGGGGGCTTGGCTGGGCCCCTCCAGGCGAGAGGGGCCTGCAGGAACCCGGGCAGAGCAGGCCCTGGCCTGGCTGATCGCGGCACTGCCGAGAGGCAGGAGAGATTCCCCGCCCCGGGACTAGCCCAGGCTGCGCTGCTGGCTCAGCCTGGCAGACACAGTCACCTCCCAGCAGGGCTGGTAAGTTCGGCCAGGAGGCAGGGGTGAGGAGTGGGTCTCTGGGGGTGCTGGGCTGTGAGGTGACGGGGAAGATCTGTGTGTGTTGGGCACTAGGGAATGGAGCTTCTGTGCGGGGTGCTGGGCAGTTGCAGTGGGCAGGGTTGTCCTTAGGGCACTGGAAAATTTGGGCCACCACCGAGACAGCAGGTCAGGGCGGGTCGGCTCCTGCACACCCACACGTGCTGCAGTCTCCTTAGGCAGGTGCTGTATTTCCAGAGCCGAATGCACCGGCGGGCGCATTGTGCATGAGAGAGAAGGTACACGGGGCTCTGTGGTGAACTGTGACTCTGCAGCAGTGAGATGGACCGGGCGGCTCGGTGTTCTTTGGTGCCTCATCTCTCCCTCCCAGGCTGGGAGCCCCGTCTGGTGCAGCATCTGCTGCATACAAAGCTCAGTGTGTCTCAGCATTTGGGGGGTTCTTCTGGGGGTCCACAGGTAGCTGTAGTGGCTGTGCCCCAACTCAGACATAAGGGCCCCAGTTTAATAATACTGTGTAGGGCCCCATAAATCCTAAGGACGGCCCTGGTGGTGGGGCTGTGGGCAGGGGGGTGCTGGGCGAGGGTGGTGTTGTGCAGGGTGCTGTGCATTTGTAGGATGGGTGAGGGGAGGTGCTGGGCAAGCAGGTCTGGGGGGGCTCTGGCCATAGGGAATCGGGGGAGCGGGGTGTTCCGGTGATGGCCGGTTGGGGGGACAGAGGCTGTGTGGCTCAGCATGGGCCCACCTCCAAGGGGAAGGGGAGCCTGGCAGCATAGAGCCATGCAGGGCACTGTGCAACTGGCAACTGCTGGTTTGTAAACGGTGCCCCTGCCATCCCAGACCCCATTGGCTCTAGTTGGTCCCTCGCTCTTCGGCCCGACCCCCTGTGCCAAGCTCCATTTCCTCCATTGGGGCCCACAAATATGTTTAGCACTAGGCCCACAAAACATTAATCCAGTCTGTAGCAGGGTGGTTCCCCACTCCTGCCCCAAGGGGGTTAAAAAGCAGCCCTGGAGAGGGCTGCAGCTCTAAAAGCTGGGGTGATTGGGGAAAGTAAGCTCAGCTGGGCCATGCACCGATCAGGCCACAGCTGGCCTGTGTAAAAAGGCCGGGAGCCAGGAGCCCAAACAGTCTCCCTCTGCCTGTAGAGGGAGAAAGGCCTGGCTCTGGGGAGCTGGACACAGGGTATCTGAGTGGAGCAGGGCTGGGGAAAGGCAGAGGAGCTGGGGAGCTCCAGCCTGGAAAGCCCCAGGCTGCGGCATAGCATAAGGCCAACGGGCACTGGGGGTTATAGAGGACAGCCCAGGAGTAGGCCAAGGCAGCAGGTCCAAACCTAGCCTTGCCAGTGATGACTGGCTGATACCCAGGGTGCGGGGGCTGGACAATGACTGGCAGTAGCCATATACTGAGATGAGGTGGCGATAGTGGGTGGGGGTTTCCTGGGGAGGGGAGACCCTGAAAGAAAGGGGTTACTGCCAGGGGACAGCATCCCAGCTAACAGGCCACTGGAGTCCAGAGAGAGACATGAGGACCAAGCAATTGTGGATCACCAGCCTGCAGAGGGAGCTCCAGGTTGGAAATGGAGCTAATTCCCTGAGAGACGAGCAGGAGGCGCTGCAGGGATGAGTCTGCACCCTTACACCGCCCCGTTAGGCATGCGACTGCCCCAATGCCCTGAGTGCCAGCCCTGGGCTGGGTGATGACTTTTATCTCCATGGGGACTCCAGGACATCGTGGAACTTTATTGTGGGCTGGGACATCTCAGCTCCACCCTTGACACCAGTGCAGAGCCCGGGCAGTGATTTCCCAATGGCGAGTCGGTGAAAACGATCCACGAGCCACTTTGGAAAGTCCCAGCGGTGCCACAATCCCAGGCGCAGCAGCGTGGGGTTTAATCAGGCGCTGGGTGATCTCTGCCCCACAGCCCCGCCCGGACTCTGAATGGCTCCTTTCCATACCCCAGCCTCCATCTCTCTGCCCCAGTCCCGCCTCTTTGAACCAGGGGCTGTGATAGTTCCCTGGACTCACCGTGGTGGGGTTGTGGGGATAAAGGTAATAACCGCTTGTGAAGGGGGAGACGCCACGGCGAGGGGCCCCACATTGGTTATAATGAACAAATCACCTTCCGCTGCATTCATGCAATAAACGTCCCCATTTGCTGAAAGGCCCAGAGCCTCCCTGGTGTCAATCAGGAGTAACTCGCGTACACTGAAAGCAGTTGCAGTGACTTTACACTAGGATTTGGCCCCATGAGGAATTCGCTCCATTCATTGGGTGTGAGGCAAACCCCAGTGAGGGCAGGGGGATAAATCCTATTGACTCTGACGGGCACTGGATCAGTCCCGCAATGCCCTTGTCTCCTGTACACTGGCGGAGCCTGTCCTGAGAGTCTGACACAGAGATGGGCCCCGGGAGAGCCAATGTGCCAGGTCTCGGAGGGGAGAGTGATGCAAAACCAGACTCAGTCCGGATTGGGGTTCCCCCATAAAGGGAGGGAACTGCGCACTGCAGGCTCAGGGGGGCTCTGGGAAGGAAAGGGAGACACTGACGGTAGAAAGAACGAGGAGTCCTTGTGGCACCTTAGAGACTAATAAATTTAATTGAGCATAAGCTTTCGTGGGCTGAAACCCACTTGATCAGATGCATGCAGTGGAAAATACAGTACGGAGATATATAGAGAGAGAATGTGAAAAGATGGGGGTGGGGGGACAAATCAATTAAGGTGAGCTATTATCAGCAGGAGAAAAAAACTTTTGTAGTGATCATCAGGATGTCCCATTTCAAACATTTGACAAGAAGGTGTGAATAACAGTAGGGTATTACAGTTGTGTTACAGTCACCCAATTGCCAGGACTCCTATCTAAGCCTGAAGCGGGATGTCTGTCACTGCTGCCCCCGCGCGGCTACTAGGAGAATGGGGTTATACTGTGCCTATTGTACAGGAATAGTCGGCTTTGTCCTCAGATTGCAGCGACGATATTTGCAGAGACAGCTCATTCTTGGAATTAGCCCTGGAGATGGTGAAACGGCCGTTCAGTGAATGACTGACTGATTCCAGTCCCTCCCTGGGAGGCTGTTGGAGCCAGCTCATGTAGGAATCACTGAAGGAGAACCCGAAGGCTTTGCAGGAGAGGGTGAGGAGGCCGGGGCTTTTCACACCCTCTCCGGACTCCACCAGCTGGACCTGGGAGTGGACATCTGAGAATAAAGACAGGGCATTGCTATCAGTATAGAAATAGTGATACAATATTCCTCTAACTCTGCCAGTTATTCAGAGGGAGGAACGTACCTTCTAAAGCTGCTACCACGAAACTTAAAAGGAGCAAAAATCTCATTTTTCCTGGAGCTGGAGCAGAAAGTTCTCAGGCGACTGGCTGGTAACTGCTCAGAGCCAGAGGGCTGTGAATCGTGTCTCCGGGTGCAGCCTGGGCAGAGAGAGGCACAGATTTAAATAGGAAACCATCTCCCTCATTTGCATGCCCCCGCCTTGTAAGAGACACACTTTCCTCCTGCCAGTGATCTGATTGACTCGCCCTACTGGAAGGGGTCTGTTGTCCCCTTACTGACATTCAGTGGGGTGTTTTGCTTGGCCAGCTCCCAGCACTAAAAGAATGGGGAGAGGCCAACGCTCCAGGTCAGCCTCAGTCAGCCTGTGAGCGGGATGGAAAGGGCGAGCAGGCTAATCAGGGAGTAAGGAGATGGGGTGGGGTCCTGTCCTCCCTGTGAACTGGAGTTACCTGTGTCTGACAGAGGGGGGCCGAGCTAAGGAGGGAGCTGGGGCCTGAACTGAGCTGGGGAGCAGAGCCGGGCCGGCCAGAAGGGCCAGGGAAGCAGCCCACGGGGCTGGAGGCAGAGCAGCAGCCTCAGTGCTGAGGCTGAGTGGAGCAGGAGCTAGAACAGTGGAGCTGGGGCTGCAGCTGGAGCAGTTTGGAGCCAGGTGCGGTGAGCAACTGGGGCCAGCCAAGGAGGGACCCTTGGCAAAGGGCCCAGCGCAGAAAGACACCCCCAGCCAAGGGTCCTTGCAGGCCAAACTGGTGCAAAAGCCAGGAAAGTTCCCCACAATAGAAGGACCGTTCCTCTGCTTACACCAGGGCTCCGGAGGCAGGAGTCAGACTCTTCCACCCTGTTTGTCTGTGCAGCGCCAGGCACAGGGCGCTGGGGTCCTTCTGACACTTTTGGACCCCTGGGAGGAGGGAACAGCTCCCTGCAGTGACTGTATTTCCTCACACAGGAATTGAGGGCCCGGTTATTGTCAGGTGATATGGGGGTGAGGAGAACTCAGATTTGGAGCCCTGTCCTATGCGCAAAGGGGCCATGAAATGTACTGTCAGTGGGGCTGGTGTTTGGGGAGGGATCATGCTCAGGGATCCTTTGGGCTGGGAGAGCCACTGGAGAGGGAAGATTTCCCATGGCGCCGGGAGGAATTTGGGATGGAAGGGGAAGGCCCTTTCCCTTCCCAGCACTGACCGGATACATTGAAATGGTCCGTGACACTAGGAATGTGATCTGAGCAAGCCTGGCTCATGCTTTTTAACAGGCCTGGGGGCTGCCTGTGGGTGCAGGTGGGAGACGCTGTGGGGGGAAGGCTGAGGACAGAGTAAAGGTTTTGCAGTGGAGCCTCCCAGAGATTAGCGTGCCAAGAGTAGCGTGCCTGGGACTCTTTCTTTAGGGGAGAGTCGAGGGAGGATTCAGGGAGCACTGAAGGGAGATTATTATTCACAATTGATAGTCACACTCCCATTCCCATTCATGCTCCAGTCCCCACTTCTGCTAGAATTGTAAATTGAGGGTATGTCTATATTACTCCCAGGATAACACCTCCTTATTTACTTACTCCACACCCATCATGATTTTACGGACCTCAGTCATATCCACCTTTAATCGTCTTTTTTCCTAATATTATTAATGTCTCCCTATAAGGAAGCCGTTCCACACACTAATCATTTTGTTGCCCTTTTCTGATCCTTCCCAAATTCCAAGATATCTTTTCAGAGATGTGGCGACCACATCTGCACACAATATTCAAGGTGTGGGCGTACCATGGATTTATACAGAGGCAACATGATATTTTCTGTCTTATTATCTACCCCTTTTGTAATGATTCCCGACATTCTGTTCGCTTTTGTGATGCTGCTGTACACTGAGTGGATGTTTTCAGAGAACTCTCCACAATGACTCCAAGATCTCTTTCCAGAGTGGTAACAGCTAATTTATACCCCATCATTTTCTATGGATAGTTGGGATTATGTTTTCCAATGTGCATTTACCAGCGCTGAATTTCAGCTGACACTGCGTTGCCCAGTCTCCCAGGATCGTGAGATCCCCTTGTAGCTCTTCCCGTCTGCGCGTTTTGCCACCTCACTGTTTCCTTCTTTTTCTGTCAACTCTTTGCTCTTCAGTAAAATCAAGGAAGAGGAATAATAATGAGAAGAAAAAGGGGTTGTTGGTGCTGGACCCCTTCCCATAACTGATCCTCATTTTCTCATATAGACCTTTCACTCATGAGCTCCCAGCACATGGACTATCAGCATCAAACTGGCTGGCACTTTTGTCAGTAACCACAACGGGAGGTTTTTCTCTGAGCTCAGACCGGCTTCCCCACACTGTGAATCCTGCACAGTGTCCGCCCGCCTCAGGCCGGTCATTTGCAGATACAGTAGGTTGTTGGAATTGTCTCTGGAGATGGTGAATCGCCCTCTGAGTGCATCAGCGTCGTGTGTGCTACGCCCACTGCCGCTGCTGATACGGGCAACCCACTCCAGTCCCTTCCCGGCAGCCTGACGGATCCAATCCATCCAGAAGTGACGTGCCCAAGGTTGCCTAGTAATTCTCCGGCAGAGGTGATAATAGAACCCAGTCCCCATGAGCCTAGTGCTTAACTACTATGGGAAAACTTTCTGCAGCCAACTGCAGATGTGGGGTGCATTTAAAGTGTCAATAAAGGCAGGAAACCATCTCTCTACCCTGAATTCATTTTTCATTTCATGCTGGGTAAAGTTCTGTTCTCGGTCACTCAGCAGAAATTGACAATCGTTATATTTACTACAGGAAAGTGACTAGATATTGACAGCAATGTTACTGCGAGGAGAATTTGGCCTCTTCTCTTTAGGTTCAATGCGTACAGTAATTGTATGTCTAACGCACCATAAACCTGATTTGAATGGAAAGAAGAGTCTCCACTCAGAGGTTTTCATAGTTGAACTGACTCGCATTAAAATACCGCCTAATCGGTCAATTGGTGTATTTTTCTTGTATAGACAAGGCCTGAGAATCTGGGCCTCTGTTTTCTCTCTCTCCACCCACAACCTGGACCCAATCCTAGTACAACAAAGAGCTACTGAGGCCTCTTTGCCTCGCTGGACACCCCACCTTCACCTGTCGCCGGCGGCATTGCTATGTTGGCACAACTCTCATGCAAGAGCTCTTCTGAGAACACATCCCCACCTAACAGCCTGTTCACCCTGTCTGCCCTTGTTCCTCTCTGGCAGGCACCGATCTCATGCTGATAAGAACCATGGGTTCTGCTTCCTCCTCTTAGTGACTGACTGTTGCCATTCTTAAAAACCCAGTGAACAGTCCAGTGGACAAACAATAGGAGCCTGTTCAGGGTGTGACCAGCATCACCTCAAAACAAGAGCTTTAGCCGTTTGCCTTTCAGAGACGGTGATATAACAAGGATCGTCCACGTCAGCCAGAAAGGACATTTCTTCACATGGTCACTCGCCCTAAAATACCTTGCTGTGGGAGGTTCTCAGGATCACTCCTGCTGATTCCCCACTGTTCAGGGAGACTTCTCTCCAGATTCTAGCAGGCTGTGCAGCTCAGAGCTGGGTGGTGTCACCAAGGAGCCCAGAGAAACCATGTAGGAATTCCCATACCGGATCAGTTTATGATTATAATTTATCCTCTGCATTATGATCGTGTCCTGAGGATCCTTTGCGCTGGGACAGCCACCGGAGAGGGAAGATTTCCCACGGCGCTGGGAGGGATTTGGGACGAAAGGGCCTTTCCCTTCCCAGCAGTGGCCAGCTACATTGAAATGATCCGTGACACTAGGAACGTGATCTGAGCAAGCCTGGGTCATGCTTTTTAACAGGCCACACCCCTTTACACACGTCCTTACTAAGTGACCCTGGGGCCAGCTGACAGTTTCCACTGGGTCATTTTTCGAATCAGAAAGAGCTGCCGCGATCCATTAGTTTCCTTTGAAATCCTGGCGCAGACGCTATGGAGCAATGGGCAACAAGAGGCAATATTGCCTGGGAATGAGAGACTTTATTCCTGGCCTGGTGACCCTTCCCATTCCTGCACCCAGTGGGGTTTTGTTTATGGAGCTGCAGCCCCTCTGCAGCCCGTGGGATAAGGGGAAATCCGCAGCTGGTGTTTCTGATTGATCGTATATAGTTTTCGGTTCACCGTGCACCTTGCGCTGTAATACCGGGCGCTGTCCTCGGGCTTCAGGCTGTTCATTCCTAAGTAAACCGTGTTGTTGGGATTATCCCTGGAGATGGTGAATCGCCCTTTGACAGAATCAGCGTAGTACATATGTAACCCTTCTGCCCGTCAGAGCTGGCAGCACTAGGGGCCGGGTGCAGTATCCAGGGGTTCCGTTTCAATGATGCAATGCAAACTCAACTTGAGTCCCCACCCAGTGAGACCCTGGGACAATTACATACCACCCCCCGGCAGCCTCTAGGAGGCAATACTTCCCCACTCGCTAGCACAGAATCTGAGTGTAACAAAAGCCTTTTAATAAAGGAGGGAAACAATGCGGCATTACATTGGGGAAACACCACAAACAGGATTCATAACACAAACCATGAGCAAGGACCCACCCCCAAGTGAGTTTGGCAGTGTCCTTTTCCCCTCAGGGTCTTAAGTCCAGCAACCCAACCGTCACCCCTCCCACAGTTTCTGACCTTGGTCAGTGCAGCTCCAAAGTTCAGAAGTTCATCTGCGGAGTTTACCTCCCAGCCTGGGTGGAAGTGAGGGAGATATGGGGGGCATCTTACATGCTCCGCTGCTTGGGTTGATGGCCGAGTGCCACGTCTCCCCGTGGGGTTCTGCTGCAACCTTCACCACCAGCTGCACCTCTCCGCCAGCCGCCCTGCTTTCCGCTCCGCTCCGCTGTCCACCAGCCACCCTGCTCTCTGCTCTGTTCTCCGTTCCTCTCCGCCAGCCGCCCTGCTATCCGCTCTGCTCCGCTGTCCACCAGCCACCCTGCTCTCTGCTCTGTTCTTCGTTCCTCTCCGCCAGCCACTCTGCTATCCGATCCACTCTGCTGTCCACCAGCCACCCTGCTCTCTGCTCTGTTCTCCATTCCTCTCCGCCAGCCGCCCTGCTATCTGCTCTGCTCCGCTGTCCACCAGCCACCCTGCTCTCTGCTCTGTTCTCCGTTCCTCTCCGCCAGTCGCCCTGCTATCCGCTCTGCTCCCCTCTCCGCCAGCCATCTTGCTATCTGCTCCGCTCTCCACTAGCTGTGGATGGGAGAGGCCTAGTATTTGCTGTAGCCTGTTCCCCTAGTCGTGATACAGCGCCAGCCACTCCCCTTTCCCAGCTCCTGTCTGATCCAGCCCAGCCAGGTGCTGCTACGATGCTGGAGATATTTATGAGCAGATTAGATAAATGTCTATCCGGCATGGTATAGACAGTATTTGGTCCTGCCATGAGGTCAGCGCACTGAACCCGATGACCTCTTGAGGTCCCTTCCAGTCCTAGAATCTATGGATCTATGAACTGGATCCGACAGGATCCCGGGAAGGGGCTGGAGTCACATCCCTCCAGGCGTAAGGGCTGAGCTACTGTCTGTTGAAGGGAATGTAAAGACCCACTATTGGCTTTAAAAGCAGCAAAGAATCCTGTGGCACCTTATAGACCAACAGACGTTTTGGAGCATGAGCTTTCGTGGGTGAATACCCACTTCCTCAGATGCATGTGGTGGAAATTTCCAGGGGCAGGTATATATATGCTAGCAAGCAAGCTAGAGATAACGAGGTCAGTTCAATCAGGGAGGATGAGGCCCTGTTCTAGCAGTTGAGGTGTGAAAACCAAGAGAGGAGAAACTGGTTCTGTAGTTGGCAAGCCATTCACAGTTTTTGTTCAATCCTGAGCTGATGGTGTCAAATTTGCAGATGAACTGAAGCTCAGCAGTTTCTCTTTGAAGTCTGGTCCTGAAGTTTTTTTGTTGCAGGATGGCCACCTTAATGTCTGCAATAGTGTGGCCAGGGAGGTTGAAGTGCTCTCCTACAGGTTTTTGTATATTGCCATTCCTAATGTCTGATTTGTGTCCATTTATCCTTTTCCGTAGAGATTGTCCAGTTTGGCCGATGTACATAGCAGAGGGGCATTGCTGGCATATGATGGCGTATATTACATTGGTGGATGTGCAGGTGAATGAACCAGTGATGGTGTGGCTGATCTGGTTAGGTCCTGTGATGGTGTCTCTGGTGTAGATATGTGGGCAGAGCTGGCATTGAGGTTTGTTGCATGGATTGGTTCCTGAGCTAGAGTTATTATGGTGCGGTGTGCAGTTACTGGTGAGAATATGTTTCAGGTTGGCAGGTTGTCTGTGGGCAAGGACTGGCCTGCCACCCAAGGCCTGTGAAAGTGTGGGATCATTGTCCAGGATGGGTTGTAGATCCTTGATGATGCGTTGGAGGGGTTTTAGCTGGGGGCTGTATGTGATGGCCAGTGGAGTCCTGTTGGTTTCTTTCTTGGGTTTGTCTTGCAGTAGGAGGCTTCTGGGTACACGTCTGGCTCTGTTGATCTGTTTCCTTATTTCCTCGTGTGGATATTGTAGTTTTGAGAATGCTTGGTGGAGATTTTGTAGGTGTTGGTCTCTGTCTGAGGGGTTAGAGCAGATGCGGTTGTACCTCAGTGCTTGGCTGTAGACAATGGATCGTGTGATGTGTCCGGAATGGAAGCTGGAGGCATGAAGATAGGCATAGCGGTCGGTAGGTTTTCGATATAGGGTGGTGAAGTGGGTATTCACCCACGAAAGCTCATGCTCCAAAACGTCTGTTAGTCTATAAGGTGCCACAGGACTCTGTTGCTTTTTACAGATCCAGACTAACACGGCTACCCCTCTGATATTGGCTTTAGTGGACTGTGGGTCAGACCCTTAGAGAGAACAGTATCCAGCTAGTGAACAGGCAACATCATGTGAAAACCTGTGTTTGTACTGAGGGCAGAGGTGTTTGGGACCTGATGCCTCCTTTCAAGAGAACGTTAGAACTATTGTTGCGTTTGGTTATTTTTCAAAGGAAGCTGAGAGCATCTGTACCTATTTCCCAAGAAACTGTGATAGGATTTTGACACCCGGCACTTTTCGGCCCCTTTGAAATCCAAGTCCTCGTTATGACACCTGGACCAATCGATTCCCCAAAGCTTCCTCTTCTGCGCTGTGCATTTTTACTCTGCTGTCAGATAAGTTCCACATTCAAACTTGTGACTAGTCAAGACACCCCAGTTTTTATGGACCTGTGATCATAGCTGGAGATACAGATCTGATACCTGCTGACAGGTATTTTTTCACTGTCTCTAGATCCCGTTCCTGCGCCTCGTGCTGGATTGTTTGGGGGCGTGCTGCCCCCAGCCGGCGCACAAGAGAAGCACAATTCTGCAGCTGGAGTTTTTGTATTAGCAGTATCTGGATTCCCCTCACTATGGCCCGTCTACGTGCAGGGCCCAATTCAGACATTTTCAGTAGGGTCTCGGCAGGAATGACTAAAAAAAAAATATGTAAAAAAAAGCCTTTCATTTCTTAGCAACCAGTTCTCTATAAAAAGTTCTGATTTAAGGGATGTGCCCCAGTGTGTATTTTTTGTACCAATAGGGTTACCATATATCTATTTTAAATTTTAAAAATTCCTATCAGATGGCGATTTAAGAACCAAAACGCCTGACATGTCCGGGAAAATACGGCTGTATGTTAACCCTACCTAAAGTTCTTTTTAAAAAAGATGGGCCTGAACTAGAAATGAGCTCCGTTTTACATGTGTGGGTCCCCCGCCACCGGGGGTGTGCTAGGGTGACCAGATGTCCTGATTTTATAGGGACAGTCCCTATTTTGGGGTCTTTTTCTTATATAGGATCCCCCGACTGCCGTCCTGATTTTTCACACTTGCTGTCTGGTCACCTTAGTGGTGTGCACATGTGTGGGTCCCAGCTGCTCCCTGCCCCCTCATTGAAGCAGGTGTGCAGGGTTACTGGCCTGGGAACTGCAGGGCACCAATGGATATGGGGCTGGCTGGAGGCAGGGCAGGGGCTGACTGGAGATAGGGTCTGGCTTCAGGCAGGGCAAGGGGTGCGGGGCTGGCTGGTGACAGGGGTGTGTGGGGTGGGCTGGCTGGCTTCAGGCAGGGCCGCAGGGGAGTGCGGCAGGAGTTAGCTGGGCTGGAGGCAGAGAAGTGCGGGACGGGCTGGCTTCAGGCAGGGGGGTGTGGAATGGGTTGGCTAGAGACAGGGCGGGGGGTGTGGGGCTGGTGCGGGCAGGGGCTGGCTGGAGACAGGCTGGCTGCGGGCAGGGGGCGCGGGGCTGGCTGCAGGCAGGGACTGATGCAGGCAGGGCAGGGGGTGCAGCAGGGGCTGGCTGTGGGCAGGGGTTTCGAGGCTGGCTGCAGATAGGGGTTGGTGCAGGCAGGTTGGGGGGTGCAGCAGCGGCTGGCTGCGGTCAGGGGGTGCGGGTACAGGGGGTACAGCCCACCCTGTATGGTGAATGCCCCCTCCTTCACTGGGGTAGCAGCAGCATCCTGGGGCTCGGGGCTCCCCTGCTTCCACTGCCCCGGCCCTGTAAATAGCTGCGGGAGCCCTGGGGAAGCAGCGGGGCGCCGGCGGCTATTTAAAGGACCAGGGAGGCAGAGGCAGCTGGAGCCCCCCTGCCACCCGGGGCTCCTGCAGCTATTTAAAGGGCCGGGGTGGAAGAAGCAATGGGAGCCTCAAACTTTTTAAATAGCCCCCAGAGCCCCGCAGCCCTACCCCAGGGCTCCAGCAATGGGACTCTGCTGGCAATTGAAAGGGCCCTTTAACTTGCCCCTGGAGAAGCCGGGCCACCCGGTACAATGCACCGGCTCTTGCCCGTACGCCGTACTGGGGCTTGGGCGCGGGGCCCTCTTAGGGGCGGGGCCC
Source organism: Gopherus evgoodei (assembly GCF_007399415.2). NCBI lineage: Eukaryota > Metazoa > Chordata > Testudines > Testudinidae > Gopherus > Gopherus evgoodei. Next base: position 5,222,615 of record NW_022059983.1, read on the forward strand.
AATTCAGGGGAATTGTTTGAACTGGCACGGTTGCCGCAGCGCTCTGACGAGAGGCGAAGAGCTGCCTGCGCCGGGGCTACAGCGCCGTGGTGCCAGTGTAGGCACCCTGGTGATTACAGCGCTGCGACTGGCCTCCGGGGAGTGACCACAGTGCCTGTTCTCGCCTCTCTGGTCACCGGTTTGAACTCTACTGCCCTGCCCTCAGGTGACCAGCCCTGTACATTCCTTTGCAAATTTGAAAGTCCCCTTCCCGTTCGCTCGGCGACGCGTGCAGTGGTTTCAGCGCATCTTTCCAGGTGGCCCTGCCTGCTCCACACACCAGGCGATCCCCAGCTTGGAGCAAAGCCGAGCTGCTGGACCTCATCGGCATTTGGGGAGAGGAGGCTGTGCAGTCCCAGCTGCGATCCAGCCTTAGGAATTATGATACCTACAGACAGATTTCATGATATGTGAGAGAAAGGGGCCATGGCTGGGACACATTGCAGTGCAGGGTCAAAGAGAATGAGCTGCAGAACACCTACCACAAGGCGCAGGAGGCAAACCACCGCTCCGGTGCTGCACCCACGAGCTGTCGGTTCTACAAAGAGCTGGATGCGATACTCGGCGGCGACCCCACCTCCACTGCGAAGGGCCCTGTGCATACTTCGTTGGCTTGCGTGCTAGTCGAGAGTGGGCTGAGCCAGGAGGAGGAAATCTTGGGTGAAGAGGGGGTCCCAGAGGCAGAGGATGACTCGGAGGCCAGAGATGCATGTAGCCAGGAGCTCTTTTCTACCCCGGAGGAGCCTAGCCGGTCACAACAGTCAGATTTTGGCGAAGCACAAAGAGGAGAGGAGGCTCCTGGTAAGTGGGTCTGATTTTGGGAATTGCTGAAGCGAGTTGTTGGGGGCAGGAGGGTTGCAGAAAGCAGGCTTGTCTCCCACCTCCTGCCTTTTCCGAGCGGTGGAACAGACTGTTGATAGAGTCCCTCACTTCACGGGAATCTCCCTCACAGATCTCTAGGAAATTCTCGAGATACTGGGCAATCCGCTGCCGCAAGTTCCTCAGAAGAGCTGCTTTGTTTCTTGCCCCATTAACGGTAACTTTTCTGTGCCACTCTGCCATAAGGGTCGTAGAAGGGAACATGACGGGATTCATTGGGATGGCTCAGGGAGAGACGGCGCTGAGGGAGAAGCAGAGGCATGTTGGTGGAGGGTAATGGGGGCACTAGGGTCACAGAACGAGGTCCCACTGAATGAGATTTGGCCCAGGACTTCCCAAATTCTTGTGTGACATGTGACACAGAAACCTCTCTGTGCTAATGGGCAGAAGGCACGGGGCGAGGGGGGATAGCTTTACAGGGATCTCCTGGGTCAAGTATATGCAGAACAAGTCACTAAAGGATGGCAGAGAAGGTGTCTGCTGAGAGCCAGGAATCATCAGCATCTTTGTGAAATGTATGCAGACTCATGTTTAAGAAGTGAGGTATTTATACTGGAAGTTATGTCTTAAAGCTTTCGAAGTGAAAGGCAGGTCACCAGGTGGTGACATGCCTCGGACAGGCTTTGTTCAGGCAGGGGGCAGCAGGTGCTTCTCTCTCTGTCTGATCATGGTGTAATGTGATCTCAGACTGTAAGTTTATGTTCTTGTACAGCCTCCAGCTAATGAAGATTGTGAAATTGACAAGAGACCGGGAAATGGTCAGGAAAAAGCACACAGTTTAGGAACAAAGATCAAAGGACTGTTTTGCAATATCTGGGGTTGCAAAGAGATAGTCCAGATCCTTCTCCCAGGAAGCAAGCTGTGTGTTTGCCTGTGAACAGAAGGTCGCAGCCAAGCAGGCCAGAAATTGCTGTCAGGATCCTTGGGGGAGCAACCCTCAGTATTTGGTTAATTGCCTAGGCCCCAGGATATGTGCTGTGATTTTATTTTACATGTAACTTTTGGTTTCCAGTTACTCCTATTTGCTATTCTTTGAAATCTACTCTGTGTTAAATCAGCGTTTGCTTGCCGTCTCCCTAAGCAGCTCTAAGGGAGACGGCAAGCAAACGGGGATCTGAGATGTAACTGGCAAGGTGGGCGGTGCTGTTCCCTGGGAGAAAACAGAGTGAGTGTCTGGTGCCCTGGGGCTCCATGCTGATGATGCTTGGCAAGCAGTTGGAGAGTAGTTAGAGGTCTGGATTAGAGCTGGAAAATGGGGTTAAATTTGGAGTTTTTTGGAACCCCTCCCCCCCGCAGTATTTCCATTCTGAAATGGTGCCTCATACTGTGCTGAGTGGACCAAGCTCCCCGTCTGGACATCTCCCATGATGGACTGCCAGCACCTCGCTTAGCAAGGGGGGGCCGTGCATCATGGCAGTTGTATGACCATGGTGTATCATGGGAGTCTGACCAGGGCCTAGCCCAAAAGCATGAGTCACCCAAACTGCAGCTCCCATGAGGCACCCTGGTGGCATTTGAGAATGGAAATATTTCAGTTTGGGACATACTGTTTTTGATGGTAAGTTTTTGACAAGCCGTCGTCTGGATGCTGCAGCTTCAGTCTCCTGGGCCTATTTTAATCCCTGACCATGCTGCTGAAGGTGTCAATGAAGAGGGCAGCTGAGTTGTGTTGACACCTGTCCTGCTGGTAACGGGACTGACCCTCCCACAACTCATCTCTGACATCCCTTGGCGAGAGACCTGGCTGTGGTGTGGAAGAGGATCCATGATTCTGTCCACTGAGCCCATTTGGTCTTGACAGAAACAGCTTCGAAGACCAAAGATGAGTCCAAGTTGATTCCATTTTACTAACCTTCGCCCTGGGATACTCTCTCCATGTACAAGGTAGGCTGGTAGGGTCCCTCTTCAGCAGGTTTTTATTAAACTTTCAACCCAGGCTGTAACGTACAGATCCCAGCTAGACAACGAACATCTGGATCATCACTGAGGGCATGTCTACATTGCACCAGTGACTCTTAGAGCTTGTGTCAACTGACTCAGGCTTGCGGAGCTCACGCTACAAGGCTACAAATAGCAGTGTAGACATTCCATGCCAGGCTGGAAACCCAGCAAAGGGAGAGGGTCTCAGAGCCTGGGCTCCATCCTGGGTGCGAATGTCTACCCTGCTATTTTTAGCCCAGCAGCATGAGCCCCATGAGCCCAAACCAGTTGACCTTGGCTCTGCGACTCGCTGCCATGGGGTTGTTTTTTTGCAATGTAGACATACCCCGATTGCACAATTCACTTGGTTTTTAAGACTGGGAACAGTCAGTCATTAAAAGGAGGAAGCAGAAGCCATGGCTCTTATCAGCGTGAGATCGGTGCCTGCCAGAGATGAACAAGGGCAGACAGGGAGAACAGGTGTCAGGTGTGGGTGTGTTTTCAGAAGAGCTCTTGCCTGAAAGAGTTGTGCCACAGTTTCCCATCTGTAAGAGAAGGATAAGAGCACTGCCCTTCCATGCAGGGGTTTTGAAGGTTAAGGATATGAACGACTGGCAGATACTTCAGCTATGGGGGCCCATATTTTCACCTATGGTAGACACATCTCCAGTGGCGGGATGTAGGGGGCAGGCCTTTCACAGAGGGAAAGAAGAAATGTTCATGACTTCAACGAGACAATAAAGTGGCAGGAGTTGTAGGCTACAAAGTCTGGGCAATAATGGGAGGGTAAAGACAGATTTGTTGGTTCTACTGGACAGAGCCAGTGGCGCAAGATGCAGGGCTTGAGAGAGCAGGGAAAGATCAGACTCATTGCCCCTTCAAGGGAACATCCCGTAGGGCCCGGGAGAAATTGAGAGGCTGCAGGGTGAGGGATGGGATATTTGATTAATCAGCAGAAACTGTGGGCATGAGGATTGGGGACATGTCATAAACATACAGGGCAGGGTAGCATGAAATCCCTCCTTTACCTGTAAAGGGTTAAGAAGCTCCAATAACCTGGTTGGCACCTGTCCAAAAGCAGGGCCGGCTTTAGGCCGATTCAACCGATTCCCCTGAATCGGGCCCTGTGCCTAAGAGGACCCTGGGCCCAAGCCCTGATACAGCGTACAGGCAAGAGCTAGTACACTGTACCAGGGTCGTCCGGCTTCCCTGGGGGACAATTTAAAGGGGTTGGGGCCCCCAGCAGGGACTGGGGCTCAGGCTGGAGCCCCAGACTCTTTAAATTGCCACCAGAACCCCACTGCTGGTGCCCTGGAGTAGGGCTGCAGGGCTCGGGGGCCTATGCCCCACTGCTTCCCCAGGGCTCCTGTGGCTATTTAAAGGGCCAGGGTGGTAGAAGCAGGGGAGCCCTGGGCCCTTTAAATAGCCCCCAGAGCTTGGGATAGTGGGAGACTCAGGAGCTATTTAAAGAGCCAGGGTTCCAGCTGCCTTTGCTGCACCAACTGCCCACACCAGCCCTGCACTCCCTGCCCTGCCCACAGCCAGCCTCTGTCTCCAGCCAGCCCTGCACCCACTGCCCACAGCCAGCCCCTGCTGCACCCCGTGCCCTGCTTCCAGCCCTGCACTGCCTGTCTGCACCAGCCCTGCACCCCTGCCCTTCCCACACCAGCCCTGCCCTCCCTGCAGCCAGCCCTGCACCCCCTGCCCACAGCCAGCCCCTGCTGCACCCCGTGCCCTGCTTCCAGCCCTGCACTGCCTGTCTGCACCAGCCCTGCACCCCTGCCCTTCCCACACCAGCCCTGCCCTCCCTGCAGCCAGCCCCTGCCGCACCCCCTGCCCTGTCTCCAGCCAACCCCTGCTGCACCCCCTGTAGTAAGAGGAGGCCCTGAGATATAAACCTTGGTATCAAAGGCCCAGTATGAGGCCTGAGCTAAAGTAATGGTCAAGACTTTGCTAACATACAGCAAAGTGAAGCTGTGAGCCAGAGGCAGGTCCTGCTCACAGAAGCTGGCAAGGAAAGGGCTGATGCTGCAAGATGATACGTACCTAAAAGGTACTGAACACCAGAGATCAGAACATTCACATACTGGCTCATTCCACACAGATACAAGGAACAGGCTGATCCATCCCAATGACAGGGGCAAAAGGGTAATATGATGGATAGAGTTGTTTTGTTCAAACCAACATGTACAAGGTGAGAGGCGGCGCCTTACTGCGTAGAGGGGTTGCACCTCATACGTCAGGAGTGACGGGTAACTTGTTTGTACCTGTGCATAAGAATGTATCCCTGGGGCGGTGTCTTTGTCCAGCCGAGGGGGCAGTGGAAAGTCCCGCCACTGACTGAGCCGAGTCCATTGACCGTGGGTACATGTTCGTAGTATGCCCTGAGTTAGGCTAAGAAACCTGCAGGGAACTATTATTGTGTCCAATACGGCAATAAACCTGGCCGACGTGCCTTCGTACCTTACTAGAGTCTGTGGTCATTGGGGGTTCTCTCGGGGTCTGCTGTGTCAGCGATCTGCAGAGCCGGGGCAGCACCCAGAGGGAAGACACGCACGCAGCCGACTGATATCAACAAGGAGACAGCAGAGCACCACACTGGTAGCTTCTGACAACACCCCCCCCCCCACAGCTCTGCCCGGAGCCAGCCAGCCCCAACACACCTCTGCGCACACCAGCCCTGCACCCCCTGCCCTGCCTGCAGCCAGCTTGTCTCCAGCCAGCCCTACACCCCCTGCCCGCAGCCAGCCTCTGCTGCACCCTCTGCCCTGCCCACACCAGCCCCTATCTCCAGCCAGCCATGCACCCCCTGCCCGCAGCCAGCCCGTTGCACCCCCTGCCCTGCCCACACCAGCCCTACACTCTTCTGTCTCCAGCCCTGCCAACCCTTGCCACACCCCCTACAGCCCTGTCTGAAGCCAGCCAGCCCACCCCACACACCCCTGTCTCCAGCCAGCTCCATGTCCACTGGTGCCCTGCAGCTCCCAAGGCACTAACCCTGCACACCTGCTTCAATGAGAGGGGCAGGGAGCAGCTGGGACCCACACATATGCACACTCCAAGTGGTTCTTTTCCTTGAATCTTTGTCTAACTCACTTAGTGGTGGCAGCGGTACCCATCCAAGGATAAGGAAGGATTTGTGCCTTGGGGAAGTTTTTAACCTAAGCTGGTGGAAATAAGCTTAGGGGGTCTTTCACGCGGGTCCCCACATCTGTACCCCAGAGTTCAGAGTGGGGAGGGAACCCTGACATGGTGGCTGGGTCCCTGTGACTCTGCTCCCAGCTCTGCTGCTTCTGCTTTTTGGCCCAGCCCGGCCCGGCCCGGCTCGGCTCTGCTCCTCAGCTCAGCTTGGGCCCCTGCTCCCTCCTTAACTCGACCCCACTCTGTCTGACCCAGGCAACTCCAGCTCACAGGGAGGACGGGTCCCCCCCCGGCCTCCTGACTCCCTGATTAGCCTGCCCGCCCCGTCCATCCCGCTCAGAGGCTGACTGAGGCTGACCTGGAGCATTGGCCTCTCCCCATTCTTTTAGTGCTGGGAGCTGGCCAAGTAAAACACCCCACTAGGGCAAGTCAATCAGATCACTGGCAGGAGAAGAGTGTGTCTCTTACAAGGGGGGGGCATGCAAATGAGGGAGACGGTTTCCTGTTTAAATCTGGGCCTCTCTCTGCATCTGGAGACACGTTTTGCAGCCTCCTGGGTCTGAGCAGTTACCAGCCAGTCGCCTGAGAACTTTCTGCTCCAGCTCCAGGAAAAATGAGATTTTTGCTCCTTTTAAGTTTCGTGGTAGCAGCTTTAGAAGGTACGTTCCTCCCTCTGAATAACTGGCAGAGTTAGAGGAATATTGTGTTTTCGCTATTTCTATACCGATAGCAATGGCCTGTCTTTATTCGCAGGTGTCCAGTCCCAGGTCCAGCTGGTGGAGTCTGGAGGGGGTGTGAAAAACCCCGGAGAGTCTCTCCGTCTCTCCTGCAAAGCCTTCGGGTTCTCCTTCAGTGATTCCTACATGAGCTGGCTCCGACTGGCTCCAGGAAAGGGACTAGAATGGGTCAGTTATATAAACCCCAGTGGGAGCGAGACGCGCTACCGTGATTCAGTGAAAGGCCGATACACCATCTCCAGGGATAATTATAATTATTGGAGGTGGAGCTACTAGGAAGGTTTGAAAGCTAGAAGCCTCTGGTAATTGGCTGAACCTTAACCAGTGGGCGGGGCATTCACTCAGGCCAGGGCTTTATAAAGCTGCGCACAAGCGACCAGGGAGCTTAGCAAACAGGAGCTGCTAACAGGGAGTTTTGCAAGGGAGTTTAGAAGGGGAGTAGGAAGGGAGGGGGTGTCCCTTGTTGGTCTCATCTGTGACCCACTGGTCCCCTGAACCCATAACCTGATCACATTGAAAACCTTTCTGTTTACAGCAGAGAGGACTTTGAGAGAGTTTGACAGAGGGAGGCTTACAATGGTGAGGAGGACCCGCAACACCTGTGCTAGCACTACTTCTGTCTCCTCCACCTGCGCCTGTAGCCAGACAGAGCACCAAAGCATGGATGCTTTTACCCAGATTCTGGTGTGGGCTTGCAAAGACTGTAATTTGCAATTTCCACTTACTGATATCCAGGCTGGGGGTGGCATCCAATGTGAAAGGTGCCTGCTGGTGGAATCTCTCAGGCAGCAGGTGGGAGAGCTACAGGAGGAGGTGGCCAGGCTGAGGAACATCCATGCCCATGAGCAATTCCTGGACAGTATCCATGTGGAGACAGCTGATGGTGCTGTCCCTGTTGACAGGACTACTGACACTCCAGTGGAGGAGATGCTTCACACTCCAGTGGAGGAGGAGGCTCAGGGCGGACACAGCCAGCTGGTTACTTCTAGCAGCAGGCAGTGCTCCACCGCTGCTGCGAACCCTCCTGTTGTGGTAAAAGATAACCATTATGCTCTTCTTGATACAGGAGAGAAGAAATCACCCCGAGTAGTTAAGGGGGTGAAGCCTCGTACCCCTAAGGCTGGGAGGACTGCTGCCACCACTGCTAAGAAACGTAGGGTAGTGGTGGTTGGAGACTCTCTGCTGAGGGGGACGGAGACACCAATCTGTCGCCCTGACCGTTCATCCCGGGAGGTATGCTGTCTGCCAGGGGCCCGTATCCGAGATGTTACAGAGGCTTTGTCGAGGATTATCCGGCCTTCTGACTACTATCCCATGCTACTCATCCATGTAGGCACAAATGATACTGCGAGGTGTGATGCTGAGCAGATCAAGAGTGACTACAGGGCTCTGGGAGTACGGGTTAAGGAGTTTGGAGCGCAGGTGGTATTCTCTTCGATTCTTCCTGTTGAAGGTAGGGGTCCGGGCAGAAACAGATGCATCGTGGAGGTGAATGCCTGGCTGCGAAGATGGTGTCGCCAGGAGGGCTTTGGCTTCCTCGACCACGGGATGCTATTTGAGGAAGGACTGCTAGGAACAGATGGCGTTCACCTTTCGAAGCGGGGAAAGGCCTTATTTGCGCACAGACTGGCTAACCTAGTAAGGAGGGCTTTAAACTAGGTTCGACGGGGACAGGTGAGCAAAGCCCACAGGTAAGTGGGGAACAAGACCTGGGAGATGGGTTGGTAACAGGAGGGAGCACGGGCTATAATGGCAGAGAGGAAGGAGGGTCAGGGCAGAGCTGGGAGGCGAGATCAAACCAGTATCTTAGATGCCTTTATACAAATGCAAGAAGTATGGGTAATAAGCAGGAAGAACTGGAAGTGCTAATAAATAAATACAACTATGACATTATTGGCATTACTGAAACTTGGTGGGATAATACACACAACTGGAATGTTGGTGTGGATGGGTATAGTTTGCTCAGGAAGGATAGACAGGGGAAAAAGGGAGGAGGTGTTGCCTTATATATTAAAAATGTACACACTTGGTCTGAGGTGGAGATGGACATAGGAGACAGAAGGGTGGAGAGTCTCTGGGTTAGGCTAAAAGGGGTAAAAAACACAGGTGATGTCGTGCTGGGAGTCTACTACAGGCCACCTAATCAGGCGGAAGAGGTGGATGAGGCTTTTTTCAAACAATTAACAAAATCATCCAAAGCCCAAGATTTGGTGGTGATGGGGGACTTCAACTACCCAGATATATGTTGGGAAAATAACACCGCGGGGCACAGACTATCCAATAAGTTCCTGGACTGCATTGCAGACAACTTTTTATTTCAGAAAGTTGAAAAAGCTACTAGGGGGGAAGCTGTTCTAGACTTGATCTTAACTAATAGGGAGGAACTTGTTGAGAATTTGAAAGTAGAAGGAAGCTTGGGTGAAAGTGATCATGAACTCATAGAATTTGCAATTCTAAGGAAAGGTAGAAGGGAGTACAGCAGAATAGAGACCATGGATTTCAGGAAGGCGGATTTTGGTAAGCTCAGAGAGCTGATAGGCAAGGTCCCATGGGAATTAAGACTGAGGGGAAAAACAACTGAGGAAAGTTGGCAGTTTTTCAAACGGACGCTATTAAGGGCCCAAAAGCAAGTTATTCCGATGGTTAGGAAAGATAGAAAATGTGGCAAAAGACCACCTTGGCTTACCCTTGAGATCTTGCGGGACCTACAAAATAAAAAGGCATCATATAAAAAATGGAAACTAGGTCAGATCACGAAGGATGAATATAGGCAAATAACCCAGGAATGCAGAGGCAAGATTAGACAAGCAAAGGCACAAAATGAGCTCAAACTAGCTATGGGAATAAAGGGAAACAAGAAGACTTTTTATCAATACATTAGAAGCAAGAGGAAGACTAAGGACAGGGTAGGCCCACTGCTCAATGAGGAGGGGGGAACAGTAACGGGAGACTTGGAAATGGCAGAGATGCTTAATGACTTCTTTGTTCCGGTCTTCACTGAGAAGTCTGAAGGAATGTCTAGTATAGTGAATGCTTACGAGAAGAGGGTAGGTTTAGAAGAGAAAATAACGAAAGAGCAAGTAAAAAATCACTTAGAAAAGTTAGATGCCTGCAAGTCACCAGGGCCTGATGAAATGCATCCTAGAATACTCAAGGAGTTAATAGAAGAGGTATCTGAGCCTCTAGCTATTATCTTTGGGAAATCATGGGAGACGGGGGAGATTCCAGAAGACTGGAAGGGGGCAAATATAGTGCCCATCTATAAAAAGGGAAATAAAAACAACCCAGGAAATTACAGACCTGTTAGTTTAACTTCTGTGCCAGGGAAGATAATGGAGCAGGTAATCAAAGGCATCATCTGCAAACACTTGGAAGGTGGTAAGGTAATAGGGAATAGCCAGCATGGATTTGTAAAGAACAAATCGTGTCAAACCAATCTGATAGCGTTCTTTGATAGGATAACGAGCCTTGTGGATAAGGGAGAAGCGGTGGATGTGATATACCTAGACTTTAGTAAGGCATTTGATACGGTCTCGCATGATATTCTTATAGATAAGCTAGGAAAGTACAACTTAGATGGGGCTACTATAAGGTGGGTGCATAACTGGCTGGATAACCGTACTCAGAGAGTAGTTGTTAATGGCTCCCAATCCTGCTGGAAAGGTATAACAAGTGGGGTTCCGCAGGGGTCTGTTTTGGGGCCGGTTCTGTTCAATATCTTCATCAACGATTTAGATGTTGGCATAGAAAGTACGCTTATTAAGTTTGCGGATGATACCAAACTGGGAGGGATTGCAACTGCTTTGGAGGACAGGGTCAAAATTCAAAATGATCTGGACAAGTTGGAGAAATGGTCTGAGGTAAACAGGATGAAGTTCAATAAAGATAAATGCAAAGTGCTCCACTTAGGAAGGAACAATCAGTTTCACACATACAGAATGGGAAGAGACTGTCTAGGAAGAAGTATGGCAGAAAGAGATCTAGGGGTCATAGTGGACCACAAGCTTAATATGAGTCAACAGTGTGATACTGTTGCAAAAAAAGCAAACGTGATTCTGGGATGCATAAACAGGTGTGTTGTAAACAAGACACGAGAAGTCATTCTTCCGCTTTACTCTGCGCTGGTTAGGCCTCAACTGGAGTATTGTGTCCAGTTCTGGGCACCGCATTTCAAGAAAGATGTGGAGAAATTGGAGAGGGTCCAGAGAAGAGCAACAAGAATGATTAAAGGTCTTGAGAACATGACCTATGAAGGAAGGCTGAAGGAATTGGGTTTGTTTAGTTTGGAAAAGAGAAGACTGAGAGGGGACCTGATAGCAGTTTTCAGGTATCTAAAAGGGTGTCATCAGGAGGAGGGAGAAAACTTGTTCACGTTAGCCTCTAATGATAGAACAAGAAACAATGGGCTTAAACTGCAGCAAGGGAGATTTAGGTTGGACATTAGGAAAAAGTTCCTAACTGTCAGGGTAGTTAAACACTGGAATAGATTGCCTAGGGAAGTTGTGGAATCTCCATCGCTGGAGATATTTAAGAGTAGGTTAGATAAATGTCTATCAGGGATGGTCTAGACAGTATTTGGTCCTGCCATGAGGGCAGGGGACTGGACTCGATGACCTCAAGAGGTCCCTTCCAGTCCTAGAGTCTATGAGTCTATGAGTCTATCAATGAGCTGTACCTGCAAATGTCCAACCTGAAACCCGAGGACTCCGCCATCTATTACTGTGAGAAAGGTACAGGGAAACCCCCTTCTCCCAGCAGCCGCGTGGGGGCAGCAGTGACAGTCACCCCGCTTCGGGCTTAGACAGGACACCCTACTGTTTGTGTTACTTTCACCCTATGGTTACTCACATCTTGTCAACTATTTGAAATGGGCCATCCTGATGATCACTACAAAAGTTTTTTTTTTCTCCCGCTGATAATAGCTCATCTTAATTGATTTGTCCCGTTAGAGTTGGTAAGGCAACCCCCATCTTTTCTTGTTCTCTGCATATATATCTCTCCCTACGTATTTTCCACTGCATGCATCTGATCAAGTGGGCTTTAGCCCGCAAAAGCTTATGCCCCATTAAATTTGTTAGCCTCTAAGGTGCCACGAGGACTCCTCATTCTTTCTACCGTCAGTGTCGCCCTTTCCTTCCCAGAGCCCCCGTGACCCTGCGATCCGCAGTTCCCTCCGTTTATGGGGGAACCCCAATCCGGAGTGAGTCTGGTTTTGCGTCACTCTCCCCTCTGAGACCTGGCACATTGGCTCTCCCGGGGCCCATCTCTGTGTCAGACTCACAGGACAGGCTCCGCCAGTGTGCAGGAGACAACGGCATTGCGGGACTGATCCAGTGCCCGTCAGAGTCAATAGAATTTATCCCCCTGCCCTCACTGGGGTTTGACTCACACCCAATGAATGGAGCGAATTCCTCATGGGGCCAAATCCTCTGCTAGTGTAAAGTCACTGCAACTGCTTCCAGTGTACGCGAGTTACTCCTGATTGACACCAGGGAGGCTCTGGGCTTTTCAGCAAATTGGGACGTTTATTGCATGAATGCAGCGGAAGGTGATTTGTTCATTATAACCAATGTGGGGCCCCTCGCCGTGGCATCTCCCCCTTCACAAGCGGTTATTACCTTTATCCCCACAACCCCACCACGGTGAGTCCAGGGAACTATCACAGCCCCTGGTTCAAAGAGGTGGGACTGGGACAGAGAGATGGAGGCTGGGGTATGGAAAGGAGCCATTCAGAGTCCGGGCAGGGCTGTGGGGCAGAGCTCACCCAGCGCCTGAATAAACCCCACGCCGCTGAGCCTGGGAATGTGGCAAAGCGGCTCGTGGATCGTTTTCACCCACCCGCCATTGGGAAATCACTGCCCGGGCTCTGCCCTGGTGTCAAGGGTGGAGCTGAGACGTCCCAACCCACAATAAAGTTCCACGATGTCCTGGAGTCCCCATGGAGATAAAAGACTCTCCCCTCAGCCCTCGATGACATCACTCAGCCCAGGGCTGGCACTCAGGGCATTGGGCGCAGTCGCGTGACTAATGGGGCCGGATGAACGTTTTGTGGTCCTGGTGACAAACACATTTGTGGGCCCCCATGGAGGCAATGGAGCCTGGCGTGGGGGGTCGGTCCCCAGAGTGAGGGGCCAGCCAGAGGCAATGGGGCCTGGCATGGCACGGGCACTGTTTACCAACGGGCAGTTGCCAGATGCACAGTGCCCCGCCGGCCCTGTGCTGCCAGGTTCCCCTTCCCCTCGGGGACAGGCCCATGCTGAGCTACACAGTCCCCCCCGCTCCCCCGGCCAACACTGTAACACCCCCCTCCCCCGATTCCCTATGGCCAGAGCCCCCCTGAACCTGCCATGCCCAGCACCTCCCCTCCCCTACAAATGCACAGCACCTTGCACACCACCACCCTCACCCAGCACCCCACTGCTCACAGCCCCACCACCAGGGCCGTCCTTAGGATTTATGGGGCCCTACACAGTATTATGAAACTGGGGCCCCTATGTCTGAGTTGGGGCACAGCCACTGCCCCCGCCTGCGGATCCCAGAAGAACCCCCACAACGCTGATACACACTGAGCTACGTATGCAGCAGACACTGCAGCAGCCTGGGCTCGCAGCCCGGGAGGGAGGGACAAGGAACCAAAGGACACCGAGCCGCCCGGCCCATCTCACGGCGGCTGAGAGTCATAGTTCACCGCAGAGCCCCGTGTGCCCTCTCCCTCATGCACAATGCGCCTGCCGGTGCATTTGGTCTGGGAATACAGCCTCTGCCTAAGGAGACTGCAGTGCATGCTGGGTGTGCAGGAGCCGACCCGCCCTGACCTGCTGTCCCGGTGGTGGCCCAAATTTTCCAGTGCCCTAAGGACAACCCTGCCCACTGCAACTGCCCAGCACCCTGCACAGAAGCTCCATTCCCTAGTGCCCAACCCACCCAGATCTTCCCCGTCACCTCACCGCCCAGCACCCCCACAGACCCACTCCCCACTCCTGGCTCCTGGCCTCACTCACCGGCTATGCTGGGAGGTGACTGTGTCTGCCAGGCTGAGCCAGCAGCGCAGCCAGGGCTAGTCCCGAGGCGGGGAATCGCTCTAGCCCCTCGGCAGTGCCGCGATCAGTCAGGCCAAGGCCTGCTCCGCCTGGGCTCCCTCAGGCCCCTCTTGTCTTGAGGGGTCCAGCCAAGCCCCCCCACCCACTGTCACCCCCCCACACACACACCTGGCTGAGACTGGCCAGGCTTCTGCACCAGTCCCAGGCAGCTCAGCTCTGGGGAGGGAGGCCATACCCGGAGCCAGAGGGGCTCAGGGGTCCAGCCACAGGGCAGAGAGGAGCAGGGGATGGAGAGGAGCCCTCAGACGGAGAAGGACGTGGTGGGTATTGGGAGCCAGCAGGGTCTCGGGGCGCAGTGCAAGCAGAGCAGGCTGGGGCCCATTCTCAGCATGGATCCGGCTCCATGGAGCCACTGGTGCCATTGTAAACCCGGCACTGCCATCACCGTTGGGGGACCACGGCTGCACACAGGTTAGCCACATAGGGGCCGGGGTGGGGGAGCCGCAGGCTGAGAGAAGACCCTCCCTTGATTCCCTGCTCACCCTCAGCAGCGAGATATCTTCCGTAATGAACACAGCCTGCGGAAAGTGTGGGGACAGGAACGACGATCAGCCCCCCTATGGTGCTGGCTCTCCCCAAGAGCCCCGTGCCCAGTGTACAGCAGGGTCCGGGAAGAGTGATGTACCTGTCCCTGCCCCTGTGGCTAATCACCATTTTGGGGTCTTGTGGCTCGTGTGCCGGGGGGTCAGGCAGCCGGTGACAGGCGTGTGAGTCCTGGCTGTGTTTTAAAGCACGGAATCAGTGTTGTCTGCATTGCAAACAACGCTGCTTCTGTAAAAGGTTGTGTTTAAACTTCAGAGAGATGACCCTGGGAGGCCAGATTCCTTACTGGCAGCAGAACGGCTGCACAGAATTAGAAAGAGGGGTGGGGTAGCTCAGTGGTTGAGCATTGGCCTGTGAAACTCAGAGTTGTGAGTTCAATCGGGGGGGGGGCACTTAAGGATCTGAGCTTTGGTCCTGCTTTGAACAGGGGGTTGGACTAGATGGTCTCTGGGGTCCCTTCCAACCCTAATAATCTATGATTCTAAAGCAGCCAAGAACCGAGGACTTTGGCTGTGAGGTTACGATGCCCTCTGCTGCCAGCGAGAAGAACAGGGGATCTCAAACTGGGGTTCAGGACCCCTCAGGGGGTCATGAGCTGATTATGGTGGGGGGGTCATGAACTGTCAGCCTCAACCCTCACTTTGCCTCCAGCATTTATAATGGTGTTCAGTATATTTAAAGGTGTTTTAATTGCTAAGGGGGGGTCGCACTCAGGGGCTTGCTGTGTGAAAGGGGTCACGAGTGCGAACGTTTGAGAACCACTGGAGAAGAAGGACCGAAAGGAGAACGCAGCACACCAGAAAGAAGCCCTGGAGCGTCTCGTAACGGTTGTGGCGCGCCAAGCGGACACGCTCCAGGGGATACTCGCTCTTCCAACCGAGCAGCTCCGCGCCCGCCCTCCCCTGCAGCCGCTGTCGCAAATCTCTTTCCCGTGCGCCCCTCACACCCCCCGCCAACACGCTGTTATCAACCTCCTGGCTCCAGTCTCTACCCGCAGCATCCCACTCCTCCCCCCTCACAGTCCAGCACTCCCACCCCAGGCGCCAACTTTTTCCAGCGCCGGTGGGTGCTCAGTCCCCCCGACTCCCCCCCGACTCCACCCCTGACCCCCATTCCAACCCCTTCCCCAAATCCCTGCCCCAACCCCGCCTCTTCCCCACCTCCTCCCCACTCCCTCCAGGAGCTCCCTACAGCTGATTGGCGGGGGGGGGGGGGATGCAGCGCGCTCAGCGGCAGAGGTGGCACAGGGCAGGGAGCTTGGCTGCCGGTGGGTGCAGAGCACCCACTAATTTTTCCCCCTGGGTTCTCCAGCCCAGGAGCACCCAGGGAGTCAGCGCCTGTTACACCCACTACCCGGTGTACTCAACGCCCAGCCCGCTGCAGTTTGGCCCTGCTGCAGTCCAGCACCTGCTGCATTGTTCTCCAAAGGAGAAGGCTGGGTGTGATCCCGGGACATACACAAATCTGTAGCCATCCTGGGCCCCCTCCTCCTCTTGAGACCTTCCCATTCCCCGTCTCCCTCCCGCTTCCTGCTGATTTTTTTCTTTTTACTCTCCTCCGGCTGTTGTCTTTTAATAACAGAATTGTGTTGGTTTGAAAGCAATCTTTGTTCTATTAAGTGAAAGCAACCAGGGCTGCCGGGGGGGGGGGCAAGTGGGACAATTTGCCCTGGGTCCCGCAGGGGTCCCCACGAGAATGTTAGAGGCTCCCCCCCTTTACCTTTCCCCACCCCCCAGCATCTCAGTGCCGGGCACCCCATGACCTCATCTCCCACTGCCCTGACCCCCCATTCTGAGCCCAGTCCCTCTGAGCCGGCCACCTCCCAACCCCATCCCTCCCTTCCTAAAAATGAATATTTCCAGGGATTTTCTCCTTTACCCGAGTAGAAATTATAAAAGTCGTGATCTCGGAAATGTGACATTTGTTTTTATAATAAATAATAATTAATAATAGTGTGTAATAAGCACACCGTAAAACCAAATTTTAGGAGGGGGTTCGCGAGACGCCGTTTCAGCGAAAGGGGTTCACAGTTTGTTAACGTCTGGGGCCCACGGGTGTCCGCCAATGCTCCCTGCTGGGTGGAACACGTCAGATCGGCTTTGTGCGGACGCGTGCGCTCACTCGCACACTCAGCATTCACAGTCCAGCGAGCTGCGCACACGCACAGAAAGCTGCGCTGCCAGTTTGGTTTCTTCACAGCTATTGCCTTGCGCCAGACACATGCAGCCACCTCTGGTCAGGAACAGCAGCTTAGCAGCTGCACAGGGCTGATTCAGCCAATGCAGAAATACAGCCACTGCTAGCGGGCGGGGGCCTGGTGTTTAACAGCTGCACATCACTGGCACGCAGGGCTGTCACCAGTACTGGGTAGGAATGCAGTTGTCTCTGGGGTGGGACCTAGATACCATGTCACAGCTGCAGAGCAAAGTTTACCCCAGTGCTTACAAAAATGCCCTGAGATTTTCATTGTGAACAGAGAACTGGGGGGCTTTTTAAGGCCCCACATGGTACTCAGTCAAGTAAGTCCCCATTAAACCTTTTGATGATGTTTTTTTTAACTCTCTCTTCCACAATTTCTGTTGCATTTTTTCCTATTTTGAATCATTTTGTTCCTTCTATTTAAGCAAAGAGAATAATACCAAGGATTATTTTTGTATTAAAGTAGCACAAGTCGGGGGGTGGGGCGGGCACTGCGCAGACACAGCAAGAGGCAATCCCTGCGCCAGGCGGCCCCACTGTGCTGGGTGCGGCACAACCAGTGTCAGCCTGTGTCCTGTGTTAAAGATGGGAAACTGAGGCACAGAGGGATGCAGGGGCTTGCTGAGGGCAACACAGAGGTTCTGTGCACAGGCATGAGTTGAACTCAGCTCTTCTGAGTCCTAGTTTAACCACAGGCCCAGCCTTGCTCGCTAGGTGACTGGAACATGGATCTCCTCTGGGCCCTGCCCCAGGCTCCCCAGAACAGCTCTCTCTGGAAGACCCCACTCTCTGTGCTGGCCCCAGGCCAACCCTCACTGGGCCGCTTTAATTTTTTACACTCAGCTGCCTCGTCACCTAGTGGCAAAAGGTAGAAAAAGCGAGACTGTTTCTAAAACAAATGGAGTCTGTTTTTTCTTTCAACTACAATAGCAAGACGAGGCTTGGAAGCCAGGCCCCACTACGGGAGGCGACTGGAAACCAGTGATTAGAGCACAGGAGGCTGCAGGTCAGGACGCCTGGGTTCTCTTCCCAGCTGTGGGAGGGGAGTAGGATCCAGTGGCTGAGGGTTGGGAGTCAGGACGCCTGGGTTCTCTTCCCAGCTGTAGGAGGGGATGGGGAGTAGGATCCAGTGGCTGAGGGTTGGGAGTCAAGACGCCTGGGTTCTCTTCCCAGCGGTGGGAGGGGAGTAGGATCCAGTGGCTGAGGGTTAGGAGTCAGGACGCCTGGGTTCTGTTCCCAGCTGTAGGAGGGGATGGGGTGTAGGATCCAGTGGCTGAGGGTTGGGAGTCAGGACGCCTGGGTTCTCTTCCCAGCTGTAGGAGGGGATGGGGAGTAGGATCCAGTGGCTGAGGGTTGGGAGTCAAGACGCCTGGGTTCTCTTCCCAGCGGTGGGAGGGGAGTAGGATCCAGTGGCTGAGGGTTAGGAGTCAGGACGCCTGGGTTCTGTTCCCAGCTGTAGGAGGGGATGGGGTGTAGGATCCAGTGGCTGAGGGTTGGGAGTCAAGACGCCCGGGTTCTCTTCCCAGCGGTGGGAGGGGAGTAGGGTCCAGTGGCTGAGGGTTAGGAGTCAGGACGCCTGGGTTCTGTTCCCAGCTGTAGGAGGGGATGGGGAGTAGGATCCAGTGGCTGAGGGTTGGGAGTCAGGGCTCCTGGGTTCTCTTCCCAGCTCTGAGAGAGAAGTAGGATCCAGTGGCTGAGGGTTAGGAGTCAGGGCTCCTGGGTTCTCTTCCCAGCTCTGAGAGAGTAGGATCCAGTGGCTGAGGGTTGGGAGTCAGGGCTCCTGGGTTCTGTTCCCAGCTGTAGGAGGGGATGGGGAGTAGGATCCAGTGGCTGAGGGTTGGGAGTCAGGGCTCCTGGGTTCTCTTCCCAGCTCTGAGAGAGTAGGATCCAGTGGCTGAGGGTTGGGAGTCAGGGCTCCTGGGTTCTCTTCCCAGCTGTGGGAGGGGAGCAGAGTCTAGGGGGTTAGCGCAGCAAGTCGATGTTACTGAGCCCCAAGATTCCTGGGTTCTCGGTGCCTCGGTGTGTACTTTGGCTTCCGCCTTCCCCCCAAGGCTGATGCTCAGGGCCCCATCAGACAAGCCCAGGCAGGAGGCAATTCCACCCCTCGCTAATGCCACAAACCCAGCAGCCAGCATAAACCAGCAAATAATACAGAGGGATTTAGGGCTTGTCTACATCAGAAAGTTGCAGCGCTGGTGAGGGAGTTACAGCGCTGCAACTTTGAAGGTGTACACATCTGCAGGGCATCACCAGCGCTGCAACTCCCTGTTTGCAGCGCTGGCCGTACTCCCGTTTTGTCTCGGGTGTAGAGGATCCAGCGCTGGTGATCCAGCGCTGGTAATCCAATGTAGACACTTACCAGCGCTTTTCTTGACCTCCGTGGAAGGAGGAAGCCTCTGGTAATCAAGCTGGTCTCCTTTCCCGGTTTGCTCTCTCGTTCCCGGAACCCCGAGCAAGCAGGTCTCCTTCCCTGCGGTTTGCAGGGTGGCTCCGGGAACGCGAGAGCAAACCGCGGCGAAGCTGGTCTCCTTTCCCGGTTTGCTCTCTCGTTCCTGGAACCCCGAGCAAGCAGGTCTCCTTCCCTGTGGTTTGCTGGGTGGCTCCGGGAACGCGAGAGCAAACCGCGGCGAAGCTGGTCTCCTTTCCCGGTTTGCTCTCTCGTTCCCGGAACCCCGAGCAAGCAGGTCTCCTTCCCTGCGGTTTGCAGGGTGGCTCCGGGAACGCGAGAGCAAACCGCGGCGAAGCTGGTCTCCTTTCCCGGTTTGCTCTCTCGTTCCCCGAACCGCCGAGCAAGCGGTTCTCCTTCCCTGCGGTTTGCAGGGTGGTTCGGGGAACGCGAGAGCAAACCGCGGCGAAGCTGGTCTCCTTTCCCGGTTTGCTCTCTCGTTCCCCGAACCGCCGAGCAAGCGGTTCTCCTTCCCTGCGGTTTGCAGGGTGGTTCGGGGAACGCGAGAGCAAACCGCGGCGAAGCTGGTCTCCTTTCCCGGTTTGCTCTCGCGTTCCCGGAACCCCCCTTGAAGCCGCCCAACAGCGCTGCAGTGTGGCCACATCTAACACCACTTGCAGCGCTGGTTGCTGTAAGTGTGGCCACTCTGCAGCGCTGGCCCTATACAGCTGTACTAATACAGCTGTAACAACCAGCGCTGCAAAATTTTAGATGTAGACATGGCCTTAGACAGATTAACGAACAACCTCTACTGCCAAGGCTGGAGGAGAGCAGATGGCTTGACAGCTCCAGGAGGAGGGGAGGCTCCACCCCACTGTCAAACAACTGTCCTTTGCCACGATGCCTTCACAAGCCTTGCCAATGCGTGGGCAGCTGAGACCCTGCTCACCACACCCATTTCTCCCACCCGTACCCAGCGGTGGTCCTGGACTGGAAGCTTTTGAGGGCAGGGACTGGGTGGGTAGGAGGGTCTAGTGGTTTGAGCAGCGAGGGGCCTTGGAGACAGGATTCCTGGGTTCTAGCCCCACATGAGGCTAGTATCTAGTGGACAACCTTGGGGGCTGGGAATCAGGACACCTGGGTTCTGTTCGGCAGCAGAGGGAACTCTAGTGGTTACAATGGCAAGCCTGGGACGGAGTGGCACTGTTTGGGCTTTTTGAGTCAGTGGGTGCCCCCAGTGCTCCCCTTAAAAGTGGCCCCCCCAGCACAGGAGCATGGTGCATCAGCTGAGCTGTTGGTCCAATCCAGCCTGGCAGGGAGGATACCAGGGCAGATGGGCCCATGGCTCTGAGCTGATGCATGGCCCAATCTTCTGCCATTAACTCCTGCGTAGGTGGATGGGGAGACACCCCAACCCATGCTGACCCCCAGAGTGCCCTCTGCAGGGGGAAATGTGCCACTGATCCCTCAGTTCAAAGGGCCGTGATACTTTGAGCTGAAGGGCTGAGGCCCAGATCTCCAGTGCCTTAACCGCCTGCCCCAGACCTGGGAGAGGTGTCGAAAAGCACATTTAGCACAGTGATCACTGACCCGCAGCTTGTCAGGTATAAATAGCCACGTTTATCACCCTGGCGAACAGGAAACAATTGCTCCACAGAGATATTTGATTTCTTCTGTTTTCTTTTAAATGAGCAAATGCAGTGGCTGTTGGAAAGTATTAATATCGCATATTGCAAACAGGGAAACATACTAGTTGATCAGAAGTACTGGGCTTAAGAGCCCAGGACAGAATCTTTAACACGGGGCCAGCACAGGGCAAAACTGTTACTGCTTATATATTGCTGGAAACCCCAGCTGAAGTCAGGACCCTCTTGTGCCAGGCGCTGCCCAGACACAGCGAGAGACAGGCCCTGCCCTGGCTGAAATCAGGGCCCTGTTGTGCCAGGCGCTGCCCAGACACACAGTGAGAGGCCCTCTCCAAAGAGCTTACAATCTGTCTAGACAAAGGCAAAATTATTCTCAATTTAGAGAGGGGGAAACTAAGGCACAAATGAGGTGACTCAAACCCAGAACACCTAAGTCCCAGTCACAAGGCAATCTTCCCCTGTAATTGCCTGCCTGACCTGGGATGAGACAGATCATCAGTCTCAACCTCTTCAATCATTGGCCTCTCAGCTGAGAGCAACCACAAGGGGTCACTGGGGAAAGCTGGCCTGGTGGCAGAAGTGGGGATCAATTCCTGGCTCTACGACTCCCTGTGTGAGCCTGGCAAAACACAGCATCTTTTTGCCTCAGTTTCCCCACCTATAAAAGTGGGCTAGTATTTCCCCACCTCACAGGAGGCAGGATAAATTAAGAAAATGTTTTGATGATGCAGCCACAAAAATTGTAAATCACCTGCACGTTCAAAATTCAGCTTCAGACAATCCAACCGCAGAAGGGACCATTCCATCATTTAGTCTAACCACCTTGTAACCCAGACCAGTGAGGTCCCCCTGCACTGCGTCCAATAACATCTCGCAAGGCATCCAGGCTTGATTGGAAGCCAAGGAGAGGAGTAACCAGCACTTCCTTGGGCAGTTTTGTCTCAATGGTTAATCACCCTCACAGAGAAAAATCGGTGCCTTGTTTCCAGCTGGAATTTGTCTGGCTTTTAACGTTCAGCCACTGGTTCTTGTTATGCTGGGGGTTTGCAGCCACCTAAGTTGTTAGATCATCTTCTTTGTTTCCAAAGGGATCTGAAAAGCAGGATGGGAACAAGAATCTGTTGGGAGCTGGTTTGCAAATATGTCCTGGAAGAATCAAACCATTTGAGCTGGGTGGTTTGCTTGGAAAGGTAGGGAGGGCTGGGAGCTCTTGTGGGTAAATCTGTAATAGGGACCTTGTACAGATGATGTTAACACAGTAAAGTGGAAGGCCTGGTCCACACTACGCTGTTTAACCGATTTTAACAGTGTTAAATCGATTTAACGCTGCACCCGTCCACACTATGCTGCTCTTTATATCGATTTAAAGGGCTCTTTAAATCGATTTCTGTACTCCTAGAAAACAAGAGGACTAATGCTAAAATCGATATTACTATATCGATTTAGGGTTAGTGTGGACGCAAATCAACGTTATTGGCCACATTCTTTTACAGTAGCTACCCACAGTGCACCGCTCCAGAAATCGACGCTAGCCTCGGACCACAGACGCACACCACAGAATTAATGTGCCTAGTGTGGATGCGCACAATCGACTTTATAATATGTTTTATAAAATCGGTTTAAGCTAATTCGAATTTATCCTGTAGTGTAGACGTACCCGAAGAGACACAGCCATTTAGGACAGGAAGTGAAGACAGCTTGATCCAGGAGGCTTTGGAGAAGTAGGATGGATTAATTCATGCTGAAGTTTAGCTGGAGAGGCAGAGCGAAGAGAAGAAAAAGTATCCCAAAGTGTGGCTCCACAACACTCCCACACCATGCTGGGGCATCCAGCCCAGTTCGGACTGCCCGGGGAGAGCTCCCACCCCCTGCAGCACAGCGCCCCACCAGTGCCACGTTGGAGCACTGGAGCCAGCCCTGACTGCCAGGGGAGACCCCCATCCCACTCACAGTAGCACAGCACCCCCTAGCCCTGAGGCATCGGGGCCAGCACTGACTGTCCTGGGAGAGCCACACCCTGCCCTCTGCAGCACAGCACAGCACCCCCTGGCACCACACTGGGGTCAAACCTGACCGCCAGGGCACAGCCGCGTTGCCAGGTGCAGCGCGACAGGCCCAGGGCCTGGGTGCTGCATGCCCGGGTGGGGGCAAAGCCCGGCGAAACACGCACCGGGGCGGGTCACGCTTCCAGCAGCAGCCGCCAGCCCGCTTGAGCGATCGCGCAGGTGCGGGAGGGGGCAGGTTGTGAGCCCTCGATCCCGCGTGGGTCTCTCCCGCCGCCACCCTGTTGCAAGGTTCCATCCCTGCCCTCCCGACACCACTAGACTGTCGCAGGGTTCCACTGGGGGCTCCCAACGACCCACGCCCCCCCCCCGCCAGGTCTGCCACGGATCGTCGCAACCTTCTGTCTCCTCATTCCGCCCCTGCTGTAACGTTCCACCCCCAACGTTCCTTCCGCCCTCCACCCCCACCCCGCAACGTTCTATTCCCGCCCCCCCCGATTGTCTCAACGTTCCATCGGGGTTCCCGACGTTCCATGCCCCCCAGCGGGTTCCCAATGTCCCCAGCCTCCCTCCCGCCCCTCGGCCAACGTTCTGTCCCCCTCCCCCCACCGCGTTCACCGCCGCCACGTTCCATCGGGGGCTCCCAACCTTTCATCCACCGCCCCCCCATCCACCCCGGCCGGCGGCAACGTCCGATCCGGGGCTCCCCAGCAGCGCCCCATCCGCTCCCGATCTCGAGCTGCGCTGGCCACCTTCCAGCTCGCCCGTCGCAACGTTCTGTCCCCTCCCTCGAGATCGCTGCAACGCTCCATCTGCTGGGGAGCGGGGGGGTCCCCAACCTCCCTTCCGCCCCCTCCCTCGAGATCGCTGCAACGCTCCATCTGCTGGGGAGCGGGGGGGTCCCCAACCTCCCTGCCGCCCCCTCCCTCGAGATCGCTGCAACGTTCCATCTGCTGGGGAGCGGGGGGGTCCCCAACCTCCCTTCC
Organism: Gopherus evgoodei; assembly: GCF_007399415.2. Lineage (NCBI taxonomy): Eukaryota > Metazoa > Chordata > Testudines > Testudinidae > Gopherus > Gopherus evgoodei. Next base: position 5,246,194 of record NW_022059983.1, read on the forward strand.
GCCCCCTCCCTCGAGATCGCTGCAACGCTCCATCTGCTGGGGAGAGGGGGGGTCCCCAACCTCCCTGCCGGCCGCCACGTTCGGCCCGGCGGCTCCCCAAGGCTCCGTCCGCTTGCAACGTTCCACCCCTCCCCCCGCGCTCTCCTTCCCTCCCCCCGACCGTCGCAACGTTCTGTCCCCTCCCCCACCCTCCTGCCCGGATTGTTGCAACGTTCCATCCGCTGCTGCCGCCGCCGCCCGCGACGCTTCCCCGGGGTGCAGGCCGCGCTCGCTCGGCGGCTCCCCCCTCACGTGTCCCGGGCTCCCAGCTGGGGAAGAGGGGGAAGGGGAGGGGGGGAGAGGATCGCGCTCGCTTTCCTCCTCACATGACCCGAGTGTTTGTCCCCGTGATCAGCGCCTCGGCTCCCGTGTCTCCTCCGCGTCCCCTCTGCCTCCATCCGGCGTGAGATTTAAACTCACCCGCCCCCCTTCCTCTCCCTCTTCTCCTTCCCTCCCCCCCGCCCCGGCCTGGTGCTGAGGGGCCTCCCCACCCCTCTCCTTCCCCCTTTCCCCTTCCCCCTCCCCCCTCTCCCCCCATGGACATGCTGGATCCCGGCCTGGACACAGCCACCGCCTCCGCTGCTCCCAGGTAAGGGGAAGACGGGAGGGAATTCCCCACCCCTTTCCTGGGGGGCCTGATTCCTTCCCACCCCCTCGCGGGGCCTGCGGAGGGGCAGGGTGGGGGAGGGGAGGGAGCCAGCCATGATCCTCCTGCAGCTGCAGCGGCGCGGAGAGGGGGAGCACAAAATGGAGGCCGAGGCAGAGAGAGAAGGAGGGGAAAAGGGGGTGGGGGGCAGAAGGCGGGGGGCTGGGAGCCCAAGAGGCTGGAGTCGGGGCTGGGAGAGAAGGAAAGGGGGAGGGGCCTTGAGTGGCTGGTGGGGAGGGATGGGGGCTGTCACCTGGGGGAGGGGAAGAGATGGGGCAGGGAGTTGGGGGTCCTCTGGTCTGGGGGGCAGGTCGTGTTCGGAAAGATGAGGGGGCTGTGAGGGGGGGAAAGGCGGGGAAGGGATCCTGGAGCTGGGGTGTGGGGGAGACAGACAAAGGGGGTCAGAGCGAGCTGGTGTCAGGAGGGGGATGGGTGGGTTCGGGGGCCATATGGGAGGGAGCTGGGGGTGCGATCGGAGTGGGTTTGTGTTGGGGCGGTAGACTCAGGAGTGGGGGCTGGGGTGAGCTGGTGACAGGACTGAGTGGGGCACAGACAGGGCCTGGGATATCCCAAGTCACGGGGGGTGAGTCAAGAAGAGGGGAGCACAGGGGTCTGAGAGAGCTGGGGGGGTAGGGAGCTCAAGGGGTCTGTGAGCTAAGCGATTGGTGTCACGGGGAGGTGGGAGGGGGCAGAGGGGAGGACTGGGGAAGTGGGTCAGGGAGGGAGAGGGCTCTTGTTAGCGCTGGGGGGTAGAAGTGCGGTGGGGGTGGGATTGCAGGGGAGCTGAGCAGGGGGAGTTCACCCCACCCAGTAATTAGATCCCAGGATTCCCCACCCCTGGCTGTAGATGACGTGGGGGGGGGAGCACTGTGGCGGGGAGTGGGGTGTGGATGTAGATGAGGGGGGGCCCTGGATGGTGCAGTGGCCGAAAGAGACTGCAGAAGCTCAGGGGTACTTGATGTCCAGGAGGAAGAAGTGGGGGGCCTGCAAGGGAGACACGTGTGGGGGGGGGAGGAGGCTGATATGCTGGAAGTGGGAGAGGGTGCGGTTAGGGGGCATCTTCTGGTGATCCTCTGTGCCAAGGGGAGTGGGGTGGGAGGCATTAGGAGGGGGAGGAGCAGAGATTAAAAAAAGGAGGGGAGGGAAGGGGATGGGGCAGGAAGGATTCTAGGATCCACCTGAGTTGGGGGATATGGGAGGTCGGGGGGGGGCAGCAGGGAGCCCCCTGCAGTGCAGGGGGAGGCAGACCAGGGTCCTCATGGAGGGGAGGGAGTTGGGAGGTTGGAGCTATGTATCCGTGTCCTGTAGTTAGGGGCAGCCCAGGGACAGGAGGGTATTGCTATGAGTGTGCGGGGGGGCAGTGACGGGGGGGGGGGTACACTCTGGGCCAGCTCAATGGAGTCCAGTGGAGTGATGGCCCATTAAACTGGGGTCTGGCCCCACTGACTCGGGGGGAGCGACGGCCCATTGACCCCAGCTGGGGTCTGGCCCCAGTGACTCTTGGGGGCGGGGAGGGCTGTGGCCAATTGACCCCAGCTGGGGTCTGGCCCCACTGACTCCGAGGGAGCGACGGCCCATTGACCCCAGCTGGGGTCTGGCCCCAGTGACTCTTGGGGGTGGGGAGGGCTGTGGCCGATTGACCCCAGCTGGGATCTGGCCCCATTGACCCCAGTGGAGCTGTGGCCCACTGACTTGGGGGAGCTGTGGCTGACCAGGTAGGGGTCTGCCCCTGTATCTGGCGGACTGTGAAAGGGTCATTCACACCTTGAGGGGTCTGCGTGGTGTTGCCTGTGATCTGTGTCCATGTCTGACACCCCCCCTCTGGGGATGAAGGGCAGAGCCCATCCTGGGTGTCAGAGCTCCAGGGCGCAACTTCTCTGGTTTTAACCCTTCTCTGGACCCCCCTGCCCACCCCCCAGCCACTCCCCCCTCCTTCCTGGCCCTATACGGTAGCTGATAAAGTTCTCCAGGAGGAGGAGGGTGTCGGTAGCTGGGAGGACAAGCCAGGGGGCATCTGGGAGGAAAGTTGGGTTAATATTCTCCAGAGCCAGGGACATTACTGGCCCTGAGGGAGTGGGTGCCCCACATGGGATCTGCTCCCTCTCCTGTGGCCCCCCCCCCCCCCGCTCCCCTGAGAGCCTCCCACACTCACTCTTTTCTGCCCCCTCCTGCCTTAGGGGGCAGAGAGGAGCCAGTGGCAGGGCAGCCCTGCTCAACAGCTGGGGGGGCGGGACCAGCAGCTGAACAGCTGATTGGCAGCCGGCCCCAGGGCCAGCAGAGCAGCCGCCCTGTGGGTGCTGAGGCCCCCTGTTTTTTCTCTGGGGGTGGTTGAGCCCCTGAGCACTCACAGAGTCAGCGCCTGTGGTGGGAGCTGGGCTGTAGCCCTGGGGATAATCCCTAGCTCTCGCCTGGCACTTCCCACCCGTGACCTCAGAGCACTTTGCACAGGATGTCAGTGTCCTCCCCGTTTCACAGATGGCACAACGAAGGCCCAGGGAGGTGAACGGAGACTCCCTGGGGTGGGATCCGCCTTTGGTGGAAATGAGGCGAGGCTGCGGTGGGCGACTCTGCTCTCGTGATCGCTGGCAAGGCGAGAACTCGGGGCGAGGGCCTGGGCACTGTTAAAGCCGTTGAGTGGCACCTCCTCTGCCCGAGTGGCTGGCAAAGGTTTTGGTGCTGCAGAGTCTGGTCGTCTTGGAGACCCTCGGGAAAAGATTTCACGTTGGGAGGCGAAATGACATAGTGTTGAATGATGCTGACCCCCAGTGAGGTGCTAGGGGGCGCTGTGCTGCAGGGAGTGGGTGGGGGCACTTTCCCCTGGCAGGCAGGGCTGGCCCCAATGCCCCAGGCTGGCACTAGGGGGCGCTGTGCTGCAGGGGCAGGGTGGGGGCACTTTCCCCTGGCAGGCAGGGCTGACCCCCAATGCCCCAGGTGGCACTAGGGGGCGCTGTGCTGCAGGGGCAGGGGGGGGGCTCTCCCCTGGCAGGCAGGGCTGGCCCCAATGCCTCAGGGTGGCACTAGGGGGCGCTGTGATGCACAGGGCAGGGTGGGGGCTTTCCCCTGGCAGGCAGGGCTGGCCCCAATGCCTCAGGGTGGCACTAGGGGGCGCTGTGCTGCAGGGGGCAGGGTGGGGGCTCTCCCCTGGCAGGCAGGGCTGACCCCGAATGCCCCAGGTGGCACTAAGGGGCGCTGTGCTGCAGGGGCAGGGTGGGGGCTCTCCCCTGGCAGGCAGGGCTGGCCCCAATGCCTCAAGGTGGCACTAGGGGGCGCTGTGATGCACAGGGCAGGGTGGGGGCTCTCCCCTGGCAGGCAGGGCTGACCCCCAATGCCCCAGGTGGCACTAGGGGGCGCTGTGCTGCAGGGGGCCGGGTGGGGGTATCCCCTGGCAGTCCAGGCTGGCCCCGGTGCCCCTGGGTGGCACTAGGGGGCGCTGTGCTGCAGGGAGCAGGGTGGGGACTCTCCCCTGGCAGGCAGGGCTGGCCGCAATGCCCCACGGAAGCACTGGGGGGCGCTGTGCTGCAGGGGGCGAGATGCTGACACATCTGGCTGTTGTCAGAGTAGAGGGGTCTCTGCGGCTGGAACTAACTGCGTCCAGAAGTGAATAGGTCCCAGAGCCTGGTAACGGTGCCGCTCCAGGGCCCAGCTGGCAGCACTGGACGCTGTGGAGATGGGGGTTGTCCCCACCACGGCAGCTTGAATTAACCCTGCTAGTGGTCAAGTCCATGGTTACTGAAGCAGCCAGGCCCTGCCCCAGCTGAGAACAAAACCCTGTCATGCCGGGCACTGCCCAGACACAGACAGAGCCAGGCTCTGCCCCAGCTGGGATCAGGGACCTGTTGTGCCAGGCGCTGCCCAGACACAGACAGAGCCAGGCTCTGCCTAGTTGAGATCAGGGCCCCGTCGTGCCGGGAGCTGCCCAGACACAGCCAGAGCCAGGCCCTGCCTAGTTGAGATCAGGGCCCCGTCGTGCCGGGAGCTGCCCAGACACAGCCAGAGCCAGGCCCTGCCGCAGCTGAGATCAGGGCCCCGTCGTGCCGGGCGCTGCCCAGACACAGCCAGAGCCAGGCTCTGCCCCAGCTGAGATCAGGGCCCCGTTGTGCCGGGCGCTGCCCAGACACAGCCAGAGCCAGGCTCTGCCCCAGCTGGGATCAGGGACCTGTTGTGCCAGGCGCTGCCCAGACACAGCCAGAGCCAGGCCCTGCCGCAGCTGAGATCAGGGCCCCGTCGTGCCAGGCGCTGCCCAGACACAGCCAGAGCCAGGCCCTGCCGCAGCTGAGATCAGGGCCCCGTCATGCCGGGCGCTGCCCAGACACAGCCAGAGCCAGGCCCTGCCCCAGCTGAGATCAGGGCCCCGTCGTGCCCGGCGCTGCCCAGACACAGCCAGAGCCAGGCCCTGCCGCAGCTGAGATCAGGGCCCCATTGTGCCGGGCGCTGCCCAGACACAGCCAGAGCCAGGCTCTGCCCCAGCTGGGATCAGGGACCTGTTGTGCCAGGCGCTGCCCAGACACAGCCAGAGCCAGGCCCTGCCGCAGCTGGGATCAGGGACCTGTTGTGCCAGGCGCTGCCCAGACACAGCCAGAGCCAGGCCCTGCCGCAGCTGAGATCAGGGCCCCATTGTGCCGGGCGCTGCCCAGACACAGCCAGAGCCAGGCTCTGCCCCAGCTGAGATCAGGGCCCCGTCGTGCCAGGCGCTGCCCGGACACAGCCAGAGCCAGGCTCTGCCCCAGCTGGGATCAGGGACCTGTTGTGCCAGGCGCTGCCCGGACACAGCCAGAGCCAGGCTCTGCCCCAGCTGAGATCAGGGCCCGTTGTGCCGGGTGCTGCCCAGACACAGCCAGAGCCAGGCCCTGCCCCAGCTGGGATCAGGGACCTGTTGTGCCAGGTGCTGCCCAGACACAGCCAGAGCCAGGCCCTGCCCCAGCTGGGATCAGGGCCCCGTCGTGCCGGGCGCTGCCCAGACACAGCCAGAGCCAGGCTCTGCCCCAGCTGGGATCAGGGACCTGTTGTGCCAGGCGCTGCCCAGACACAGCCAGAGCCAGGCCCTGCCGCAGCTGGGATCAGGGACCTGTTGTGCCAGGCGCTGCCCAGACACAGCCAGAGCCAGGCCCTGCCCCAGCTGGGATTAGGGCCCGTCGTGCCGGGCGCTGCCCAGACACAGCCAAAGCCAGGCCCTGCCCCAGCTGAGAACAGGGCCCGTTGTGCCAGGCGCTGCCCAGACACAGTGAGAGCCAGGCTCTGCCCCAGCTGAGATCAGGGCCCGTCGTGCCGGGCGCTGCCCAGACACAGCCAGAGCCAGGCCCTGCCCCAGCTGAGATCAGGGCCCTGTCGTGCTGGGCGCTGCCCAGACACAGCCAGAGCCAGGCCCTGCCCCAGCTGAGATCAGGGCCCTGTCGTGCTGGGCGCTGCCCAGACACAGCCAGAGCCAGGCCCTGCCCCAGCTGAGATCAGGGCCCCGTCGTGCCGGGCGCTGCCCAGACACAGCCAGAGCCAGGCTCTGCCCCAGCTGGGATCAGGGACCTGTTGTGCCGGGCGCTGCCCAGACACAGCCAGAGCCAGGCCCTGCCGCAGCTGAGATCAGGGCCCCGTCATGCCGGGCGCTGCCCAGACACAGCCAGAGCCAGGCCCTGCCGCAGCTGAGATCAGGGCCCCGTCGTGCTGGGCGCTGCCCCAGCTGAGATTGGTTCTATTGTGCCGGGTGCTGCCTAGATGAGCAGACAGAGAGTTGCTGCCCAAAGAGCTCCTAATCTAAGGAGGGAAGCCTGGTGCATGATGGGAGATGTAGTCCAGCCTCTCCAGGAGAATGTGGTGCCTGAACTACAACTCTTATGAGGCCCTGCAATTGCATTTTCAAATAACACTATTTCAGGGTTCACCAACAAATTGACTTCTGGGGGAGCAGCCCCTTTTCTGGGTCTTGAGTCTCCTTTAGGCTCTAGTATTTGAGCCACTCTCAAATTTATCCTTCCAAGCCAGGAAGGTGTGTTCCCCATTCTGCCGATGGGAGGAAACTGAGGCACGGAGGTCTAAGGGAGCATGTCGCAGGCCTGGGAATGGGGTCTTAGCCCAGCACCTTAGCTCTGAAGCTGCCCTAAAAGGTTCCACCTGGGTGTCTGCGCTAAGTCGCTGGTGGATGAGGAAGGTGGCGTGTCTCACTGGCTCTGCCCAGGGGACTGTCCTTAGAGGGAAAGCCTCCAGGGACAGCGGTAGCTGCACTTCTTAGCAGTTCCTGCGCTGCCCAGGCTGCACAGGGAGGCCTGTGTGAGGGATTATTACTCCCTCGGGGAAGGAATCTGTTGGCGGGAGGGCATCAGAGGGGTGTTTATATTGCCCCCTAGTCCTATATGTCTGTGAAATAGCTCCGATCAGGCATAATCCCAGAATAACTCCGCAGATTTCCCCATGGCTTTTCGTCAATTTCAAGGCCAGGCGGGGCCATTCGACCATCAGATCTGAACTCCTGGGTAGCCCAGGCCAGGGAATATTGCCCAGGGCCCCCTGCACTGACCCTCATATTCACCCCACTTCCCCCTGAAATGCAGGAGATCAGAATCTGGCTCTTTTATGATTAGTATTATTTACAATAGGTTCTGTGTGTATCTTGTTCTCTGGTTTCTATCCCCGCCCCGTAGCCAGTCCTTACCAGCTGCAAGTGGATTGGAGTCAGCACTGTCTAGAGGGGAAAGGCCCGTGGCCAATTCCCTGCCTCACTCAGCCAGCCCCCCGGCTCTGGGGCCGGATGGGCGCTGAGGCACCAGCCTGTTCCTGGATCAGAGCCGGTGCCCAGACTTGCGTCCCGTCTGGGGCCCTTCTGCAGGCTGACCTGCAGCGTGCAGCGCATTTCAGAGCGTGATGCGTTCCACAAGGGCGTTAATCGGTGGGTAACGTCCCGTCCCCTCTTCGATCCTCTGTGGGGATGCAGCCAGGGGATCTGAAAGCGTAAGCGCCTTCCGAGTGACCGGAACAACCAGATCCAGCAGCGCAGAGGAATTCACTGACTCAAACCGCTGGGCCTGATCTAGCCACTGGGGAGTGACAGTCACTCATTTGCCAGGCTTACCAGGGCAAGAAATGTGGTTGTTACTTACTGGGGTGGGGGGAACCCCATGGTCACCAAGTCAGGAAAGACTCTACAAAAACAAAGCTTTAAATACAGTGTGTACAAATTGTGGGCCCATGGTAGCACTAGGCAGCCACATCGCCACGCACCCTCCCATTACCCTCACCTGATCATTGTGGCCCTGTGTTGGAAAGGGGGTGGGTGGTCTGGTGGTGTTTCATGGCTAGGAGGCACACAAGAAACTGTTGGGGTGGAAAGGAAATTGACCGACGGTGTGAGCGGCTGTGTAAGTCTCCCTGCAGCCTGTGCCCTCCCCATCCAGGCGGGAGCGTCTCTGGGCAGTTGCATACCACGCTGGCATCCAGATCGGGCGTGGGCCTTATCTCTCTCTGCCAGCGGGGTGGATTAGATTTCAACCCGTTCTGGTACCTCCCGGCATGAAACCCTGTTTCAGAAAGCAGCTGTCTGAGCCTTCTTCTGTGGGAAAGCTGAGGAGAGTAAGTCGCCGCATGCATTGTAGCGAGACTCTACTGGGAAATATCTGGGTTGAATTTCAGGACCCTTTGTTTATGGTAGGACCGACAGGGACTGTTGTCAGTCACTGTGCAGACGCACTGTGAGAGACAGTCCCTGCCTCAGCTAACCACTAGGCACCACTCCCCTCCCAGCGCTGGGGATAGAACCCAGGAGTCCTGGCTCCCAGCCCCCCTGCTCTAGCCACTAGACCCCACTCCCCTCCCAAAGCCAGGGACAGAACCCAGCTGTCCTGGCTCCCAGCCCTCCTCCCTCCCCCGCAACCCAGCCCAACCTACTAGACCCTACTCCCCTCCCAGGGCTGAGGACAGAACCCAGGAGTCCTGGTTTCCAGGAGTCCAGGTCTGGATCCGTCTCACCTCTCCCTCTGTCTCCCCCAATCTCAGCTGGGGCAGGGAGTCTGTTAGAGCAGGATTCAGACCCAGCTCCCACTCCAGTTCCTCAGACATCAGATCTTCCTGCTTTCTCCCTCCTTTGAGATGGTAGCAAGTGCTGGCAAAAGAGATCAGGCAAAACTGAGCTGGCCAGAAATGCTGCTGCTTCTGGGGTGAGGCGCTTCAATAGCTCATAGCAACGCTGCAGAGTGTGGGACAGGAAAACAAGGGGAATCCTGTAGCAGATTAAAATTTAAGGGGGAGGATGTTGGGGAATTAATAGCTCTTTCCAGTAGGCCTTGTGTCCTTGGAGAGTGAGGGTCTTCTCCAGCAGTGAACTGGGTGTAGGGAAGGAGGTTAAAACATTGTCAGCTGGTCCTGGGCGGTGTTGGGTTTCTGTGATACCTGGCAGGTTGGTGGCATTGGTTGTCTGGTGTATGTTACCCCCCTGGCAGAATTCTGCCCGGTCTTCACATGCTGAGGGGCTGAGATCCACATCGCATGGCAAACGGTCACAAAGCAAATTACAGCGTCTTCTAGCAAGAGTGGCTACATGGGGGTTCTCGTCCACCTGGCGTCCCCTTGGAGAGCAGGGAAAGGGAAGTGGAGTCTGGTGGGTTAGAGCAGGGGGGCTGGGAGCCAGGACTCCTGGGTTCTGTCTCTGGCGGGTGAGTGGGGGCTGGTGGGTTAGAGCCGGGGGCTGGGAGCCAGGACTCCCGGGTTCTGTCTCTGGTGGGTGAGTGGGGGCTGGTGGTTTAGAGCAGGGGGAGCGGGCTGGGAGCCAGGACTCCTGGGTCCTATCCCTGGCTAGGCGAGGGGAGTGGGGGCTGGTGGGTTAGAGCCGGGGTCTGGGAGTCAGGACTCCTGGGTTCTGTCTCTGGCTGGTGGGTTAGAGCAGGGGGAGCGGGTGGGAGCCAGGACTCCTGGGTTCTATCCCCAGCTCTGGACACTAGTGCACCGGCCGAAGCGACTCATGCTGGGTGTTGTCTCCTTCTGTCTTCCAGCCACGAGAAAGGACAAGAAGTTGAAGAAGGAGTCGAGCTGCAGGAAGGTGAGACGAGGCAGGGAGCCCTGTAGCCAGCCAGGTGCTGCATCGGTGGGAGCTTGGAGCTCCTGCTTGGTCCGTTTAAGCCTGCGGGGTGGGACTTGTGCAACCCTGACATCCTCCCCTGCTCTAACCACTAGACCCTGCTCCCCTCCCAGAGCTGGGGGTAGAACCCAGGAGTTCTGGCTCTCAGCCTCCCCCGCCCCGCTCTGACACCATGGGTCAAGCTCCCTCCCCAGAGCCAGGGTATGTACCCTCCCCCTCCCTCGATGGGATCCCGTGAGTGACTGATCTCTCCTGGCTGCCAGGGGACGTCACGAACGCGGATGAGCAGACAGCAGTGGCTATTGCTAGTGTCCAGCAAGCAGCCTTCACAGACCACAATATCCAGTACCAGTTCCGCACAGAGAACAATGGAGGACAGGTGAGAGGCGCTGGGGGGCGCTGTGCTGCAGGGGGCGGGGTGGGGGCTCCCCCAGGCAGTCAGGGCTGACCCTGATGCCCCAGCGTGGCTCTAGGAGGCGCTGTGCTCTCTGTGGGTTCTGTTCACATTTCTCTATCCCAAAGGATCTTTCCTCTCTCCCTCTCCTCACAGGTGACATACAGAGTGGTCCAGGTGACAGACAGTCAGCTGGATGGACAGACGGACGCGACGGGAGCTGTCAGCGTGGTCTCGACAGCAGCCTTCGCCGGGGGCCAGCAGGCTGTCGCTCAGGTGGGGGCCGGGCTGCACCTGCTTTCTAACCAGGGACTCGGGGAGTGAACAATAGCTGGCCCATCCAGTGTGTTCTTCCTCCATAGGTCTCCAGGGGCTTTGCAAAGGAGCCCAGTATCCCCGGCCCCAGTGGAGTGATTGGGGAAACTGAGGCACAGATCGGTGAGGTGACTTGCCATGGGGGTCACCCAGAAGGCCTGTGGCAGGGCCAGAAATGGAGCTCTGGAGTCCTGAGACTCAGTCCAGTGGCCTCCCCTGTGCTGCCTCTTTTGGAGAGGCTCAGATCGCTCGTGCGGAGCTAATTACAAATCACAGTTGCAAGAGTGCACGGTATTCGGTGTATTACGGTCGCGTCCATGGGCCCAGCTGGGATCGGGGCCCCGGGGTGCCGGGCGCTGCCCAGACACAGAGCGAGAGACAGTCCCTGCCATGAGGAGTTCAGTCCCCATCCGAATGATGCAGCAGACCTGGGAATGGAACCCTAGTGTCCTGTGTCCTCAACCGGCACTTCTGCACCATCTCAGGGAGAGGGACACGGACACACACACACTCTCTCTCTCTCTCTCTCTCTCTCTCTCATTATTTTTAGCTTGACGTTGCGGGGGCATCTTTGTTCTCCGTGACCGGGCCCTCGCTCGGATTTGGTCAGGGCTGGGCTGTCTCATGCGGTTGTGGCTGCACCAGGCAGCAAATCAAGGCACCTTTCTAATGCTGTCTGCGTTGTCAGCTGCTTGGGACAGGGGCCGTCTGTTCTTTGTACAGCGCCTGGCACCGGGGTTCTCACCCAGTAGTGGGGCTCATGATAATCCCGGCCTTCGCCCCCATCTAATGCCTGCTCTTTGGGTCCAGCTGCGGAGGCGGCCGGAGCCCCTCTGCTGTGGGTGGGAAGGGAGAGCTGGTCACTGCCTCGCTCCGTAGTGTCTCCGGCAGCCCCTCCTCTTGGGCAATCCTCCTCCCCCCCGGCTCTGCAGCTAGCTTCTCCTTTTTAATCTGCCCTTCCCCAGGGCACCCAGGCTCTGCCGCTACACCTAAGCGGCATGGGTGGGATGGGGGCGTCCCCCCATCGCAAGCCTGTAAAAGGCAGTCTGGCCTGTTGGGCAGAGCGCTGGATCGTTCCCGGCTTGGTGTGCCGTGTATCAGTGGCCAAATGGCGGCGCTCTGTGCCTCGGTTTCCCCACCTGTGACATGAGGCTAATGGCGCTGGTCGCCTGCAGGCAGCGTTCCCACACGGAGAGCTCGAGCGCTAGAGAAGAGCTCGGGGTACGATGATGCTGGTTATTTGTTGTCTAACGTAAAGTGACCCCTTGTCGTTTTTTTTCTGAAAGCCTTAAAAAGTTGGGTCTTGGCCTATGTAAGCAGCGACGTGTGTGACCCTATAGCGAGCGTAACAAAGAACGTGGGTCCCGCTCCCAAGCTGCAGGGCTGGGCCCTGGAGAGCAGCCGCTCTGGGAAGGACCCAGGAGTCCTGGGTCCTTCGACGGCCCATGAGCGCCCCGGGCGATGGTGTGCTTCAGAGGGCGAGCATGCCCCTCGTCTGGGGAATCTGGGGAAGAGTGAGTGGGAGCCGGGAGGTGGAGTCCCCCTCTGGATACAGCGTGGGGGACACCATGGCTGGAGATTGCGCCCAGCTCTGGGGAGGTGCACGTCAAACAGGACATCAGAGGGGGTCAGAGAAGAGCGACGGGGACGATCCAAGGGCTGGAAAACCTGCGGCAGGAGCTCGGTCTGTGGAATTTCTCCAGAGACGGCTCAGGGGGGACTCGATCCTGGTCAGTCAGCGTCTCCCTGAGAAGAGATTTCGGGGAGCAGAGGGCTGGTTAGCTCAGCCGGGACAGGCAGAGCAGGAGCTGGTGGGTGAAGCCGGATTAATTCAGGCTGGAAATGGGGGGCAGATTTTTTTAACCGAGAAAGAATTAACCCTTCGCATGACGTTCCCAAGGGACCTGGTGGAAACTTTATCGCCTGGATGTCTTGAAATCTAGATCTCTTTCTAAAAGACCCTCAGCTTCGGTCCGCTGGGCCAGCCCTGACAGCCAGTGGAGAGCCCCCATCCCCTGGACCACAACACCCCCCAGTGCCACCCTGGGAAATCGGGGCCAGCCTTGCCTGCCAGGGGAGACCCCCCACCCCCTGGACCACAACACCCCCTAGTGACACCCTGGGGCATCGGCACCAGCCCTGCCTGCCAGGGGAGAGCCCCTACCCCCCCCCCGGAGCACAGCGCCCCCTAGTGCCAGCCTGGGGAATCGGCACTTTGCCCTGCCTGCCAGGGGAGAGCCCCTACCCTGCCCCCTGGAACACAGCACCCCCTAGTGCCGCCCTGGGGCATTGGGGCCAGCCCTGCCTGCCAGGGGAGAGCCCCCACCCCGCCCCCTGGACCAAAACACCCCCTAGTGACACCCTGGGGCATCGGCACTAGCCCTGCCTGCCAGGGGAGACCCCCTCCCTACCCCCTGGATCACAGCGCCCCTTCTGGCTTCCCCACGTCTCGCAGGCTGGATCTTATTGACCACACTGGGGCAGAAGAGGGTCTGGGCTTCAGGGCAGTGATCTCCAGCGGGCGGTGGGGTCAGGAGGAAATCTATCCGAGGGCAGGTAGTTCCATCATTGACCATTAGCGGGTGCCTTTGTCCGAAGCAGCTGGTTCTGGCCAGTGCTGGAGACAGGACTCCAGGCTAGATGGGCTCGTTAGTCTGCTCAGAAGGTGGGGAAGGATATCGGGCTAGGCCCCATTCCCCTCTAAGAGCCAGGGATAGAACCCAGGAGTCCGGACTCGCTCCCCTCCCCCACTTTAACCAGTGCGGTCTTCTCTCCCTCAGGCTGTGATCCAGAACCCGTTCAGCAATGGCGGAAGCCCGGCTGCAGACGCAGTCAGCGGGGAGGCTCGTTTCGCGTATTTCCCCGCCTCCACGGTGGGGGATGCCACGGCCGTGTCAGTTCAGACCACGGATCAGTCGTTGGCACAGGCTGGAGGTGAGGGGGCCCCCCCCAGCCCCTGGTTTCACCCAGGCTAGCGAACCTTGAGTGGGGGGTGGGAAGGGAGGCTGGGTCTGATTGCACCTAAGACTCAGGCCTTCTCTACCCTGCAGCTGGGCGCGCGGCTTGGTCGTTCCTATTTCCGGGGAGGTAAAGTCACACCTTTCCGGGGGAGGTTTGGCTGCTCTGATTCAGGGCTGGCGCTGCATCATCCGCAAAGCATGCTGGGAAGATGGCTTGGCTGACCTGGAATATCTCAGCCCTGCTTTATATAAAGGGAAGGTCTAAAAAGGGTTAGCAGAAGTGGGAAAGCATTTTGGGAGACAGAGGGGGATGGGTGTGGGGCTCTCTGGAGACCCACGCAGCATCGGTGCGTCAGTCAGACCCGGCAGCTCCCCCTTCTCCCAGTGACAGGCCCAGGCTCTTGGCGGACCCAGGCAGCGTCACTGTGTCTGTCACACTGGGGGCAGCTCCCCCACCCCCACTCTCAGCAGACTCAGGCAGCGTTGCTGCGTCACTCACACTCAGAGCAGCTCTTCTTCCCCCCCTCCCCCCCCGCGACGGGCTCAGGCTCTCAGCAGACTTAGGCAGCATTGCTGCATCAGTCACACTCAGAGCAGCTCCCTCTTCTCCCAGCGACGGGCTCAGGCTCTCGGCAAACTCAGGCAGGTGTCAGTTTCCCTCACTCACACTTTTCAGCTCCCCACACCCCAAGGATCAGAAACTCCTTTTCATGAATACTGAGGTTCTGCCTCAGTCATGTGAGTCCAGGAGCCCAATCCTGAACACGTGGCTAGAGCATCTCATCCTACATCCTTCATAAGAATTGCAGCAGGTATTTGTAGTGGGGGATTGGGCAGAACCACTTCCAGGCTGTATTCCCAGGTCTGCAAAGAACCACCCCGAAACAGGCCCGAGCCCCGACAATTTCCTCTTCCCCTTTAAATCCTCCGCAGCCCGACATGGAAAAGGTTGAGGTGACCCTGATCTAGTGAGTCTCCGGGGCACAGGGGCAGTGAAAGACTGAAATTTGGGCACCAGTGGCTCTTCCTGATTGATTCCCCCCCCCTGTTTAAATTATCAGCATCCTGGCAGAATAGCCTCATCGTCAGGCTGTTAATTCCCTCCTAGTTAATCCCTCATCTTGGCCGGTTCTGGGGAGCCTACCTTTCCCTTCCGTGACATAGAGGGCAGCTCAAGCCGAGCTGTTCATGTGTTCGGATCGAACATAGGCTGAGTCATTCAGAATGGAACCCAGGAGTTCTGCCTCCCAGCACCCCTGCTCTAACCACTAGACCCCACTCCCCTCCCAGCACTGGGGATAAAACCCAGGAGTCCTGGCTCCCAGCCCCCCCCAACCCACTAGGCCCCACTCCCCTCCCCTCCCAGAGCCTGGGATAGAACCCAGGAGTCCTGGCTCTTAGCCCCCCTCCACTAACCACCAGACCCTACTCCCCTCCCAGAGCTGGGGATAGAACCCAGGAGTCCTGCCTCCCACAAGTCCAGTTCTGGGTCTGCCTCTCAGCTCCCTCTGTCTCCCCGACAGGCCAGTTCTACGTGATGATGACGCCCCAAGACGTGTTGCAGACGGGGACGCAACGCACCATCGCTCCCCGCACCCACCCATACTCCCCGTACGTAGCCAGTGAAGTTGGGGTGTGGGGGGGTAGCTCCCAAAATCTCCCGTCCGCCTGCAACTTGCGCAGCTTCAGCTGCAGGGAGGGGTCCCCTATGTGGCTGGGATCTGGCTGCTGGGGGGGAGGGGTAGTGGATCACTGGAAGGGTCCCCAGCTCCCCTTCCTGTCCTGTCCACCTCTCTTTGCCCCTGGGATCCTGCCCGGCTTCCCTCTCCCCCAGCTGCTGCTCTGACCACCTCCCCCCAGCCTCCGGGGTTTCCCAGCTCCTTGCTGGGTACCAGCACCCGCCGCCTAGGTGTGCCCAGCAGATCTTCCCCCTCTCCGCCACCTACCCCGAGCAGCACCTCGCCAGGAGCCGGCCGGCCATGGGCAAACCCGCCTGGGCCTGGCGTCCCGCTGGGGGCGTCCGCCTCGCAGGGAGTTAGAAAACCCTGCAGAGGAGCCAGCCTGCGGCCAAGAGGGTTCGGTCCCAGGACTGAGTATGTGACCTGGGGCGGGCTCTCAGGAATGGGGGGGCTTGGAAAGGAGTCTAGACACTCAGAGGGAGACCGCTGCCCCCTGCTGGATGGAACTGGACTGTGTGTGTGTGTGTGTGTGTGTGTGTGTGTGTGTGCGTGTGTGTGCGCGCTTCCCCCTGCTGGATGGAACTGGACTCTGTGTGTGTGTGTGTGTGTGTGTGCGCGTGTGCACGTTCTGCCCCCTGCTGGATGCAACTGGACTGTGTGTACGCATGCATCCTGCCCCCTGCTGGATCTGCACGCCCTGAGTGTGAGGAGGGAGAGCGAAAGGTCAGTAGCTCAGGATGGCCTGAACTCAGCATGGGGGTTCGGTGTCAGGACAGAGATTTCTTTTTTTCCGCCCCTCTTGTAACACCTTCCTCTCTCTGGGTGCCACCCTAGGAAGATGGATGGGACGCGGACACCCCGCGATGAGAGGCGGCGAGCCCAGCACAACGAAGGTGGGTGGCAGGCTGAGATCCTGCTGGTCTTGGGTCCCGTCTCCAGCCCTGTGGCCCCATTTCACCCCACTGATCCTGGGGCTTCCGCCTCCCAAACACAACCGTTTGTGCCCTTGAGATCCCTGATAGGCTGAATGTGTCTGGCCAGGCCCCCGTCGCCCCCTGAAGCTACACACCCCCTTAGCTAAGTGTGTGAAAGGTCTCTTCTATTTTAATATAATCTTCAGGCCCTCAGGTCTGATGTCTCTGGCCAGCTGCTCTTCGTACCCCCGTGAAGCTTGCCCTGGGCAGCGCACTGGGTCTGCGAATTTCCATCCATCCTGGAAGTGCAAATGATGAGAGGGAACATGAAACTGACCAGTGTGTGCGGACAGAGAAGAAAACAAGGGGGAAATTCACTCTGCGCAGATCATCTCAGGGCTGGGATATCGGGGTTCTGAAAGGCTCTCAGAGGGGCGCCCACAACATGTATCTACCAAGGGGATCCAAGCCTGAACAGTCACGACTGGGGTCAGCAGATTGTTTTCTGTTAGAATGGGAGGGTTGATGGAAAACTCAGTTTTCCGTGCAACGGAACTGACAGTGAAAATTTTCTTCCTGCAGAAAATTCTGATTTTTACACCAAAAATTGTTGAGAGTCTGAAAACTGCAGTGGATTGGCCAAAAACTGAAATGTTGAATATCTAGATTCTGAAATGCAGAACTAGTCTGAAAACTGACTTTCCATCCAGCAAAAACTGTTGAGATGTTAAAAATTTTCATCCCTGGTCTGGCCAAAAAGCCAAAACATGCATGTGTTTTGCCATACAAATTTCTAAACTGCTGTTTAGGGGTCAATCTGGACCATTTTCTGTTTTAAACATTTTTTTAATATAAAAAATTTCAAAAGGAACTATTTAAATTCTTCCACTGGAAAGATTTTTTTCTACATTTTTGTTTTTTTTTAAACAAAATTTTGTCCAAATCAGTACAATTTCACAAAACATTTTAGGTTTGTTCAGAAAGGAAGTGTCCTGGCTTAGGTTGGCCTTTTTTTTTTCTTTTTTCCTACCAGTTGTACTAAAATTCCGCCTCATGCCTGCCAGCCTCTAAGTTGAGCTCTTTGGTCAGACTACATTTCCCATGATGCACTGTGGTGCCTGGTGCATTTTTGTCACAGAGTTGGTCTCCCTGGTGAGACTACATCTCCCATGATGCACCATGGGCATGCAACTACTATTATACATCATCTGACCAAGAGGGTAGACTGTGGTGCATTATGGGAGATGTAGTCCAGCCAGGGAGATGGCTCTGTGGGGTGATTTGGAGCAGAATGCACCCGGTCTACAACTCCCAGAAGGCCCTGCAACAGCTTCTCAGAATTTTGGCCAAAAACTCAATTTTTATTTTTAATTTTTTAATTTTCATCAACATTTTCTGGCCCCCTCTTCCGTTTTCCGATCAGCTCCAGTCCTGCTGCAACCTGCCCTGAGGCACCAGTTGGGGGCGCTGTGCATTAACCATGCGTGTTTCTCTTTCACCCCCCGTAGTGGAGAGGAGGAGGCGGGACAAAATTAACAACTGGATTGTCCAGCTATCAAAAATCATTCCAGACTGCAACACTGACAACAGCAAGACGGGCGCGGTGAGGGGCAGGGGCTGGGCCGGGAGGGTACAGCAGGACGGTGATATTGGGGAGGCGAGGGGGGCAGCTGGGACTGGAGTAGGCAGCTCCCTGTGTTGGGGGACACTGACACACAGACACAGCCACCAAGAACAAACTCCGTGGGGCAGCTCCCATCGGGCCATGAGGAAGTGAGGGGATGATGTTTTGAGTCTGCTTACTGGTTTGTTTATTGTAGGGAGGCTTAGAACCCTTGGGGGTGTCCACGCCCTAGCTTGGTGGTGTGGGGTAGGTTGATTGGTGCTCAGGTTATTGTAGAGTCTCTTGGGGTCAGGTCTCTGTGCGTGGTTTCTTATTGTAGGGTCTCCTGGAAGCGCTTGGTCTCCACAGACACTGGGTTTGTTGTTGTGTAGGGTCTCTTGGAGGATGCCACACTCACTGTTGCCGAGGCCGTGCGCTGCTTTTGTTTTTGTAGGGTCTCCTGGGAGTGTGGCAGGCGGGAGGAAGGATTACAGCCTGCCCCTTCCCATCTGCATGGGGTTGTACTGGTGCCCGGGTGGAGATCATGGGAAAACTCACTGTGGGCAATATCAGCCAGGGTGGATTTGATTTAAATCACTAGTCAGGAAGACTCGATTTAATCACGGATTTGTACATAAATTGGATTCTTGTTGGTTGTTATAACCTTAATACAGATTCTTCACAACTCAGAGGCAGATGTAGGTTTCATTTTTAGAAGGCACAACCTATGCATTTTTAAACCGTGGTCTATTTTGAAAACTTTTCAGGTGAGTTTCACAGCTATGTCAGAAAATGAATGAGTGTTTGGTTATTTCATTTACCAAAGATAATTGGAGCAGATATTTATGAAGTCACTGGGAGGTGAACGATCTCCAATTCAACAGGTTAATCATTAATATTGGAGGGTTTTCTTGCCAGGTTGTATTAGGGGGAGATCATCACCAGACAGACATTTAAATTGTTTTATTTAACTATTTCTCACCTCTATTTATTTTAAAAACATGTTTGCCATTAACAAGCATGTTACCTCTGGAGAGACAAATCCACAGTTGGAGAACTGCAAAACTAAGCCTCTCTGATGGCATCTTCTGGACTGAGCACTAAGTCCCATTGGGTAGATCAAAAGATTAATCTAAATAATCTATAAAGAAGCCCCTGGAACCTCACAAGATTGGGTCCCTAATCCATGAACTGTTGGAACGCATTTACAGAACTTTTCTTACACATTACACGAATATATTCTGTCACACTGTAGAATTAGAATTTAGAATCCCTATTCCATGGAGAGATCTTTGAGCTATAATGTATCTTAATTCAAACGATCTTTCGATAGCTTTTTTCCCTCAAAAAGCATTTTATCTAAAAAAAATCTGATTTAAATTAAAAAAAAATAGCTTTTTTTATCCACCCTGGTATGAGCAATCTGCTCAGCACATCCATCTCCCTGCCGAGGGGCCCTGGTGCATGTGAGAGACCCTACAATAACAAACCCAGGGTTCGCAGAGTCCCCTGGCCAGATCCTGCCATTGTGTTTGGAAGGTGGGGAAAGCAGATAAAAACCTCCCTGTGGGTTGTTCCTGGAGACCCCCAGAGCTCTCTGCCTTTGCTGCTGCTGCTCTTGGCCAGGGGATGGCAGGTCCCCTTTGCGGGGGGCTGATGTATATGGAGGGGAGATTGGTGAGGGGGCTGTTGGGTGGGGAGGGACATGAAGGTGGGGGGGGTCCTGGGGATCTTGGGGGAGTGGGGTTGGGGGATGGTGTTCCAAAGATATGGGGGTTATTGGAGGTGAGGCGGAAGATCCATGGGGGCACAATTGGAGGGGGGTTCCAGGGATGTGGTGGGAGATTTGGTGGAAGAGATCGGGGAGGGGCAGGTGAGTAGGAAGGAAGAATTCAGTGGGAAAGTGTTCCGGGGGGTGGAGTTCAGGGGGGCATGACTTGGGGGGTTCCAGGGAGATGATGGGAGATTTGGTGGAAGGGTCGGGGCGGGGGCATTGGGAGAGGAGCAGGCGAGTGGGAGAGGGGAATTCAGTGAGGAAGTTCAGGAGGGCATGACTGGGGAGATTCCGGGGGCGATTGGGCATGTGAAGGGGGTGCGTGTTGGAGGTTGCTCTGAGGTCCTGGGGTGGGATTTCCAGGGGACCTGGGGAAGTTGCAGGTGGTGGGTTTTAGGGGTAATCTGAGGGATTGGAGGGCACAACTGGGGTGGTGGGTGAGTGTTCAGTGATTTGGGGCATTGGGTCCAGTGCATTTTGTGCTGAAGGATTCCCCCATCCGTCTGTCCATCCGTGCAGAGCAAAGGTGGCATCCTGTCCAAGGCCTGCGACTACATCCGGGAGCTGCGCCAGACCAACCAGCGCATGCAGGAGACCTTCAAGGAGGCCGAACGGCTGCAGATGGACAATGAGCTGCTACGGCAACAGGTAGCCGGGGCGATACCCGCCCCCCCCATCTGTCTGTCTTTCCCCTTATATCCACCCCCGTCAATTCCCGCAAATGTAGCTTTCCATGCCAAAGCGTCCCAACGCTATGTTAACACAGGGGTCACTGAAGCTGCTTCTGGGGTGGGGCAGAGGGGCACAGCCACACATAACGCCGCCCGGGCTGGATCGCCTCACTCTGAGATGCAGCCACCTCTGGGGTGAGGCAGCTGTGTGCCACGTTCAGGGAGAATGTCGAACCCAGATGAAGCTGGAGCAGAAAGTTCTAGAGTCAGCATGATGAGAGTTTGACCAGGAAACCAGTATTAACATCTCTGATGCCGAGGAGTTGTCCCGAGATATTTAATGCCTTGAGGCCAGCCCTGCCTGCTAGGGGAGAGCCCTCACCCCACCCCCTGCAGCCCAGCGCCCCCTAGCATTGCATTGGGGCAGCCCTGATTGCCAGGGGAGAGCGTCTCACTCGTGGTTTCCCTCTCTCCTGCGCAGATCGAGGAGCTGAAGAATGAGAACGCCCTCCTCCGAGCACAGCTGCAGCAGCACGGCATCGAAACCGTGGGCGACACCCCGGGGCAGTAACTGTCTCTTCATCACCACCGCCTCCTCGTCACCGGATCTCCGCCCTTCCCCTGCCTCCTTCCATCCCTTCTGCCCTCTGTCTGGTGCAAAGAGACCTCCCCGTGTTAACGCCGCACAGCCAAACTCGACTTGGGGGAGTGCTGGGGTGGCAGCCACATGGCCGGCCCCCGCTTTGCCTGCCCCCTCTTCTGAGCCCTACCGGCCACTGGTTCCCTTCCCATCTGCCCCCTCCCCCCACGTAGGAAATATTAAGATTAAAGCAAACAAACTGCGTTTTTTATAGTAGGTTTTTAACACAGGATAGCAGCCCTCCCCCAGCCCAGCCATGGGTTCGAATCCTCCCCTTTCCGGCTTAAAAATTGTAGCATTACCGTGGCACTTCTCCATCCGATCCTACCGTTCAAGCCGCTGCCTGTCTCTCTCTCAGGCAGGTAGCTATACGGCCGAAGTCAGCGTTGGGGGGGGGTGTTTCTGTGGCGGCCCCCCCCCCATTTTGGACACTCAGCGGGGTTTATTTTTCCTCTGCTGGCCGTGAACCTCTGAAAAATTCCACCCCTGTGAAAATGTAGCAACTCAGGGGGCAGGAATGGGGCCATCCCAAATCACTCGCCCAGTTCGGCAAGTTCTAGCCAGCTGATGCGGCTCAGATTCGATTGAATCCCCTCGCGTCTCACCAGCTGAGCAGTTCAATTAAAACCTGTGTGGCCACCAAACCTTCCAAAGGTGGCTAGCGGGATGGTTGCTCACATTTTTTCCCCTGCCTGTCAAATCGCAGCTACCTTTTTCCAAGAGGTCTGATTTCCAGGGGGGGCTTTCGGAAAACCCTCTCACGGCATCTCCTGTCGGGCAGCCGGAAAAAGCAGAGACGCACAACATCGCTAGCCAGTTCTCTTCCTAAAACCGTGGCTGTCTCGTGTGTCCACTCGTCCGAACTGTTCTTCATCCCCTTTTCTCTTGTAATTATGTTTTGAGCAGAGAGAAGTCAGAGTGAAAACCCTAACAGCTTCCCTCGTTTATTTTAATTTTTTTTTTGTAATTAATCTGTATTTTATTTTTTAGTTCCAAATGCATTTGTATAGAGGTACGTTGTCTGTATGATAACTTGAGCCCGGAAAGTTGAATATTTACCAAGGTCGACTAAATGCTTGTTTTCTGTGGAGGGTTTTTTGCATATATATATATATATATACACACCTATATATAATTTTTAAAAAACAACAATTATTCAGTGGTCGATCTCACAATATTTGGGTCAGAATCCGGAGATCTCTTCAGTTCCCTTTTCTTGCGATCTTCAATTTGGCTTTATTTCTCTTCCCCAAGCACGATATTTCTTTCTTTGGCTTTTTGTTTTTTTTTTTGTTTTTGGTTTTTTTTTTTAAATAAGCATGGCTCTAAAAGAAACAAATACGCAAAAACCAACAAAAAAAATTGATAATAGCAAGCTTTTAGCTTTGGGTTTTTTTATATACCAGCAAAAAAAAAAAAAAAAAAAAGATACTTTCAGATGGAGTTGGAAATATTGGGTATCCTTTTCGTCCTGGTCCCCGTGGAACGTGAGTGAGCGAATCAAGGAAAGAAAAAATGGTGAATCAGATTTAAGGAAAAGAAAAGGAAAATGTGGCTTGAGTTGAATTGCAGAGTTTCAATGCTGGAAAGTAGCAAATTAATTCTGTTTATATATAAAAGAGGAAAAAACTGCACAGACATAATATTTGTATCAGGCCATTTCCTTGTGGTTTTACGGTGGGGGGGAGGCGATGGGATGGGGGTTGAGTTGGGTGGACCCAGATCTGAGAGGGGTGGGGGGCAGATGTGCAGAAGGATGTAGGCGTGTCTGGCTGGAGGGGGCAGTATCGCTGGAGGGGTGGAGGTGTATGGAGGTGGGACAGTGCGTGGGCAGGCGGAAGGATGGAGGGGTTGGGGTGCGCACCCACGGCTGGAGAAAATGGCTCTCAGATCTGCGTGCGCACCACTGTCCCCTCCTGGGAGGAATTGCACCTGCCTCTGTTGAGGGTTGTCGGGGTTGTGTTGCTGCTGGCTGTGCAGCGTGGAAAGGCTCAGGATGTGCAAGCACAGTGGTGGGGGGGCAGACTGCTGCCCTTTGCTGGAGGGTGTGAGACTTGCGCGCTGGGTCTGTCCCACCGCTCCTCTCCTCTCCTCTCCCCGCCCGCCAGGTCTCGGGTGCGTGCAGGACCCCTGCTGGATTGTCCCTGCCCTGGTGCACATCCCCCTTCTCGTTGAGTTCTCTCTAGGAGACGTGTTGGGACGAGCAGAGGAGCAAAGGCAACCTCTAAGATCCCCCTGGGGCATCCCCTCCCCCCCCCTGCTACCTGGGCAAAGGGGGTTCCCCCAGATCTCATCCCTGTCCCCTTCTGATTCGGAGTTCACCCAACACACGCTGGGAGGTGCCCAGTCAGCACCCACTTCTCCCTCATTAAGACTTTCTCCCTCCTCAGCGCTCTGGCTCAGGACTGTTTGCCAGGGGGCTGACTGGCTATTGGCAGAGATTGCGGGATTCTTGGGTTCCCTTTCAGAGCTGCAGCTTCTGGGCCGGCTCCCTTAGCTTGGAGATCGGTGCCAGCTGGTCCCGTCACGAAGGTGAGGCAGAGAGAGGCCCCAGCGAGCCCACCTGGAAGTGCGCTTTGCATCCCGAGACGGTGGTTTAGATTTTGGACACTTTTTTCCCCATCTGGAATTGGGACCAAAAATGTCAAAATCTGAAATTTTCACCAAGCGGAAATGGGAAGACGTATCCGAGCGGGTCAATGGGGACATCTTGCTTCAGTCGTTTGGACGCGTTTTGTTTCTAGTTTGACCGAAACATTATTTTTACTGTCAGTTACTTCAAAATTGTGAAACAAAAGTGTCATTTTGACCCGAGAACTGGAACTTCTTTGGTTTTAGAAAACGTCGACGTGATAACAGCTTGGCAACTTCTTTTTTTTAACCGAGAAATTCATCTAAACCAATTATTTCCCGCAAACGCTTTTGGTTTCAACTAACTGGCATTTTCTGATCCAAGAAACCGTTTCGTTTGGGGAAAAAAAAAAATTCCCAGATCTACTGCTTGCGGGCCAAACCGGGATCGCCAGGCACTTTTGAACAGACCCCGAAATCTTTAAATTTACTTATTGTGATGAATTTTTTTATTGTTTTCTCTGGAGTCTGGGCCTTGACACAAAACAATTGACCACCCCGGTCCAGGAGGTAGCCTGGCAGATTGGGGGAGCCACTCAGTTACTTAGGCGCCCCTTCCACTCCTGCCCCTGCGTGGATCTTGGCGATTTCATTCTCCATCCTGTTCAGGGTGCTCTGTCCCTCTGGCGTGCCCTAGGAATCATGGACAGGTGTCCTGCCTGGGGTGTTGGTTTGCAGTGGGGGGCATGTGGGGTCTCTAAGGCGATGGGGTTGTTTGCACAGATGGGGGTGATTTCAAGGCTGCCTCTGTTCTACAACACAAGCCGGGCTGTCCTGCTTGGCTCAGAGGCCTGGGAACAAGCCCCGGGTCCCGCTGGCTGGCTGTAAAGCCGGAGTAAGCTCCATGGAGTTGCTCTGGATTTACACTGCAGTGTAGCGAGGGGGGCGACTTTGGATTTATGCTGGAGGGTGATTGCAGAGTAACTCGCTGGTGTTGGGGTTACTCCACTTTTCCGCCCGGGGCGACTGAGGTGGGAGTAACTCAGGATTTACGCCAGGGCTGACTGGAGTAACACGGCTGGTGTAGGAGGGTGCCTCTGGATTTACTCGAGGGTGGAACTCAGCTGGTGTTAACGGCGGATGTGCAGAGGGGATTCCTGAGTTTACACTCATAGACTCAGACTCTAGGACTGGAAGGGACCTCGAGAGGTCATCGAGTCCAGTCCCCTGCCCTCATGGCAGGACCAAATACTGTCTAGACCATCCCTAATAGACATTTATCTAACCTACCCTTAAATATCTCCAGAGATGGAGATTCCACAACTTCCCTAGGCAATCTATTCCAGTGTTTAACTACCCTGACAATTAGGAACTTTTTCCTAATATCCAACCTAAATCTCCCTTGCTGCAGTTTAAGCCCATTGCTTCTTGTTCTATCCTTAAAGGCTAAGGTGAACAAGTTTTCTCCCTCCTCCTGATGACACCCTTTTAGATACCTGAAAACTGCTATCATGTCCCCTCTCAGTCTTCTCTTTTCCAAACTAAACAAACCCAGTTCCTTCAGCCTTCCTTCATAGGTCATGTTCTCAAGACCTTTCATCATTCTTGTTGCTCTTCTCTGGACCCTCTCCAATTTCTCCACATCTTTCTTGAAATGTGGTGCCCAGAACTGGACACAATACTCCAGTTGAGACCTAACCAGCGCAGAGTAAAGCGGAAGAATGACTTCTCATGTCTTGTTTACAACACACCTGTTAATGCATCCCAGAATCACATTTGCTTTTTTTGCAACAGTATCACACTGTTGACTCATATTAAGCTTGTGGTCTACTATGACCCCTAGATCTCTTTCTGCCATACTCCTTCCTAGACAGTCTCTTCCCATTCTGTATGTGTGAAACTGATTGTTCCTTCCTAGGTGGAGCACTTTGCATTTATCTTTATTGAACTTCATCCTGTTTACCTCAGACCATTTCTCCAATTTGTCCAGATCATTTTGAATTTTGACCCTGTCCTCCAAAGCAGTTGCAATCCCTCCCAGTTTGGTATCGTCCGCAAACTTAATAAGCGTACTTTCTATGCCAACATCTAAATCGTTGATGAAGATATTGAACAGAGCCGGTCCCAAAACAGACCCCTGCGGAACCCCACTTGTTATACCTTTCCAGCAGGATTGGGAGCCATTAATAACTACTCTCTGAGTACGGTTCTCCAGCCAGTTATGCACCCACCTTATAGTAGCCCCATCTAAATTGTACTTTCCTAGTTTATCTATAAGAATATCATGCGAGACCGTATCAAATGCCTTACTAAAGTCTAGGTATATCACATGCACCGCTTCTCCCTTATCCACAAGGCTTGTTATCCTGTCAAAGAATGCTATCAGATTAGTTTGACATGATTTGTTCTTTACAAATCCATGCTGGCTATTCCCTATCACCTTACCACCTTCCAAGTGTTTGCAGATGATTTCTTTAATTACCTGCTCCATTATCTTCCCTGGCACAGAAGTTAAACTAACTGGTCTGTAGTTTCCTGGGTTGTTTTTATTTCCCTTTTTATAGATGGGCACTATATTTGCCACCTTCCAGTCTTCTGGAATCTCCCCCGTCTCCCACGATTTCCCAAAGATAATAGCTAGAGGCTCAGATACCTCCTCTATTAACTCCTTGAGTATTCTAGGATGCATTTCATCAGGCCCTGGTGACTTGCAGGCATCTAACTTTTCTAAGTGATTTTTAACTTGCTCTTTTTATTTTATCTTCTATACCTACCCTCTTCCCGTAAGCATTCACTATACTAGACATTCCTTCAGACTTCTCAGTGAAGACCGAAACAAAGAAGTCATTAAGCATCTCTGCCATTTCCAAGTCTCCCGTTACTGTTACCCCCTCCTCATTGAGCAGTGGGCCTACCCTGTCCTTAGTCTTCCTCTTGCTTCTAATGTATTGATAAAAAGTCTTCTTGTTTCCCTTTATTCCCATAGCTAGTTTGAGCTCATTTTGTGCCTTTGCCTTTCTAATCTTGCCTCTGCATTCCTGTGTTATTTGCCTATATTCGTCCTTTATAATCTGACCTAGTTTCCATTTTTTATATGACGCCTTTTTATTTTGTAGGTCACGCAAGATCTCGTGGTTAAGCCAAGGTGGTCTTTTGCCACATTTTCTATCTTTCCTAACCATCGGAATAGCTTGCTTTTGGGCCCTTAATAGCATCACTTTGAAAAACTGCCAACTCTCCTCAGTTGTTAGTCTTGATTCCCATGGGACCTTACCTATCAGCTCTCTGAGCTTACCAAAATCTGCCTTCCTGAAATCCATTGTCTCTATTTTGCTGTACTCCCTTCTACTCTTCCTTAGAATTGCAAACTCTATTATTTCATGATCACTTTCACCCAAGCTACCTTCTACTTTCAAATTCTCAACAAGTTCCTCCCTATTTGTTAAAATCAAATCTAGAACAGCTTCCCCCTGGTAGCTTTCTGAAATAAAAAGTTGTCTGCAATGCAGTCCAGGAACTTATTGGATAGTCAGTGCCTCGCGGTGTTATTTTCCCAACATATATCTGGATAGTTGAAGTCCCCCATCACCACCAAATCCTGGGCTTTGGATGATTTTGTTAGTTGTTTGAAAAAAGCCTCATCCACCTCTTCCACCTGATTAGGTGGCCTGTAGTAGACTCCCAGCACGACATCACCCAGGTTTTTTACCCCTTTTAGCCTAACCCAGAAACTCTCAACACTCCCATCTCCTGTGTCCATCTCCACCTCAGTCCAAGTGTGTTCATTTTTAATATATAAGGCAACACCTCCTCCCTTTTTCCCCTGTCTATCCTTCCTGAGCAAACTGTACCCATCCACACCAACATTCCAGTCGTGTATTATCCCACCAAGTTTCAGTAATGCCAATAATGTCATAGTTGTATTTATTTATTAGCACTTCCAGTTCTTCCTGCTTATTACTCATACTTCTTGCATTTGTATATAGGCATCTAAGATACTGGTTTGATCTTGCCTCCCAGCTTTGCCCTGACCCTCCTTTCTTTCTGCCATTATAGCCTGTGCTCCCTCCTGTTTCCAACCCATCTCCCAGGGGTCCAGGAGCAAAGTGCGCTCACGGTAGTGGGCGAGTGTCTGGATTTACACAGCAGCCAGTCTAGGTTTAAGCTGTGGTAACTGAGGAGTGATTCCCCTGATTGCGGTGTGGAAGTTCCTGTGGTTTCACGGTGAGGCGGCCCCTCCAGGTGTCGAGCGACACCTGCCTCGGTGGGTCAGCCGCTGCGATAACTCACTCAGCAGAGCCAGGGCAGCAGCAGATAAACGTCACTTTGCTTCCAGTGTCCCACTGTAGCGCCTGGAGCCGGGCACGGGCCAGAGTTTTGTTTCCTTGGAAATTCCCTGACTGGTGCATGTGTTTGCAGGAACAACACGTCGGGTTTTGCAATTTCCACTGAAATTGACTCACTGACTTTCCAACTCTTATAATGCAGCGTAAAATGAAACGACCATTAGAAACCAGACGGCAAAGTGTTCCTCTCACACGAGGGCTGATCGCTTTCTATTCTCCCCACCCCCCCAAAATGAAATTTCATCAAAATTAACACAGGCCCTGGCCTGTTTCCGTTCCGATGAGTCGGCATTTGGTGATGGAGCGTTTGGGCCAAAAACCTTCAATCACTTCTCATTTAAAAAGAAAAAAACAACTTTCAGAAAGGAAGGGCCTGGTCCCCAGCTGCTGTCAAGTGGCCGCAGCTCCACGGGGCTGAATTTTTCTCTTACGCGTGACTGGGAAGTGAAAAATGGTTGGGAAACACGTTTTGTGCATACAGTTGAAAGAAGTGAAATCCAGTGTGTGGCAACTCCCCCTAGTTAGATGGGTGCACCCATTGGTGCTGATCTGGGAGTAGATCAGGAGTAACACAGGGGAGCCAATGGGACCAATTCCCCTTTGGTAACCCGGGTGTAAATCAGGAGTCGTTGACTGAAATAAGGCACTTGCGCAGCATCGGTTTTGACGAGAGAGCAGGGGAGATGAAGCTGGTTTCTCATCACATTGTTGGAAGGATGCCTTCGCGTTTTAAAAAAAGCCTTTTTTTTGGTTTTAAAAACGTTCGTTTTGTTGTTCCCACGTGCGGTGATTTCTGTTAACGGGGTTATTTATTTCATGGGTTTGTTCATTTGCCTTTTTTCTAAGAGGCGGGGCGGAGGGGAGAGTATTTAAAATGGCAATAAAACAAAAATGGAAACGTCTGAAAGATTCTTCCTTTGTAGCGATCCAGCCGCTGTCTGTCCCAATAGTCAGTCAGTCACTCATCCAGCTCTCCGGGTTCTCGATCCTCCATTCGTCCAACAGCTTTATCGGCAGAGCCCCATATTTTGCAGCAGCATGGCACCAAATCCTGCACCGGTACTAACGTGCTGTGTCTCCGTGAAGTAGCCTTTATTCCCCTCCCTCATGCTTCCAAATTCCCTGTGACTCCTAGTTCACACCTCTTTGAGGTGTGTTTCAGGCTCTCTGCAAACTCAGTCACGGTATCGGTTACTCTCGACTCACCTTTATGAAGTTGTCTTTCCCACCATGCAGCCGAGCATCTTGATTTTTTTTCCCCCCGCACTGGGAGCTGAGGTGGTGGAATGTGATTCTCTGGACTATATATCCTCAAGATTCACCTCTGCTATGCTGGTTGCAGATCCCAGAGGGAATGAACAGAGCAGGGAATCATCAAGTGATCCATCCCGTCGCCCATTCCCAGCCCCCGAGCCAGCCTGTTCATAAACGGCTCAGGCTTCCTCTGCAAGCTAGTTAGGTGGTTTTCCCCACGCCTTGGCAGGGGAGATTGGTCCACAAACCCTCCCGTCTCATTTCTGGGCTCAACTGAGTCCAGGCCAGATTGTTCTTGTGCCGACACCATCCTTTAGCTGCCACAGCCCTTCTCCCCCGGTGTCCACCCCTGCTGTATTTCTAGAGCACAGATGCCTTCTCAGCCTGCATTTTGCTAGGCAAATCAAGCCCAGCTCCTCTTGCAGGATCAGCTCCCCTTTCCTCTGATCATCCTCGGAACTCTTCTTTGCACCTGTTCTGGGACGAGCCCCTCTTCCCAGAACGCAGGTCCCCAGCACTGGGCGCAGTCTGCTTGGGAGCAAACCCCCGTGAACCGCTGGTTATCCGCTGGGCATTGGATCAGCCCAGCGTGCCCGCTGAGCGACGGATTTCACATTCAACCACCAGGCCCCTCGCATGACGTGATGGTTGAGGGTTTAAAGGGGGTGATGCTGGGCTGGGATTGCGGCTCTTATCAGGCTGCCCTAACCATTTTCCCCATCTCCCCTTTTGCAGAAGCTAAAGTTCAGGTCTCTGGAATTTGCTCCCACTTCAAATAATAGCGAGGAAGCTCGAGTCCGGGGTCGGCACCTTCCTGGCGTGCTGGGCCGAGTCTTCATTTATTCACCTGAGTTCCGGTTTCGCGTGCTGGTAATACATTTTTAGAAGGTGTCTCTCTATAAGTCTATAAACTAGCGTTGTATGTAAAGTAAACAAGTTTTTTAAAATGTTTAAGAAGCTTCATTTAAAATTTAAATTAAATTGCAGCTCTTACCAGTTTAGTGCAGTGGTTCTTAATCTGGGGTGCACACACGCCCTGGGTACATGGATATTTCACACCCTAGGCGAAACTTCCACCTTGTACCCCCCCCTCATTGAGGGGCAAATCCCAACGAGCCTTTATAGACCCCAGGGGCCAGCCGTGCCCAGGGGCTGCACCCCAGACCAGGTTCCCCCCCTCTCTGCCCCCTGAACTCTCCTGGAGGGTGCGCAGCCCCCCTGCAAGCTCTCCCGACTCTACCCCACTGCGGTGGTTACCATATTTCAACAATCAAAAAGGAGGGGAGAGCCCTGCCCTAGCCCTGCCCCCGTCCACTCCCTCCCACTTCACACTCCGACTGCCCTGATCAGACCCCCCCCCACACTCCTTGCCCCCTGAGTGTCCCCTCCTGGGACCCCTGCCCCTAACTGCCCCCCAGAGCCCCACACCCTACCTAAACTTCCCTGCTCCTCGTCCCCTGACTGCCCCCTCCTGAGACCACCCTGGCCTAACTGCCCCCCTAGAACCCTACCTGTCCTCTGACTGCCCCAACCCTTATCCACACCCCCATCCCCAGACAGACCCCCGGGACTCCCATGCCCCATCCAACCACTCCCCGCCCCCTGAGCAGACCCCCAGAACTCCCGACCCATCCAACCCTCCCCCTGCTCCCGACTGCCCCCCCCCCGGGACTCCCCTTACCAGGCCATGCCGGTCAGACGCTGGCTCCACGTGGAGGCAAAACTCCACCTGGAGTGCTGAGGCAGCGGGGGTGGGGAGAGTTGCGGGGTGCGCACCTGCCTGGGCTGTAGCCCGGTGGCCCCCCCGGGGGGCTTCTGCAGCAGATGCATGCAAGGGGTGGTCCCTGTGCACCCCCCAGCTCCCCCCTCACCGCGCTTGGGCTCTGCGGCTCCCAGGAGTGTGAGCCGCTGATGCCCCTCCCGCAGCAGGCTCAGGGCCCCGCGCCCCGGCGGCTCACATTCCCGGGAGCTGCAGAACCCGAGCATGGTGAGGGGGGAGCTGCGGGGCATGCCTGCTGCCGGCCTGGGGTCCTGGCCGCTGGCCCCACTCAGCCTCCTGCTGGCCTGGGGTTCACTCAGCCGGCAGCAGGCTGAGCGGGGCCAGCGGCTGGGACCTCGGCTGGTAGCCGTGTGCCAGGCCTCTGGCACGCGTGCTGTAGGTTGCCAACCCCTGCTCTAGTGCTTGTTGGTGACGGAGCTCAGCAGAAGGGTGAGCAATGCAGAGATGTGTCTGCAGAGGTGTGAAGCAGGTGTTCGGAGGGTTGTGAGCAGCCCTCAGCCGTGGCCACTGCAGAGATGTCAGCCTGAGTCTGCCGAGAGCCTGAGACAGTTGTTGGGAGAGGTGTGAACTGCCTTTTTTATCTCAGTCAGGGGCCAGCGGGCACCCAGGGTAATGATCGAAATGGTGACGTCGTCGACTGTTTGACCTCTTCGGACGTGATGTGAGTGACGGCTCCTTTTGGAGCCATGAATGGATGGCGTTCGGGGGCACCACCATTCACACACACACATCCCAGCACCGGGAGTTACACAATAGTATTTTATGCACAAATTACAGTGGGTGAAGTCTTGTGGGTGGAGCTTGGAGGATCCCTCTCCTTGTCCCTCCCAATCTGATCCCTGGCTATGTGCGAACTTCCACACTGGAAAAGCCTGGTGCAGAAAAGGCCCAGCTGCTTTTAACCCACATTGGTCCAGCTAATCAAACCCCAGGGCAGGAGCATGGCTTTAACCCAGCAGGGGAAGCATAGGCTAACGGCTGCATCAGCTTTCCAGCAGGGGTTGGAAATAGAGGTTTTCTCCTAGTCGAGACAAGATGGCTGGGTACCGCCTGCAGATGGCAGTTCTGGCACAACAGGGCCCTGGTCCCATCCGGGGCAGGGTCTGTCTCTCGCTGTGTCTGTGCAGTGCCTGGCACGACGGGGCCCTGATCTCAGCTGGGGCAGGGTCTGGCTCTCGCTGTGTCTGGGCAGAACCCAGCACAACAGGGCCCTGATCTCAGCTGGGGCAGGGTCTGGCTCTCGCTGTGTCTGGGCAGAACCCAGCACAACAGGGCCCTGATCCCAGCCGGGGAGCTACCTTCATATAAGTATTTATGAATAATCTTCCCACTCTCTATTGCTCCTCTTGCTGTTACCCTACCATCCATCCACCTCTCTCCTGCTCTCCCAACGGTCCCAGAGCCTGTGGCCGTTCAGGGTGTTTGACTGAGGTTCACGCGCTCTGGCTTCTGAGCGTGCTGGGAGAAGTGAGCCTGTAACGTGTTGAAGAAAAACTCAGTTCTCACTTTTTGGTTGGGTGCAGCACAGTCAGATACTTTATTCTGTTTAGCAGCTACAGCAGGGAGAGAGTGCACTAGGACATAGCGTCTCCCCTTCCTAGACAGGTCTCTCAACAGGTAAACAATTCTAGCAGCATTTATACTTTTGTTACAGACTATAATAAGCAACAGCTTCATTTTGATTATACACAGGTCATCCTGATATCTTGTTTTTCTCACTTAAGAGTCTCCAGTCTACATTGCGTATTATCTAACACATGGTCAAAACAACTTCTCACACAGTTCTTTTCCACTCGCCTCACACATTCCTCACTTCTACAAACCTCGTGTTATTAGGGTTACAGCTAGCCTGACTCTTGCTAACAGAGACTGTCATGCATTAAGATCCCCTACAAATCCCTGTCAGTTCTTTCTCTACTTCCACAAACATCTCTGGCTTTGGTGGGACCCAGCTGAGTGTCAATTTGGGACAAATTGCTCAGAGCAAGGCAGTTACAGCCCAAGGCTGGGGGGTCCTTTGCACACCAAGGCACCAAACCAGCCAGCCAGAGAAGACTTTGGTCTCACTCCACTGGCTAACCAAAAGTCACCCAAGCAATTCCCTTAGACACCCTAGTAAAAGAAAAAGGTTCTCTCGATCCCAAAGGACCAAGCCCCAGACCTAGGTCAATACACAAATCAGATCTTACCCACAAATCATGCTGTTGCCAATCCTCTAGAATCTACAATCTAAAGGTTTATTCATAAAAGGAAAAAGATCTAGCTGAGAGCTAGAATTGGTTAAATGGAATCAATTACATACAGTAATGGCAAAGTTCTTGGTTCAAGTTTGTAGCAGTGATGGAATAAACTGCAGGTTCAAATCAAGTCTCTGGAACATCTCCCGCTGGGATGGGTCATCAGTCCTTTGTTCAGAGCTTCAGTTTGTAGTAAAGTCCCTCCAGAGGTCAGAGCAGGATTGAAGACAAGACGGAGGAGCTGCAGCAGCTTTTCATAGTCTTTTGTCAGGTGGCCTCTCTTTCTTTGTCCCAAAGACAAGGTGTCCAGCACATGGCATGAAAAAACTGCAGAGTTCTGTCCCTAGGCAGGTCCCTGCATTGCTGGGTCACCAGGTGTATCTGCCTTCTCTCAAGGGGTCAGTTGTACAGCTGATGGTCCTTAATGGGCCATCAGGCAGCCAGGCAGTGATGATGCCAAACTGTCTGGGGTGTCACTCAAAAGCATGGTGTTGTCAGATGCTACCAGCGTGGTGCTCTGCTCTGTTCAATGTTGATATCCATCGGCTGCGTGCGTGTCTTCCCTCTGGGTGCTGCCCCGACTCTGCACAGATCGCTGACACAGCAGACCCGAGAGAACCCCCAATGACCACAGACTCTAGTAAGGTACGAAGGCACCTGGGCCAGGTTTATTGCCGAAGAGAAACACAGTCTCCAGCTCCCTGGCAAACAAAGTCCAAGGTGCTGCTAAGATGCTGCTAGCCAGTACATATGTGCTCCCTGGCAATGGACTCAACTCAGTCAGAGGGGGGACTTTCCACTGCCCCCTCGGCCGGACAAAGACACCGCCCCAGGGATACATTCTTATACACAGGTAGAAACAAGTTACACATCACTCCTGACGTATTGAGGTGCAACCCCTCTTTGTAGGAAGGTGCAACCCCTCTACGCAGTAAGGTACAACCCCTCTACGTAGTAAGGTGCCGCCTCTCACCTTGTACATGTTGGTTCCAACAAAACAACTTTATCCATCATATTCCCCTTTTGGCCCTGTCATTGGGATGCGTCAGCCTGTTCCTTGCTATCTGTGGCCTGTTCCAGTATTAGGGTGTCCTGGTACCGTGTTTATACTTCTGGTCTCCAATACACTATATGGACATACGTTTATGCAGCATCAGCCCTTTTCTTGCCAGCTTCTGCGAGCAGGGCCTGCCTCTAGCTCACAGCTTCACTTTGCTGTATGTTAGCAAAGTCTTGACCGTTATTTTAGCTCAGGTCTTAGGCCTCACACCAGGCCTCTGATACCAAGGTTTATATCTCAGGGCCTCCTCTTACTACACATGGCACAAGTTTGAAATACGGACAGTACGGAGCAGGGGTCCCTGACGCAGTGCCATGGCGCCAGCCGGGGCATCGACGTGAGCCCGCCTACTGACCACCGGACCAGCAGCTGCTGAAATGCCGCCAAGAAGCAGCAACATCAAGATGCGTCGCTGCTGAAATGCCGCTGATTTTCGGCGGCGACGCCTCTTGATGACGCTACTTCTCAGCAGCATTTTGGTGGCAACGTTTCTTGGCGTTAGTAGCATTTCGGCGGCTGCTTGTCTGGCGGCCACGCTCCTCGGTGGCTAGTCGTCCAGCGCCCACCACATGGAAAGATTGGGGACCGCTGGCATAGAGCCATATTCATAACTTCAATTACAAAAGCGACACACGTGTACAGGCAGCAGCATCATAACCAGCAAACCCGAACCTTCCCACAGATACCTCACACCACCACCTTTGGACAATATTTGCTGCAGATATAGACCAGTGGTTGCAACAGTGAGCTATACGGCTACAGGTTATGGGAATAACGGCACAGAGCCAACGAGCTGGCCTTGGTGTTAGGGACAGAGCCACTCCCATCACCCAGGCTCCTGCTTTAACCACTAGACCCCACTCTCCTCCCAGAGCTGGGGAGAGAAACCAGGAGTCCTGGCTCCCAGTCCCCCTTGTTCTCACCACCCCACCCCACTCCCTTCCCCTCCCAGAGCCAGGGAGAGAACCCAGGAGTCCAGGCTTCCACCCCCACCTCCGCTCTCATCACTAGACCCCACTCCCCTCCCAGAACCAGGAAGAGAACCCAGGAGTCCTGGCTCCCACCCACCCCTGCTCTCACCACTAGACCCCACTCTCCTCCCAGAGCTGGGGAGAGAAGCCAAGAGTCCTGGCTCCCAGCTCCCCTTGTTCTCACCACCCCACCCCACTACCTTCCCCTCCCAGAGCCAGGGAGAGAACCCAGGAGTCCAGGCTTCCATCCCCGCCTCCGCTCTCATCACTAGACCCCACTCCCCTCCCAGAACCCAGGAGTCCTGGCTCCCACTCACCCCTGCTCTCACCACTAAACATCACTCCCCTCCTAGAGCCAGGGAGAGAACCCAGGAGTCCCAGCCAGAGTCGAGTGCCTCGCAGCTCCATTCCACCCCCAACCCTAATCGCTACTTGGACACATAAACACCACCCCACCCCGCCCTCAGCTTCTCCCTTGCTGTCGGGTAGTGATGTGTCCTTGAGGTGTTTTGATAGCACCAGAGCAGAGACCCCCCCAACCCCCGGGAGAGGGAACTGGTGGGGAGGGCAGCAGCTCTGGCAGGCGGCTTGGCCAGCCTGGCTGTCGCCCGGAGCCGGCGCCACTTGTGAGGGGCCCTGGGTTGTCCCCGGAGCTGGTGTCGCAAGCCCCAGCCGCTGTTTGCGCCTGGCCTTCGGGGACAGTAAAACCCGGCACGACCTGAGTCTGCCTGTCCCCTGCCCTGGGGCCGGATCAGAGCCCCCCCAGAGGGGACAGGCCCCATGACCCTCTCCTGCCCCCCGAGCTGGCCTCTCCCCTGCCCTGGGGCCGGATCAGAGCCCCCCAGGGGGACAGACCCCATGTCCCGCCCCCCTGAGCCAGCCTGTCCCCTGCCCTGGGGCCGGATCAAAGCCCCCCCGGGGGACAGGCCCCATGTCCCGCCCCCCTGAGCCAGCCTGTCCCCTGCCCTGGGGCCGGATCAGAGCCCCCCAGGGGGACAGGCCCCATGACCCTCTCCTGCCCCCCGAGCTGGCCTCTCCCCTTCCCTGGGGCCGGATCAGAGCCCCCCAGGGGGACAGGCCCCATGACCCTCTCCTGCCCCCCGAGCTGGCCTCTCCCCTGCCCTGGGGCCGGATCAGAGCCCCCCAGAGGGGACAGGTCCCGTGTCTCACCCCCCTTAGCCAGCCTGTCCCTGCCCTGGGGCCGGACCAGAACCCCCCAGAGGGGACAGGCCCCGTGTCCTGCCCCCTGAGTCTCCCTGTTCCTTGCCCTGGGGCCAGATCAGAGCCCCCCAGAGGGGACAGGTCCCGTGTCCAGCCCCCCTGAGTCTGCCTGTCCCCTGCCCTGGGGCCGGACCAGAGCCCCCCAGAGGGGACAGGCCCCGTGTCTCGCCCCCCTGAGCCAGCCTGTCCCTGCCCTGGGGCCGGACCAGAGCCCCCCCGGGGGACAGGCCCCGTGTCCAGCCCCCCTGAGTCTGCCTGTCCCCTGCCCTGGGGCCGGACCAGAGCCCCCCAGAGGGGACAGGCCCCGTGTCTCGCCCCCCTGAGCCAGCCTGTCCCCTGCCCTGGGGCCGGATCAGAGCCCCCCAGAGGGGACAGGCCCCATGACCCTCTCCTGCCCCCCGAGCTGGCCTCTCCCCTGGGGCCGGATCAGAGCCCCCCAGGGGGACAGGCCCCGTGTCCAGCCCCCCTGAGTCTGCCTGTCCCCTGCCCTGGGGCCGGATCAGAGCCCCCCAGGGGGACAGGCCCCGTGTCTCGCCCCCCTGAGCCAACCTGTCCCCTGCCCTGGGGCCGGATCAGAGCCCCCCAGAGGGGACAGGCCCCATGACCCTCTCCTGCCCCCCGAGCTGGCCTCTCCCCTGCCCTGGGGCCGGATCAGAGCCCCCCAGGGGGACAGGCCCCTGTCCAGCCCCCCTGAGCCAGCCTGTCCCCTGCCCTGTGGCTGAACCAGAGCCCCCCAGAGGGGACAGGCCCCGTGTCCTGCCCCCTGAGTCTCCCTGTTCCTTGCCCTGGGGCCAGATCAGAGCCCCCAGAG
Source organism: Gopherus evgoodei (assembly GCF_007399415.2). Lineage (NCBI taxonomy): Eukaryota > Metazoa > Chordata > Testudines > Testudinidae > Gopherus > Gopherus evgoodei. Next base: position 5,283,135 of record NW_022059983.1, read on the forward strand.
GGGACAGGTCCCGTGTCTCGCCCCCCTGAGCCAGCCTGTCCCTGCCCTGGGGCCGGATCAGAGCCCCCCAGAGGGGACAGGTCCCGTGTCTCGCCCCCCTGAGCCAGCCTGTCCCTGCCGTGGGGCCGGATCAGAGCCCCCCAGAGGGGACAGGTCCCGTGTCCAGCCCCCCTTAGCCAGCCTGTCCCTGCCCTGGGGCTGGACCAGAGCCCCCCAGAGGGGCCAGGTCCCGTGTCCTGCCCCCTGAGTCTCCCTGTTCCTTGCCGTGGGGCCAGATCAGAGCCCCCAGAGGGGACAGGCCCCGTGTCCTGCACCCCTGAGCTGGCCTCTCCCCTGCCCTGGGGCTGGAGTAGAGCCCCACGAAGGGGACAGGCCCCATGTCCCGCCCCCTGAGCCAGCCTGTCCCCTGCCCTAGGGCTGTATCAGAGCCCCCCAGATGGGACACGCCCCGTGTCCCTGTCCTGCCCTCCTGACCCAGCCCATCCCCTGCCCTCGGCCGGATCAGAGCCCCCCTCAAAGGGGACAGGCCCCGTATCCCATTTCCTGCACCCATCTATTGTGCATTGTGTCGGTTGCTCTGTTTTCGCTCCCCCCTTCCTTGCCCAGTGGGGCTACCAAGGCCGCTGGCCCGGGGCGGAGTGCGTGGAAGGGAAGGTGTGTCGGCTGGCGCCTTCGGGTCTGCTGCGGGGCGCCGGAGCGGAGCCGAGCTTGGCGAGGGCTGGGCCATGTCCGGGCAGCCAGCAGGCAAGGAGCTGACCTCGTGGAGGGACAGCAAACAGACTGTGCGATAGGGGTCTGAGCAAACAGCCCTCTGGAGCCAGCCGCGGCCCCGTGATGCCAGAGCAGCGGAAAGGTGCTTCGCTGCGTCCGGGCAGCACCTGGCACGACGGGGCCCTGATCTCAGCTGGGCAGGGCCTGGCTCTCGCTGCGTCCGGGCAGCGCCTGGCACGACGGGGCCCTGATCCCAGCTGGGGCAGGGACTGGCTCTCGCTGCGTCTGGGCAGCGCCTGGCACGACGGGGCCCTGATCCCAGCTGGGGCAGGGCCTGGCTCTTGCTGTGTCCGGGCAGCGCCTGGCACGACGAGGCCTTGATCTCAGCTGGGCAGGGACTGGCTCTCGCTGCGTCCGGGCAGTGCCTGACACGACGGGGCCCTGATCCCAGCTGGGGCAGGGACTGGCTCTCGCTGCGTCCGGGCAGCACCTGGCACGACGGGGCCCTGATCCCAGCTGGGGCAGGGACTGGCTCTCGCTGCGTCCGGGCAGCACCTGGCACGACGGGGCCCTGATCCCAGCTGGGGCAGGGACTGTCTCTTGCTGTGTCCGGGCAGCGCCTGGCACGACGGGGCCCTGATCTCAGCTGGGGCAAGGCCTGGCTCTCGCTGCGTCCGGGCAGCGCCTGGCACGACGAGGCCTTGATCTCAGCTGGGCAGGGACTGGCTCTCGCTGCATCTGGGCAGTGCCTGACACGACGGGGCCCTGATCTCAACTGGGGCAGGGACTGGCTCTCGCCGTGTCTGGGTAGCACCTGGCATAACAAGGCCCTGATCCCCTGATTTTATTGTGGCACCTAGAAAGTGGTGCAGAGGCTAAGGTTCAGGTCCCTCCGGCCTGGCTGTGTAGAGCGAACTCAATGGGAGTTCGGTGCTGAAAGCCCTTTGCAGCTCTGTGCTGGTATAAACAGGAGCTGACAGCCCCTTCTGGGGTAGTGGGAGGTGCCCAGAGGCTATGGGGTATGGGGGTTAGACAGCCAGTGCTGGGGGTGGGGGAGGTCTGGGATCCTCCAAACCATTTGTCTGTTGCCCTGTGGGGAAAAAATTGCAAGAGGCGAGGGCTGGCATACAAGCCGCTCTGTCTCTCCCGCCTACCCTGCCAACGGAGGTGCTGCTGAGATCACACGGAAAACTGCCCCTGGGGACACTAAAGCCAAAGCAATGTAATGGCAAACCACCCACCAGACTGTCCCACCTCGTCGGTGCCGGCGTAAAGCCGCATTTGGGCTTTTCTACCCATCACAGCCTGAGTCCCTAGGAGAGCCCCGCAAAGTGCTGTAGTGCTGAGCTAAGCAATCACAGGGGAACCAGCGCTCCTGAAAGCCAGAAAAACTTGCATTTAGTTCTAGGAACATGTTAACTCACCTGCAGGTTAATTACTAGTCTTGTCAATTAATAGATCAGTTAGTAATTACTATTTGAATTAACTGTGTTATATACTGGTCAATTAATGGAGAGGTTACTAATGTATTACTGGCTTAATCGAAATATTAGCTGGGAAACAAATATAGTCAGTAGGTTAGCTAATAAATAGATTGCTATCACGGTAATGAATATATTAGCAATTAATAGAGTAGTTATATTTTAATATGTTTATTTTATTATGTATTTTATTTAATGTGCCAGCTGGCTAATTAATCCAGTTAGTGATTAATAGATTCATTGATTAATATTTGTTTAATTAGTTGTTTAATAAATACACTAGCCAATTAATAGACAGAAGTTAACCAGCCTTATTAATATGTTAGCTAATTAATACACTAGCCAATATGTATTATTAATCAATTGATTCTCTGAATCAAAATAGTATATGATTAATTAATATAATACAGAATACAGTAGTGAGTTTATTAGAATGGAAGTTAATATAGTAGTAAGTTAATTAGCATACATTAATTAATACAGTAAAAACCTAATTAATACACTGGGCAACCAATTACTATATGGGCCAATTATTATTTCTTTGTTAATTGAATGATTTCTTTTGAGAATATTAGCGACAAATTATTGAAATCATTTCATAAATTAAATTTTAAAAGACACTTTCTGGAATCAGAGGAAATTCTCACTTTTTAAAATGAATGTTTATTATGAAAATCACTAGAAAAACATCTCTGATAGTATTTTAATGAATTCAATGTTTAAAATGCCTATTTAGTAATAAAAGTTGCAAAATGAAACTGCTTCCTAAAGAAAATTTAAATGCTTGTTAGTTCTGTTTATTAACAACTTTAATAATTAATATGGAATGTCTAGAAATTCATGTGTATTATTTCTATTAAGTAACACTGATTGTTTTTCAATTGCATTTTTCTAGTCTTTTCAAATCGTGTCAGATTTCACTGCCTGTAGATTAAAATGATCTCCTGGGTTTAATCAATTTACATGCACTAATTAGCTAGTGATTAAACTATTGAAATCGTGTAATACGGTACATTTCACATCTTTTTTTCCCCAAAAATATTCGAAGCATTTCCTTTTCTCAGGCCAATCAAAACAATCATGTTTAACTAGTTAATGAAACAAACAGCTGCCTTTAAGAAATTAAATGAAAACTTCCGTTCCCAAAGACAATAAAATCAATAAACCTCTTCATCGAATGTGATTACTTTAGGAAGAAGAGCCCTAGAACCAAATAACTGAAAACACTTTGCTACGCTGCATTTTAAAACGTCACAGGCAAAAGGTACAGTACGTTTATTAATTGAATTAGTTCATTTGCTTTTGGCAAACACAAGAAACAAACACAATAATTTAATATGTTTACATTTAAATAAACGATTTAAGTAAGGTTACTGTTTTTTGAAACAATGAGTCATTTTATTCAGGTAGCAAAATTTCTCTTTCGTTTGATTGATCCATGAATAGTTTTGGCAATTACTAGAAGCGAATGATTGAAATAACTGAATAAATCAAGGTTTGAATGTTGCATCTGATATTGCGAAGATCCTCGGTGCCTTTTGTTTAACAAGGCTGCGGCTGTAACTCTGTTACCTCGGTGAATTTTCTTTTTAAAGGTGATTATGAAAAATACAATTAAAATCCTCGGCGTTTAGAGGACAGCATTTCTTTTTTCTTTTTTTAAATGGGGCGTTTGCAGAAATGTCTCATTTAATCAATAAAGCTTCAGGCTTCGCGGAACTGAGGCAGTCGAAAGGAAATTTCCCTCCCTGGAAATTGTTTGTTCACAAGAACCAAACAGAAAGGCAGGAATTGCTCTTAGCAGTCGCGGTGACACACGCATTCACCAAAGAACAATCAACACATCTGCTTTGCACTTTGGCCCCAATCCTGCGAACACGTCTATGCTAATAATCTGAGCCAGTGGTTCTCAGCCAGGGGTACAGGCACCCCTGGGGGTACACAGAGATCTTCCAGGGGGTACATCAGTTCATCCAGCTATTTGCCTGGTTTTACAACAGGATACAGAAAAAGCACGAGCGAAGTCAGTACAAACTACAATTTCATACAGACAATGACTCGTTTAAACTGCTCTGTAGACTGTCCACTGAAATGCAAGTGCAATATTCATATTCCAATTGATTTATTTTATAATTATATGGTAAAAATGAGAAAGTAGCATTTTCTCAGTACTAATGTGCTGTGACACTTTCGTGTTCTGATGTCTGATTTTATAAGCAAGTCGTTTTTAAATAAGGGGAAACCTGGGAGGAGGCAAGACAAAGCCGACTCCTGAAAGGGGGACAGAGCTATGGCCCTGTTCATTCCAGCAGAGCGGCAGATGATTGACACCAGCTGGGATCTGGCCCATAAGTGTTTCCAAAGTCAGAGTGTAAGACAGAGCAGAGTAACTCAAGTTACGTACAGCATGATGCCCCCTGCCCCGACAATGAAATCCTTTGGCCCTGCTATAAACGGTCTCATCCTTTTTTAGGGCTGGGTTTTGCAGGGGGGCGGGGGGCTCTGAATATCGGTGGGAATTGGCAGCATGTCAGAGATCCTCTCCTGTGCAAATCACTAGTGAAATCACTAGCTTGATAATTGAGACTGAGTGAAGATTCCCCATTTAGCGCTTGACCTGAATCAAAATACCCCACTTTGAAGAACTGTAGCCCCAATCTTGCCTGTTTAACATGAGACTAACCCTATACTTTTTCCAGCCAACGTGCCATTAACCTGCGGAACTCCTTGCCACATGATAGTCATTCAGGCCGATGTCTTATCAGCATTGAAAACAGTAAGGCTTGGCTGCTTATCTAGATAATACAAATCCCCATTTACAATTCCTAGGGTGAAATTGATCAAGGTGAGTTTGGGAAGAGAGAGAAACCGGCCCTGGAAGGGGGCAGGGTGTGTGCTTCGCTCATCACGGTTACGTTCAAATTCTGGGATGATGGGCAATTAGGATCGATCGATTGTTGCCCGTTTGGGGCTCAGGCGTAATGAGTGCTGTGATGGAAAACAATAAAGAGTTCATTTCCCCCCTTTGAAATGCCCTGACCTAATTAGCTGGTTCAATCCCTCATCTGGTGCCTGGATCATCTTGTGCCCGGGCGAAACGTTGCTAAACTTGAGAGATTTACAAGAAAAGCTGAGGTCATTCCTGTCCCAGCCTTGCTCCTATCTCGGCCGCGGTGTCGCGGGGGCAGACACCCCGACCGTGGAACTTAATGTAACTGTTTTGAAATCTCATTGGGACAAACGCCAGGAGGGATTTAAGTCGAAGGCCTGCGAGAATTAACGCACTGCTGATCGACACCAGCTGGGATCTGGCCCCGTTGACTCCAGTGGTGTCATGGCCCATTGACACAGGCTGGGGAGCTGACCGATGGTTCGCTGGAATTTTTAGCCCGGCTGCGATAACCTTATTGACGAGCTGTTTACGGTTTCCCTCGCCTCACCTGTCCTTTCTTGGCACGCGGGGGATTGGCTGTTTCGGGACCGGGGTGGGGCTGACTGGCCTATAAAGGCAGCCCTGGGTCCGTGGCCGAACTCAACCACCAGCTCAGCCCTTCGGAGACACACCAGAGGCGCGGGGAAGAGGAGACAGAAAAATACAAGGCAGAGAAACATCACGATGAAGCTTCAAGTTGCCTGCGTGATTCTCATCCTCGTCATCACTGCTCAGAACTCCTGCTGCTTCCAGGGCCAGGTAAACGCTTCCCAGACTACTACTGTTTCTTTGGTATGATGGTTGTACCGAGACGTCCCAGCTGGGATCAGAGCCCTGTCGTGCCAGGCGCTGCCCAGACACAGTCAGAGCCAGACCCTGCCCCAGCTAAGATCGGGGTCCCGTTGTGCCAGATGCTGCCCAGACACAGTGAGAACCAGGCCCTGCCCCAGCTGAGATCAGGGCCTGTTGTGCCGGGTGCTGCCCAGACACAGTGAGAGCCAGGCCCTGCCCCAGCTGAGATCAGGACCCTGTTGTGCCAGGTAGGATTATCAGCCCCTTTTTCCAGGCATGGGGAAACTGAGGCACAGAGCCACAGGGTAACTGGCTCAAGGTCCCATGGGCTCTTGGCTACAGATCCAGGAACAGAACCCAGGCATCTGGACTCCCAGCTCGGGGCGTTAGCCAGCACTTTCTTTAGGATTAATCTGACACGACATATAGTGTCTGCACGCCCCCCCCCCCCATGCACATTATTCCAGTCCCTGGACCTGCGCCCATGAAAACCTCTAGGAAAGCTGCAGAGTCTGGAATCGCAGACAGATTTGTGGAAGAGGGAAACAGCCATTTCTTTTGCACCACAAATAGTCCAGATTGATTTTTAACCAAAATCTCCTGTTTTCCCAATACGAATGTCTCTATTCGGGAATAAACTTAATGTTTGTAGCGGGGCAAAGACTGGTGAGCTATACAAGGGGCACGAAATGTGACTAGGAATATTTTTCCCACTGTCTATTGAAGGAAAACTTTTTTCTAAAACTTATTTGCTACTTTTTGCCAACCTTTCCAATATGTTTATGTTCTGAATCTGTGGCATTAAATTGCATATACCACAATACAACGTACATGGCCTGAGTTGCACAAATATGTGTAGCAAAGGAGAGGAAGAACTGGGGATTGAACCCGGGAGTCCTGATTCCCAGCCCCCTCCCCCCTCTAACCACTAGACAACACTCCCCTCCTAGAGCCAGGGATAAAATCGGGTGTCCCGGCTCCCAGCCCCCTCTGCTCTAACCCACTGCACCTAGTGTAAAGCTCAGGCCTGTCTTCTCTGTGTCTCTGCAGACAGCAAATCCTGCTGGTTTGTTAACGCAATGGATGGAACCCAAAGAAGAAACTCAGGGTCTGCAGGTAAGAACTGGATGAGCAGGGGCTCTCCCCTGGGAGTCAGGGCTGGCCCCGATGTCCCAACATGGCACTAGGGGGCGCTGTGCTGCAGGGGGTGGGGTGGGGGCTCTCCCCTGGGAGTCAGGGCTGGCCCCGATGTCCCAGCCTGGCACTAGGGGGCGCTGTGCTGCAGGGGGTGGGGTGGTGGCTCTCCCCTGGGAGTCAGGGCTGGCCCCGATGTCCCAGCCTGGCACTAGGGGGCGCTGTGCTGCAGGGGGCGGGGTGGGGGCTCTCCTCGGCAGTCCGGGCTGGCCCCCTTGCCCCTGGGTGGCACTAGGGGGCGCTGTGCTGCAGGGGGCAGGGTGGGGGATCTCCCTTGGGAGTCGGGCTGGCCCCGATGTCCCAGCCTGGCACTAGGGGGCGCTGTGCTGCAGGGGGCGGGGTGGGGGTATCCCCTGGGAGTCGGGCTGGGCCCAATGTCCCAGCCTGGCACTAGGGGGCGCTGTGCTGCAGGGGGCGGGGTGAGGGCTCTCCCCTGGGAGTCAGGGCTGGCCCCGATGTCCCAACATGGCACTAGGGGGCGCTGTGCTGCAGGGGGCGGGGTGGGGGTATCCCCTGGGAGTCGGGCTGGGCCCAATGTCCCAGCCTGGCACTAGGGGGCGCTGTGCTGCAGGGGGCGGGGTGGGGGCTCTCCCCTGGGAGTCAGGGTTGGCCCCGATGTCCCAACCTGGCACTAGGGGGCGCTGTGCTGCAGGGGGTGGGGTGGGGGCTCTCCCCTGGGAGTCATGGCTGGCCCCGATGTCCCAGGCTGGCACTAGGGGGCGCTGTGCTGCAGGGGGTGGGGTGGGGGCTCTCCCCTGGGAGTCAGGGCTGGTCCCGATGCCCCAGGCTGGCACTAGGGGGCGCTGTGCTGCAGGGGGCAGGGTGGGGGCTCTCCCCTGGGAGTCAGGGCTGGTCCCGATGCCCCAGGCTGGCACTAGGGGGCGCTGTGCTGCAGGGGGCGGGGTGGGGGCTCTCCCCTGGGAGTTGGGCTGGCCCCGATGTCCCAGCCTGGCACTAGGGGGCGCTGTGCTGCAGGGGGCGGGGGGGGGGTATCCCCTGGGAGTCGGGCTGGCCCCGAAGGCTGCAGTACCAGTCTCGCAGTCCCTGAACCTAAAGCCCTCGGGGACGGTTCTGGGCTAACCAAATGCCAGACACTAGGGCTATTAATGAGCCAATGCACTTCCCTGGGGCTGGCCAACGAGGTGTCCTGGCTCCCAGCCCCCCCCAAACCACTAGACCCCACTCCCCTCCCAGAGCTGCAGAGAGAACCCAGGAGTCCTGGCTCCCAGCCCCCCATCTAACCCCTAGACCCCCCCTTTGCCGGAGATTGAACCCAGGAGTCCTGAGCCCATTCTCTGCCCGCAGGCCCTGCTCCGGAGAGCCAAGCGCCACAACACCCACTTCCCCATCTGCACCTTCTGCTGCAAGTGCTGCCGGAACCAGGGCTGCGGCTTCTGCTGCCGCACCTGAGCCAGCCGGCCGGACCCCAGCAGCACTCGGGGGAGCCGTCCCGCCAGCCCGGCTCCCCCCAGCGCTGCCGCCTCTCACCCCCGCAGCCGCCTTATTTATTGCTCCGTTTGCTTCTCGCTGTTTGTTAGGGGACATTAAATGTGATTTTTAAAGTCATGAGCCTGTTGTCATAGTTACTGAATTGGACCCAGGAGTCCTGGCTCCCAGCTCCCCCTCTACCCCGCTAGACCCCACTCCCCTCCCAGAACCACGGGGAGAACCCAGGAGTCCTGGCTCCCCTGCCCCCCTTCTAACCACGACACTTCAGAGGTGGCTGCATCTCAGAGCTGGGTGAGCCCCGTGGCATTGCTGTGCGGCTGTTCCCCAGCTCTCCCACCCCAGAGGTGGCTGCATCGCAGCATCAGGCACTATTTATCGTGACCTTCTTCCAAGTGCATTGGTACCCCGGGCCTGGGCGGGGAGTGTCCAGCCACAGCAGTTCAACGAGTGAGGGGAACCCCTGAGGGAAACTGAGGCAACAAAACTCTTCAGCCCGGGGAGGAGCTGGGAATGGCTTTTATTTAGTTGCAGCAGTGAAAGGGTTAACACAGGCCGACCTGCTCGGCATAACTCTGTCTGGAGCAGTAGCTGCCTCACGGGTGTATTAGCAGAGTTGCCCCCAGCTGAGATGGGGGTAGGTGGGGAGGATGCGGCCCAGACACAGCCAAAGACAGTCCCTGCCCCAGCTGAGATCAGGGCCCCGTTGTGCCAGGTGCTGCCCACACACAGCGAGCGACCATCTCTAACAAGCTCACAGTGTAAATAGCCAAATGCGGTGATATACTTCCCATGTTACAGCTGAGAAACTGAGGCATGGGGGGGTGGTCGGGGACTTGGCCAGGGTCACACAGGCATTCTGTAGCAGAGCTGGGAATCGGACCCAGGTGTCCAGCATCCCAGGCTAGCACCTTAGCCACAAGGCAGGCCGGCTATCCCACCGCTACCACCAGTCTCTCTTTAGCTCGAGCCCTGCAATGACCCTGTCCCCCTCTCTGGCCTTAGGCGTTGGCGTAGATGTTTTCCTCTGTGAATTGCTCCCTGTCACCTCTCCCCCGGTAGCATCTTCCTCCTCCTCCTCCCTTTCTTCTGAAGGGCCCTCTCTTCCCGGGGACAGACCGGGTTAGCTGGGAAGAGTGGCAGCCATGCCCAGGGGAAAGGATGGGTAGTGAGCGCTGGAGGGGGCAAATCCCAGCAGAGGGGGATTCTGGGAGTGGGGGAGGGGGTCCCAGGGCCCATGTTGAGCACCGGGAGGGATCTCAGCAGGGTGGGGGAAGAGGCAGGGATGGGGCTGGAGGGTGCAGGGTCTGGGATAAGCCGCTGGAGGGCCGGGAACCCACCTGTGTGTGGGAGGGCGCCATAGACTCAGGCTGCTCGGAGGAGTAACTGTCCTGCCCATCTCTGGTCCCTTGGCACCGTCTGGTCCTGACGGGATCCCTGCTGCCCTGTCTGGGGTAAAACCATCATCAAAATCCGGCCCCTAGGCCCATCTAGCCTGGTGTCCCGCCTTCTCCCTCCTGCCCCGATCAGACTCATGGGTCCATCTATCCTGATATCCCGCCCCCCCACTGCCATCCCAGAGCAGCAGAGCTGCATGTTGGGGGAACCAAGGGCTGGGCTAGCAGGGGCTGCGGGTCAGGAGTGAGGGGCACTGGCAGAGCTGGGGGGGCGAACCCACGGCTGGCGCAACAGGTGGCTCTGGCTCGGGATTGAGGGCAGCAAGTGGAATTTCACACTTGCAATGAGTGATAGTTGATCTTGGGGGAGCCATTTTTATCCCCATTCCAGGCTACGGTTCCCACTGGATCCTTCTCCCGTCCCGCCTGAGTCTTCCCTTCCCTTCATGACTTTCCAGGCCACTGCAGCCCTGGCACCAATCAGCACGAGGCCACCACGAGTGTCAGGGAGAAGCCGGCTGCAAACCAACAGCTGGTGTCAGAAGTGGGATTGGCTGGGCGGCGATGGGCCCTACAGGGCTTGTAATGAACTGCTGGGTACGGAGTAGGCGGAGGGTACCCTGAGCCGGAGAGCGGCCAAGAGCTGGCCTAGCCATGGGGACTGAGCCCCCTTCCCCACCTCTCCAGGGAGGCACAGAGGTGAAAGGGGGCAGGTGGGGACTGTGTGACTTATACATGGATTGCCATCTGTCTATGTGGCTGGCACACAGCACCGTATTTCCTCACATATACATCTCTGCGTGAAGATGAACAGGCCACTGCTTTTAGCTAATGGCAAAACTGGATCCCATGACCTGCCCCCACAGTCCCCAGTACCTGCAGGCACAACGGGCAGCGCGGCCTGGCTCTGCCCGTGGGCGCTGGTGGCAGCGCAGGACACGTTGGCCAGGGCCCCGGCCAGGCCCCGCAGCTCCCTGCTCACGGCCGGGCCCCGCGCCCACAAGATTGCTCGCAGCTCAGGGCCCTCGCAGTCCCCGGGGAGGGTGCAATTGGGCAAGTGCCACTCAAGGCGGGGCGGGGGGTTCCCCTCGGCCGTGCAGTGACATGTGGCCATTCCCCCATGCTCGCTGCCCCGCACCGTGCAGTTCCCCCGCGGCAGCCGCTAAGGTGGGGTCTGCAATGGGACACAGGATGTGACGGGGGGGACTTGCCTCCTGGGACCCCAGTGCTCTCCTATAGAACCCAGGAGTCCTGGTTCTCAGCCCAGCCATGTCACTAGACCCCACGCCCCTCCCAGAGCCAGGGAGGGGAACCAGGAGTCCAGCCTGTCAGCCCCCACCCCTCTAACCACTAGACACTACTCCCCCGCTGGTGCTGGATGGGGTCACAGCGGACGTGGAGTCGGACGGCTCTGTGGGTGAAGACTCCGACCACGGCAGGGAACGTGACGGTGCAGACGAGCTCTTTGCCATCGTCCCCTGGGGCTGGCGTGAACCTCAGAGATGTAGGAGATGCTGCCGTTCGCCAGGGCGAGCGAGATGTTCCTGGCTGTGTAGTCGAACCCTCCTGCCCAGGTGATTTGAGGAGGGGTCCCAGAGCAGGTCCCTGGAGCCTGGCAGGTCACATTCACCAGCTGTCCAGACAGCAGGACCTCGGAGACCCCCAGCACCAGCTGCTCTGTCAGCTCTAAGCAGCTGACACCATTAAAATTCAACTCAGTGGAGAATTACTTGAGTTAATCCCAGGAACTCCCTGTCCCTGGGTATTAGTGGAGCTAACCCATGGGACTCCCTGCCACTGGGTATTAGTGGGGATAATCCCCGGAACTCCCCGCCACTAGATATTAGTGGGCTTAACCAGTGGGACTTCCTGCCACTAGATGTTGTTAATCTCCAGAACTCCCTACCACTCGGTATGAGTGGGGCTAACCTGTGGGACTCCCTGCCACTGGGTATAAGCAGAGTTAATCCTGCTGAGCTCTCCAGGACTCCCAGGCCTCACCTGTCACATCCACCAGTGGCTGGGTCACCATGTAGCTGTATTTAAAGTCTCCCTTCACAAAGCGGAAGTAGTAGTGGTCCCTGTCTCCGGCTCTCACGTCGCTGATGTGCAGGGAGCAGTCGTCCGGGGCGTCCCCCACCAGGTGGATCCGGCCCCCAGGCTCCCGCAGGGCCTGCCAGGATCTGTGGTGGCCATGGCCAGGCTGGTGTCTCTGTCGTCGTTTCTGAGAAACCAGTATTTGTAGGGGACCCCGGAGGACTCGAAATTGGCTGTGAAATGACAGGGGAGCAGGACGCAGAGACCCTGCTGGGCCGTGACGCGGGACGGGACCTGGATCTGATAGACGGGTGCCTGGCAGAGCCCACCTGCAGGGGAAACAGACCAGCTCTGACGGTGCCCCTCAGCCCCAACCTGCAGCCCCCGCATCCACCCTGCTCCCCCCAGCTCTGCCGGTGCCCCTCACTCCCAACCCGCAGCCCCCCTAGATCCACCCCACCCCCACACAGAGCTCCGCTGATGCCCCTTAGTTCCAACCCGCAGCCCCCCTAGATCCACCCCAACCCCACACTGAGCTCTGCTGGTGCCCCTTAGTCCCAACCGCAGCCCCCCTAGATCCACCCCACGCCCACACAGAGCTCCGCTGGTGCCCCTTAGTCCCAACCCGCAGCCCCCTGCAGCCCAGCCCTGGGTTCCCCCCTTCCCACAGCTCTGACAGAGCCCCCTTATTTCCCCAAACCACAATTTATTTGTCCAGTATCAGGGAATCTCTGTCCCCCACAAGGGGGAGTGAACCCACCCTGAAATCCCCCATCACCCCCCAGTGTTGAAACCAACCAAGGGGAGGAACATGCCAGGAACCAAGACTGCACCAACCCGCCGTCTGCAGGTTCCAGTGGTTTATCGACGTCCGAACAGCCCGAAGCACAAACCAAGCTGCCTACTGAAGAAACCGCAACCTAAGGGCTGTTCTCCACGTTAGTGGCTCAAACGTTTCCCGTTTAGTGACCTTGCAAAGGAAGCCCCTGGGGCACCTTTTGCCACAAAGCTTTTGCGGAAGGAAAGCGTCTCCCTGCTACAGCGGGGAAAAGTGAAGGCGCTTGGTCTGCCAGGCCCATCAGCAAAGCCAGTGCTGACGAAGCCGGGGAAAGGGCTGCAGGGCACCAAGCCTCAGCTCTGCAGGAAGCCTTCTGAGCCAGCCACGGGCATGGCCACGTTTAGAAGCACTTGACGCTGGAGACACAGCGCAGTTTGTGTCACACCAGACTTTCTAGCTAAGCTCCCCCCATCCTGAGGCCACTGTGAAGCGCATTGTCACTTGTTAACCCTGAATGTGACGCTGGTTTTGAAAGACTCAGGAGCTGGAAAGGTGAAGAACTCTCTCCCCGCGTTCACACAACGAGCACGTGGCTGAGAAATGCACCGTGCGAACGGGTGTCAAGTACTAAATCACTGCGGACGTTCTGCAGACGTCCGTGGGAGGCCAGTAGATGCATTTTAGATGTTCAGGTTACAGGCGACACATCGGCCGCATCTCTGACAACCCACATCTCAGAAGAGTTAAATGCTTGTAAATCAGACCCCAAAGAGATGCTGCTTGTGCGTTTGATGGAGCTGCAAACTTCTCTGGAAGACATGGTGGAGTACAAGCTTTGCTCAGGGAAAGATATAACCCTAAACTCTCCTATACGCACTGCAGAGGCCATTTTAACTTCTGTACCCGGAAAGATAATGGACCAATAATTAAGCAATCCCTTTGCAAACACGTAGAAGACAATAGGGTGATAAGTAAGAGCCATCATGGACGTGTCAAGAACAAATCGTTTCCAACTAACCTGAGAGCTTTCTTTGTCAGAGTAACAAGCCTTGTGGCTAGGGGTAGGGGGCAAGCAGTAGATGTGGGGCAGCTTGACTTTAAAAAGGCTTTTGATACCATCTCCCATGACCTTCTCATAAGTAAACTAGGCAAAAGAACCTAAGTGGGGGCATAATTGCTTGACAAACCATTCCCAGAGAGTAGTTATCAATGGTTCACAGTCCTGTTGGAAGGGACAACGAGAGGGGTCCCGCAGGGATCAGTTCTGGGTCCGGTTCTGTTCAATATCTTCATCGATGATTTAGATCACAGCATAGAGAGGACACTTATGAAGTTAGCGGATGATACCAAATTGGGAGGGGTCACAAGTGCTTTGGAGAATAGGATTAAAATTCAAAATGATCTGGACAATCTGGAGAAATGGTCTGAAGTAAAGAGGATGAAATTAAATGAGAACAAATGCAAAATACGCCACTTAGGCAGGAACAATCAGTTGCACACATACAAAATGGGACATGACTGCCTAGGAAGCAGCCCTGCCGAAAGGGATCTGGGGGTCACAGTGGACCACAAGCTAAATATGAGTCAACAGTGTAACACTGCTGCAAAAAAGCGAACATCATTCTGGGCTGTATTAACAGGAGTGTTGTAAGCAAGACAGAAGCAGTAATTCTTCCGCTCTGCTCCGCGCTGATTACGCCTCAGCTGGAGTATTGTGTCCAGTTCTGGGCACCACATTCCAGGAAGGATGTGGACAAATTGGAGATAGTTCAGAGAAGAGCAACAAAAAAGATTAAAGTTCTAGAAAAAAAGTCATAGATCCTGAGCAAAGATTGAAAAAAATTGGGAGAAGACAAGCCTGAGAGGGGACATGAGAACAGTTTTCAAGTACATAAAAAGCTGTTACAAGGAAACGAGAGGTAAATTGTTCTTGTTAACCTCTGAGGACAGGACAAGAAGCAACGGGCTTAAATTGCAGCGAGGGAGGTTAAGGTTTGACATTAAGAAAAACTTCTTGTCAGGGTGGTTAAGCGCTGGAATAAATTGCCAAGAGAGATGGTGGAATCTCCATCATGGGGGATTTTTAAGAGCCGGTTGGACAAACACCTGTCAGGGAAGGTCTAGATAATACTTAGTCCTGCCATGAGTGTAGGGGACTGGACGAGACGACTTCTCGAGGTCCCTTCCAGCCCTACAATGCTGTAATCTGTTCAACTAGAACTAGTACGAGCTGCAGAATCCTGAAAAGACGTTTAAAAAGCCGTAAATTCAATGTCTTCTTTATACTCTTTTTCTGCGCAAGAGTGCAAAAAGCCTGAACTTCTTGGAGAAAACAGAAGATGTTCCAGGACTGAAGTTCCAATTAGTCCAGCCTGGGAAAATCTCTTTCCTCAGGGAACAGAACGCTGTGTGCTGGGAGGAGTCGCCTTCTGCCCGGCCGGGAGCGGGAAGGGGGGACCCTGCCGTGAAGGCCTGGCAGAACCGGGCACAGGAGAAGCCCCCGAAGGGGACCTGACGGCTTTCGACAAGTCCAAAATTACAGCAAGAAGCCAAGAAGGCGGGAGCTGTTGTGGTTCATGGAAGGCTTGAGGAGCCAGCTGTGATGCAGGTGCTGGTTTTACAGCCTGAGTTAGAGCTAATAAAATGGCCGTCACATATTTCTCAGTTCTTACCATGGTGCCATACAGCCCCCCCTGCACCCTCACGGGCTCAGCCCTCAGCCCTCACCCCTGTGACTTCAAACAACCCACCCGCATTTCAATTCCTGGGGAAATACGGCTTTGACATCACATTCTCCCACCAGCTCTGCCGGTGCCCCTCACTCCTGACCTGCAGCCCCTGCTAGCTCAGCCCTGGGCTCCACCCCAACCTCTGCTAGAGCCCCTTTTTTTCCTCAAACCGTAATTTATTTGACCAGTATCAGCTCTTACAGCAGGAAGCACCTGGAACCCAGGACTCCTGGGTTCTATCCCCGGCTCTGAGAGAGGAGTGGGGTCTGGTGAGTTAGAGGAAGGGGGCTGGGAGCCAGGGCTTCTGGGTTCTATCCCCAGCTCTGGGAGGGAGGGGGGTTTGTGGGTTAGAGGAGAGGGGCCGGGAGCCAGGACTCCTGGGTTCTAGTCCCCGCTCTGGGGGATTCCTGCCAGCCCAGCTGTCTCTGCTGTTGTTCTCTTACCCTGGCAGAGCAGTGCGAGGATGATTTCAATGGAGAGCTTGGTGGAAGGGGGCATCTGGCTGGCTCCTGGCACCCACATCCTCCTGCTCCGCAGCTCCGGGGGGCAGCCAGCGCCTGGACTGACGGGCTCTGTGATTTGCTGCTGTCAGTGGGTCCCAGATCACTGTCTGGGTAGGTGCTGGTGGGAAGGAGGGTGGGGAAATGACTGAGCAGAGCAGCGGAGTAGGGTCTAGTGGTTAGAGGGGGTGGAGCTGGGACTCACACACAGGGTCTGTCTGTACTTACCCAGGGCCCGTTTGATTCTGTCCCAGCCCAGCGCTGAGCAGGCACCGAACCGCAGCTACTGCAACTCCCAGAGGGAAACCACATCCTGCCAAACCCACCCAGCTCAGACCCACAGGCCTCTCTAGTCCGTGTGCACACAGATCTGGGGGCAGTGCTCTCCGCCACAGCCTGTGCGCTCAGCCCCTGGGCCTCCCACACCCGGGCTCTGGTTTCACACCAGCTGCTGGCAATGTGTACATCTGAGCGGGGTGGTGCTGTCCGGGGTGTGAGTTGGGCTGGGGAGCAGCCGTGTCCCCTCCCTCCTCCAGCCCAAGATGCTGCAGGGCTGGTGTCCTGCCCCTCCCTCCAGCCTCCGCCCACACCCAGCCTCCAGCCTGTGGCTTGTGCCACCAGCCGGCTCCTCACAAATTAAACTGCAGAGCGACCCCAGCATGTGCTCCATCCCTGCCTCCCTCCAGCTCCCCGCTGGAGATCTGCCTCGTGCACGGCCCAGGCCGCTCCCGGTGCCGGACGGGTCTGTCCGCTCAGCCAAGGCCAACGTCCTGCCCCAGCCCTGTAGCCCCCAACAGCGGTTCCCGCACGCTGGTGTCGAGGGAACATTCACCCAACATGATTCACTCCAGCACGGCTGCTCTTTAGTGATGAGCCAGGAAAGTGAGCGCTGGGAACAACGGAAATCAAGGGGCTGCCTGGGCAAACTCCCAGCTCAGGTCACCGGCTAAATGAACAGCAAAGCCACCGATTTGTCGCCTCCGAAGCCGTAGTTCGTTTCACAGGCTGGCTGTCCTTGCAGCCTGGGGCCCCCTCCTTCCTCAGGCCACTGGCTTCAGCTGCCTCTTGGTGGTTTGGGGTGACACATGGAAGACGAGGAGAGGTAAAACGCAGGGCACTGACCCTTGTTTTCATAGCGCTGCCCTCTTCGGGGAGTCCCCAGCTGGGGTGCAGGCGACGAGCAGTGGATGCGGGATGTGAACCGCCACAGTGATGAAATGTACATTTCTTGTTCATACATCTCCCCACTCCCTCCTGGCTGGACAGTGGCTCATTAACATCTGCCTGGGGCCTGCCTGCCTTTGTCTCTGAAAAACTGATGTGTGGGTGTTACCCAGAATTACAGTAACAATCGTACTGTAGAATCTCATAACTTCATCCCCAATATTGCTACACGTATTTCAGCAGAACAATAATGTTCAGTAGATTATGAGTTTCCGAATGACACCTCGAGAGGCATAAGTTGGCCAAGATTTAGCATCGTTTTATGAAATGGGGTGAACATGGGGGCCAGGTTGTCAGTGTGTCCTCCTTATGGATTCACAGACACTTCCCAGCCCCCTGAGTCAGCCAGCCAGTTTTTCAAAGACAAATGCAGGCAGGCCCAAGGCAGATGTTAATGAGCCACTGTCCAGCCAGGAGGGAGTGGGGAGATGTATGAACAAGAAATGTACATTTCATCACTGTGGCGGTTCACATCCCGCATCCACTGCTCGTCGCCTGCACCCCAGCTGGGGACTCCCCGAAGAGGGCAGCGCTATGAAAACGAGGGCCAGTGCCCTGCATTTTATCTCTCCTCGTCTTCCATGTGTCGCCCCAAACCACCAAGAGGCAGCTGAAGCCAGTGGCCTGAGGAAGGAGGGGGCCCCAGGCTGCAAGGACAGCCAGCCTGTGAAACGAACTACGGCTTCGGAGGCGACAAATCGGTGGCTTTGCTGTTCATTTAGCCGGTGACCTGAGCTGGGAGTTTGCCCAGGCAGCCGCTTGATTTCCGTTGTTCCCAGCGCTCACTTTCCTGGCTCATCACTAAAGAGCAGCCGTGCTGGAGTGAATCAGGTTGGGTGAATGTTTCCTCGACACCGGCGTGTGGGAACCGCTGTTGGGGGCTACAGGGCTGGGGCAGGACGTTGGCCTTGGCTGAGCGGACAGACCGGTCCGGCACCGGGAGCAGCCTGGGCCGTGCACGAGGCAGATCTCCAGCGGGGAGCTGGAGGGAGGCAGGGATGGAGCACTTGCTGGGGTCGCTCTGCAGTTTAATTTGTGAGGAGCCGGCTGGGGGCAGGCGGGACGCCGGACTAAAGGGGCCTATGGGTCTGAGCTGTGTGGGGCCGGACGGGTTTGGCAGGATGTGGTTTCTCTGTGGGAGGGGGGAGTTACAATAGCTGTGGTTTAGGGCCTGCTCAGCTCTGGGCTGGGTGCAGAATCCCCTGGACCCTGGGCAAGTAGAGACAGACCCTGTGTGTGAGTCCCAGCTCCGCCCCCTCTAACCACTAGACCCCACTCCCCGGCTCTGCTCAGTCATTTCTCGACCCTACTTCCCACCAGCACCTCCCCAGGCAGCGATCTGGGACCCACTGAGAGCACCAAATCACAGAGCCCGTCAGTCCAGGCGCTGGCTGCCCCCCAGAGCAGCCGAGCAGGAGGATGTAGGTGCCAGTAGCCAGCCAGATGCCCCCTTCCACCAAGCTCTGCATTGAAATCATCCTCGCACTGCTCTGCCAGGGTAAGAGAACAACAGCAGAGACAGCTGGGCTGGCAGGAATCCCCTAGAGTCAGGGCTAGAACCCAGGAGTCCTGGCTCCCAACCCCCGTCCTCTAACCCACTAGACCCCACTCCTCTCCCAGAGCTGGGGATAGACCCCAGGAGTCCTGGGTTCCAGATGCCTCCTGCTCAAAAGAGTTGATACTGGTCAAATAAATTATGGTTTGGGGAAATAAAGGGGCTTTAGCAGAGGTGTGGGGAGCCCAAGGCTGGACTAGCAGGGGCTGTGGGTCGGGAGTGAGGGGCACCGGCAGAGCTGGGGGGTGGAGAGCCCAGGGCTGAGCTAGCAGGGGCTGCGGGTCGGGAGTGAGGGGCACTGGCAGAGCTGGGGAGCAGGGAGCCCAGCACTGGACAAGCAGGGGCTGTGGGTCGGGAGTGAGGGGCACTGGCAGAGCTGGGGAGCAGGGAGCCCAGCACTGGACAAGCAGGGGCTGCAGGTCGGGAGTGAGGGGCACTGGCAGAGCTGTTGGGAGAATGTGATGTCAAAGCCGTATTTCCCCAGGAATTGAAATGTGGGTGGGTTGTTTGAAGTCACAGGGGTGAGGGCTGAGGGCTGAGCCCGTGAGGGTGCAGGGGAGGGCTGTATGGCACCATGGTAAGAACTGAGAAATATGTGACGGCCATTTTATTAGCTCTAACTCAGGCTGTAAAACCAGCACCCACATCACAGCTGGCTCCTCAAGCCTTCCATGAACCACAACAGCTCCCGCCTTCTTGGCTTCTTGCTGTAATTTTGGACTTGTCGAAAGCCGTCAGGTCCCCTTCGGGGGCTTCTCCTGCACCCGGTTCTGCCAGGCCTTCACGGCAGGGTCCCCCCTTCCCGCTCCCGGCCGGGCAGAAGGCGACTCCTCCCAGCACACAGCGTTCTGTTCCCTGAGGAAAGAGATTTTCCCAGGCTGGACTAATTGGAACTTCAGTCCTGGAGCATCTTCTGTTTTCTCCAAGACGTTCAGGCTTTTTGCACTCTTGCGCAGAAAAAGAGTATAAAGAAGACATTGAATTTACGGCTTTTTAAACGTCCTTTCAGGATTCTGCAGCTCGTACTAGTTCTAGTTGAACAGATTACAGCATTGTAGGGCTGGAAGGGACCTCGAGAGGTCGTCTCGTCCAGTCCCCTACACTCATGGCAGGACTAAGTATTATCTAGACCTTCCCTGACAGGTGTTTGTCCAACCGGCTCTTAAAAATCCCCCATGATGGAGATTCCACCACCTCCCTTGGCAATTTATTCCAGTGCTTGACCACCCTGACAGTTAGGAAGTTTTTCCTAATGTCCAACCTTAACCTCCCTCGCTGCAATTTAAGCCCGTTGCTTCTTGTCCTGTCCTCAGAGGTTAACGAGAACAATTTACCTCTCGTTTCCTTGTAACAGCTTTTTATGTACTTGAAAACTGTTCTCATGTCCCCTCTCAGGTTTGTCTTCTCCCATTTTTCTTCAATCTTTGCTCAGGATCTATGACCTTTTTCTAGACCTTTAATCATTTTTGTTGCTCTTCTCTAGACTTCCTCCAATTTGTCCACGTCCTTCCTGGAATGTGGTGCCCAGAACTGGACACAATACTCCAGCTGAGGCGTAATCAGTGCGGAGCAGAGCGGAAGAATTACTGCTTCTGTCTTGCTTACAACACTCCTGTTAATACAGCCCAGAATGATGTTCGCTTTTTTGCAGCAGTGTTACACTGTTGACTCATATTTAGCTTGTGGTCCACTGTGACCCCCAGATCCCTTTCGGCAGGACTGCTTCCTAGGCAGTCATGTCCCATTTTGTATGTGTGCAACTGATTGTTCCTGCCTAAGTGGCGTATTTTGCATTTGTTCTCATTTAATTTCATCCTCTTTACTTCAGACCATTTCTCCAGATTGTCCAGATCATTTTGAATTTTAATCCTATCCTCCAAAGCACTTGTGACCCCTCCCAATTTGGTATCATCTGCTAACTTCATAAGTGTCCTCTCTATGCTGTGATCTAAATCATTGGTGAAGCTATTGAACAGAACCGGACCCAGAACTGAACCCTGCGGGACCCCTCTCGTTGTCCCTTCCAACAGGACTGTGAACCATTGATAACTACTCTCTGGGAATGGTTTTTCAAGCAATTATGCACCCACTTAGGTTCTTTTGCCTAGTTTGCTTATGAGAAGGTCATGGGAGATGGTATCAAAAGCCTTTTTAAAGTCAAGCTGCCCCACATCTACTGCTTGCCCCCTACCCCTAGCCACAAGGCTTGTTACTCTGACAAAGAAAGCTCTCAGGTTAGTTGGAAACGATTTGTTCTTGACACATCCATGATGGCTCTTACTTATCACCCTATTGTCTTCTACGTGTTTGCAAAGGGATTGCTTAATTATTGGTCCATTATCTTTCCGGGTACAGAAGTTAAAATGGCCTCTGCAGTGCGTATAGGAGAGTTTAGGGTTATATCTTTCCCTGAGCAAAGCTTGTACTCCACTGTGTCTTCCAGAGAAGTTTGCAGCTCCATCAAACGCACAAGCAGCATCTCTTTGGGGTCCGATTTACAAGCATTAAACTCTTCTGAGATGTGGGTTGTCAGAGATGCGGCCGATGTGTCGCCTGTAACCTGAACATCTAAAATGCATCTACTGGCCTCCCACGGACGTCTGCAGAACGTCCGCAGTGATTTAGTACTTGACACCCGTTCGCACGGTGCATTTCTCAGCCACGTGCTCGTTGTGTGAACGCGGGGAGAGAGTTCTTCACCTTTCCAGCTCCTGAGTCTTTCAAAACCAGCGTCACATTCAGGGTTAACAAGTGACAATGCGCTTCACACTGGCCTCAGGATGGGGGGAGCTTAGCTAGAAAGTCTGGTGTGACACAAACTGCGCTGTGTCTCCAGCATCAAGTGCTTCTAAACGTGGCCGTGCCCGTGGCTGGCTCAGAAGGCTTCCTGCAGAGCTGAGGCTTGGTGCCCTGCAGCCCTTTCCCCGGCTTCGTCAGCACTGGCTTTGCTGATGGGCCTGGCAGACCAAGCGCTTCACTTTTCCCCGCTGTAGCAGGGAGACGCTTTCCTTCCGCAAAAGCTTTGTGGCGAGAGGTGCCCCAGGGGCTTCCTTTGCAAGGTCACTAAACGGGAAACCTTTGAGCAACAAATGTGGAGAACAGCCCTTAGGTTGCGGTTTCTTCAGTAGGCAGCTTGGTTTGTGCTTCGGGCTGTTCGGACGTCGATAAACCACTGGAACCTGCAGACGGTGGGTTGGTGCAGTCTTGGTTCCTGGCATGTTCCTCCCCTTGGTTGGTTTCAACACTGGGGGGTGATGGGGGATTTCAGGGTGGATTCACCTCCCCTTGTGGGGGACAGAGATTCCCTTCTACTGGAGAAATAAATTGTGGTTTGGGGAAATAAGGGGGCTCTGGCAGAGCTGTGGGAAGGGGGGAACCCAGGGCTGGGCTTCAGGGGTCTGCGAGTGGGGAGTGAGGGGCACTGGCAGAGCTCTGTGGGGGGTTGAGTGGATCTAGGGGGGCTGCGGGTTGGGACTAAGGGGCACCAGCGGAGCTCTGTGTGGGGGTGGGGTGTATCTAGGAGGGGCTGCGGGTTGGGACTAAGGGGCACCAGCGGAGCTCTGTGTGGGGGTGGGGTGGATCTAGGGGGGCTGCGGTTGGGACTAAGGGGCACCAGCGGAGCTCTGTGTGGGGGTGGGGTGTATCTAGGAGGGGCTGCGGGTTGGGAGTGAGGGGCACCGGCAGAGCTGGGGGGAGCAGGGTGGAAGTGGGGGCTGCAGGTTGGGGCTGAGGGGCACCGGCAGAGCTGGTCTGTTTCCCCTGCGGGTGGGCTCTGCCAGGCACCCGTCTATCAGATCCAGGTCCCGTCCCGCGTCACGGCCCAGCAGGGTCTCTGCGTCCTGCTCCCCTGTCATTTCACAGCCAATTTTGAGTCCTCCGGGGTCCCCTACAAATACTGGTTTCTCAGAAACGACGACAGAGACACCAGCCTGGCCGTGGCCACCACAGATCCCGGCAGGCCCTGCGGGAGCCTGGGGGCCAGATCCATCTGGTGGGGGACGCCCCGGATGACTGCTCCCTGCACATCAGCGACGTGAGAGCCGGAGACAGGGACCACTACTACTTCCGCTTTGTGAAGGGAGACTTTAAATACAGCTACATGGTGACCCAGCCACTGGTGGATGTGACAGGTGAGGCCTGGGAGTCCTGGAGAGCTCAGCAGGATTAACTCTGCTTATACCCAGTGGCAGGGAGTCCCGCAGGTTAGCTCCACTCATACCCAGAGGTGAGGCGTTCTGGAGATTAACAACATCTAGTGGCAGGGAGTCCCGTGGGTTAGCCCCACTCATACCCAGTGGCGGGGAGTTCTGGGGATTATCCCCACTAATACCCAGTGGCAGGGAGACCCGTGGGTTAGCCCCACTAATACCCAGTGGCGGGGAGTTCTGGGGATTATCCCCACTAATACCCAGTGGCAAGGAGTCCCGTGGGTTAGCCCCACTAATACCCAGTGGCAGGGAGTTCCAGGGATTAACCCCAGTAATTCTCCACTGAGTTGAATTTTAATGGTGTCTCCTGCTTAGATCTGACGGAGCAGCCGGTGCTGAGGGTCCCCGAGGTGCTGCTGTCTGGACAGCTGGTGATTGTGACCTGCCAGGCTCCAGGGTCCTGCTCTGGGACCCCTCCCCAAATCACATGGACAGGAGGGTTCGACTACACAGCCAGGAACGTCTCGCTTGCCCTGATGAATGGCAGCATCTCGTACAGCTCTGAGCTCAGCTTCACGCCGGCCCCGGGGGATGATGGCAAAGAGCTCGTCTGCATGGTCACGTACCCCTCTGTGGTTGGGGTCTTCACCCGCACAGCCGTCCGACTCCACGTCCGCTGTGAGTGACCCCATCCAGCCCCAGTGGGGGAGTGGGGTCTACTGGTTAGAGGGGCAAGGGCTGGCAGGCTGGACTCCTCGGTTCTATCCCTGGCTCTGGGAGGGGCGTGGGGTGTAGTGGCAGGGGTGGGCCGAGAACCAGGACTCCTGGGTTCTGTACGAGAGCACTGGGGTGCCAGGAGGCAAGTCCCCCCCCGTCACATCCCATGTCCTGTTGCAGACCCACCAAAGCTGCTGCCGTGGGGGAACTGCATGAGGTGGGACAGCAGGCCTGGGGGAGCGGCCACGTGTCACTGCACAGCCAAGGGGAACCCCCCGCCCCGCCTTGAGTGGCACTTGCCCAACCGCACCCTCCCCGGGGACTTTGAGGGCCCTTAGCTGCGAGCAACCTTGTGGGCGCGGGGCCCAGCCGTGAGCGGGGAGCTGCGGGGCCTGGCCGGGGCCCTGGCCAACGTGTCCTGCGCTGCCACCCAAGCCCATGGGCAGAGCCAGGCCGCGCTGCCCGTTGTGCCCGCAGGTATCGGGGACTGTGGGGGCTGGTCATGGGATCCAGTTTTGCCATTAGCTAAAAGCAGTGGCCTGTTCGTCTTCACGTAGAGATGTATATGTGAGGAAATACGGCGCTATGTGCCAATCACTTAGACAGATGGCAACCCACGTACAAGTCACACAGTCCCCACCTGCCCCCTTTCACCTCTGTGCCTCCCTGGAGAGGTGGGGAAGGGGGTTCAGTCCCCATGGCTAGACCAGCCCTCGGCCGCTGTCCTGCTCAGGGGACCCTCCCCCTACTCCGTACCCACCAGTTCATTACAAGCCCTGTAGGGCCCATCGCCGCCCAGCCAATCCCACTGCTGACACCAGCTGTTGGTTTGCAGCTGGCTTCTCCCTGACACTCGTGGTGGCCTCAGCAGCTGGTGGGAGCCTCGTGGTGGCCTCGGCAGCTGGTGGGAGCCTCGTGCTGGTTGGTGCCGGGGTTGCAGTGGCCTGGAAAGTCATGAAAGGAAGGTAAAACTCGGATGGGATGGGAGAAGGATCTGGTGGGAACAGTAGCCTGGAATAGGGGATGAAATGGATCCCCCAAGATCAACTATCACTTCTTGGAAGTGTGAAATTCCACCTGCTGCCCTCAATCCCGACCCACAGCCCCCTGGTGTGCCAGCCCTGGGCTCGCGCCCCCCCCTCAGTTCTGCTGGTGCCCCTCACTCCTGACCTGCAGCCCCCTTGTATCCCAGCCCTGGGCTCCCCCAACATGCAGCTCTGCTGCTCTAGGATGGTGGGGGGGAGGGCGAGGAGGGGAATATTGGGAGAGATGGACCCATGGGTGTGATCGGGGGAGGAGGCAGGACACCAGGCTAGATGGGCCTCGAGGTGGGATGTTGATGATGGTTTCACCCCAGGCAGCGGGGCAGGGTCCTCGCCAGGGCCAGACGGTGCCAAGGGACCGGAGATGGGCAGCTCTGTCACACCTATGAGCAGCCAGCATCTATGACGCCCTTCCACAGACAGGTGGGTTCCCAGCCCTCCAGCGGCTTATCCCAGACCCCTTCCCCCGCCCCGGGACCTACCCCAACCCCTACCCTGATGAGATCCCCTCCCCAGCTCCCAGAATCCCCCTCTGCTGAGATTTCCCCCCTCCAGCGCTCACTACCCATCCTTTCCCCTGGGCATGGCTGCCACTCTTCCCAGCTAACCCGGTCTGTCCCCGGGGAGAGCCCTTCAGAAGAAAGGGAGGAGGAGGAGGAAGATGCTACCGGGGGAGAGGTGACGGGGAACAATTCACAGAGGAAGACATCTACGCCAACGCCTAAGGCCAGAGAGGGGGACAGGGTCATTGCAGGGCTCGAGCTAAAGAGAGACTGGTGGTAGCGGTGGGATAGCCGGCCTGCCTTGTGGCTAAGGTGCTAGCCTGGGACGCTGGACACCTGGGTCCAATTCCCAGCTCTGCTACAGAATGCCTGTGTGACCCTGGCCAAGTCCCCGACCACCCTCCATGCCTCAGTTTCTCAGCTGTAACATGGGAAGTATATCACCGCATTTGGCTATTTACACTGTGAGCTTCTTAGAGATGGTCGCTCGCTGTGTGTGGGCAGCACCTGGCACAACGGGGCCCTGATCTCAGCTGGGGCAGGGACTGTCTTTGGCTGTGTCTGGGCCGCATCCTCCCCACCCACCCCCATCTCAGCTGGGGGCAACTCTGCTAATACACCCGTGAGGCAGCTACTGCTCCAGACAGAGTTATGCCAAGCTGGTCGGCCTGTGTTAACCCTTTCACTGCTGCAACTAAATAAAAGCCATTCCCAGCTCCTCCCCGGGCTGAAGAGTTTTATGTTGCCTCGGTTTCCCTCAGGGGTTCCCCTCGCTCGTCGAGCTGCTCATGGACACTCCCCGCCCAGGCCCAGGGGTACCAAAGCACTGGGAAGAAGGTCACGATAAATAGTGCCTGGTGCTGCGATGCAGCCACTTCTGGGGTGGGAGAGCTGGGGAACAGCCGCACAGCAATGCCACGGGGCTCGCCCAGCTCTGAGATGCAGCCACCTCTGAATTGTCATGGTTAGAAGGGGGGCTAGGGAGCCAGGATTCCTGGGTTCTCTCCCTGGTTCTGGGAGGGGAGTGTGGTCTAGAGGGTTAGAGGGGGAGGGAGGACTGGGAGCCAGGTCTCCTGGGTCCAATTCAGTAACTATGACAGGCTTGTGACTTTAAAAACTGTGTTTAATGTACAATAACAAAAAGACAGACGCAAACGGAACAATAACTAAGGTAGATGCACGGCGGGGGAGGTGGGGGCTGAGAGGCAGCTGGGGAACTGGGGAGTCTGGCCTCCGATATCCCTGGCCCCAAGCCCCCTCTCTCCAGTGTCTTCTCTCCAGGGAAACAGGGTCACGTGGGCCACCTCCTCCCTTATTCTGTCCTCTGGCCGGAACTGGCTGGTCAGGTCACCGGGCTCCTGTCCCCACAGCCCATTGTCCTCCCACTGGCCAGGACAGGTTGTGACTCCCAAGCTGGGCCTCCCGGTCACGTCCCTGGGGTCTCCATTCTCCAGGCCATTGGCAGAGTCCCAAGTTCCCTCACTGGCCCTTTGTACTAACAAACTCCCTCTTCCATCCCCTCGTTAAACCCGTAACACCCGGGGACACTGAGTCCCACCCCCGTCTGCACGCAAAGCATTGGCAAAACCAAGAAAATCCCCCCCTTTGTCACAGGCGGCTTATCGTGGGGCTGCACAGCTCTGTGAGTAATTAGGGTAACTAGGCAGGGCGAGGCCATTCCTCCCCCCTGAGCCAGCCAGATTCCCCCCCACCACACTAGCTGGATGGGAGCTGGCGCCCCCTACAGGGAAAGGCCCCCTGTCCCATTCCCTGCCCAGCCGCAGACCCCCTGCTCTAAGCCCCAGACCCCACTCCCCTCCTACAGCCGGGGAGGGAACCCCGGAGTCCTTTGAGGGACACGTGAGGGGAGTCGGGGGGGGATATATCGCCAGAGAGGAGTTTTTGAGGACAGGATCTCTAACCTCCATGGAACAACGGGGTGGCAGCAGCCTCCAGGGTAGGGAGGGTTGGGACTCATTGCTGGGGGGGGGGTCCAGCAGGGACAGACAGACAGAGACACACACACACTCTGCCCCCTGTTCAGTCCCAGGATGCTGCAGGCTCCGTCTGGGCCGCACGGCTCCCGGCCCCATCCCCGGGGCCGGCACAGGCCCCACACTCGGCTCTAGGAGGATTGGTGGGCGACCAGCGTCACCACACCTGGGGGAGAGAAGAGAAATGGCTCAGAGCAGCAATGGGAGCATCATCTACTGGTACACAGCACCCCACCCCAGAGGTGGCTGCATCTCAGTGCCTGGTAAAGGGTCCCTGTATAACCAGCCCCCACACCCCACCCCAGAGGTGGCTGCATCTCAGCTCCAGGTGAAGGGTTCCTGTATAACCAGCCCCATTCCACCCCAGAGGTGGCTGCATCTCAGCGCTGGGCAAGGGGTCCCTGTATAACCAGCCTCCACGCCCCACCCCAGAGGCAGCTGCCTTTCGACACTCCCCGATGTTGCACTCACCAGTGATAAGGAAGAGGGGGAAGGAGGCCCAGCCGAGGCCGAAGGACCAGCCGAAGGTGACTTGGCCCTGGGCAGCATTCACGGCCCCAGCGAACTCCCCTGTGTACACGGCCAGCGCGATCATGGCACAGAGCCCTGGGGCAAAGGGAACAGCACGGAGACCCCTCAGCGCGGCCCACGCTCAGTCCCAGCCCCTGCCCCGTCCCACCACCAAGGGGAGCCGCAGAGCCCAGGGCAGGATTCGGGGAGGGGGAAGGCTGGGGCTCGGTTCCCCTCGGCTGGCTGTGGCGGGGGGGGGGAGGTTAGTTCCTGGGGGAGGGGGAAGGGGGGACGTACCTGCGCTGAAGCTGCCTAGGCAGGACAGCAGGGTCAGAGCTAAGGAGCCGAGATGGGAGCGCAGGAACGAGGCGAGGAGAGCGACGGAGGAGAGACACCCAGCAATCACGCCCAGCAGTGTCAAAGCCCTGGTGACCTTTAACGAGACTGTAGCAAAGGACCGGGTTAAATAAACAACACTGCACTGAACTGGTTAGAGAACCCAGGAGTCCTGACACCCAGCCACCCTGCTCTAACCACTGGCCCCCACTCCCCTCCCACAGCCAGGCACAGACCTGCCCGATGGTGCTGGTTGGTGGCAGCGGTGGGTTCCCTGGTGGAGCCGGGCTGTCCTCACCTGATGCTGAAGAAATTTGCCCACACAGTGAATTGAGGCAGCTCTTCCACAGCCCCTCATGGAGGGACCCAGCCACCAGCCAGTGGTCGGAGCCCAGGGCCACCAGCAGCAGCAGGAGGCTGAGCAGGGCCAGGACGGTGCTGAGGATCCGGGGAGACGCCATCGCAGGGGGGCAGCGCTGGGATCCGGGAAGCACCTTGGGGGGGGAATGAGTCAGAGGCAATCCCGGCCCACAGCAGCAGGGCTGAGCCAGAGTCTGGGGCTGGGCCTCAGGCAGCTCCCGAGCTAGGTGTGTGTGTGTGTGGGGGGGGGGCTGGAGGGATGGGGGGTGGGAGGGTGGATGGATGGATGGGGTGTGTGGAGAAGGATGGGATGAGGATAGGGAGAGGTGGATGGGGTGGGGCATGTGGGGAGGGAGGAAGGGAGGGATGGGGTGGTGGGCGTGTGGGGAGGGATGGGATGAGGTGTGGGGGGTGGAGGAATGGGGTGGGGTGTGCGTGAGGGGTTGGGATGGGTGGGGTATGCATGTGGGGGGATGGGGTGGGGTGTGTGTGGGGAAGGGTGGAGGGATGGGGTGAGGTGTGTGGGGAGGGATGGGGTGAGGCGTGGATGGGGTGGGGCATGTGGGACAGGATGGGATGGGGAGTGAGGAGGGAGGAAAGGAGGGGCGTGTGGGGAGGGATGGGGTGGGGTGTGTGTGAGGAGGGGTGGGTGGATGGGGGTGTGGGGAGGGATGGAGGGGAGGGGTGGGTGGATGCGGTGGGGTGCGTGGGGTGGGATGGGGTGTTTGTGAGGAGGGCTGGGTGGATGGGGGTGTGGGGAGGACTGGTGGGGAGGGCTGGGTGGATGCGGTGGGGCGCGTGGGGCGGGATGGGACGGGGTGTGTGTGAGGAGGGGTGGGTGGATGGGGGTGTGGGGAGGGATGGAGGGGAGGGGTGGGTGGATGCGGTGGGGCGGGATGGGATGGGACGGGGTGTGTGTGAGGAGGGGTGGGTGGATGGGGGTGTGGGGAGGACTGGTGGGGAGGGGTAGGTGGATGTGGTGGGGTGGGATGGGACAGGGTGTGTGTGAGGAGGGGTGGGTGAATGGGGATGTGGGGAGGGCTGGAGAGGAGGGGTGGGTGGATGCGCTGGGGCACATGGGGAGGGATGGGACGGGGGTGGGGAGGGAGGAAAGGAGGGGCGTGTGGGGAGGGATGGGGTGGGGTGTGTGTGAGGAGGGGTGGGTGGATGGGGGTGTGGGGAGGACTGGAGGGGAGGGGTGGGTGGATGCGGTGGGACGTGTGGGGAGGGATGGGGTGGGGTGTGTGGATGGGGGTGTGGGGAGGACTGGTGGGGAGGGCTGGGTGGATGCGGTGGGGCGCGTGGGGAGAGACAGGTTGAGGCTCCCAAAGGGGGTGCTCTGGGGGGCTGGACACCTGCCATTCAGGGGTCCCATGGGGGGTCTCTGTGAGGGAGTGGGTGGGGCAGGGGAAGAGGAACTGAAGTGGGAGGAAGAGGAAACCCGACCCCAACTAACCCTGTGCTGTGGGGCGGGGGGAGGGGGGAACCAGCCCAAATCACAGTGAGGGAGGGGGCGGGTGTGTCCGGGGCCGGCCGCACAGAGCCGTGGGTGAGGGGATGGACAGAGGGACGTGGGGCCACTGGGTGCCCAGACGCTCCAGGCTGTCCCGGGGTAAATGACCCCCCCCCCATCCCAAGCGCCCCCCTCACCTGCTCCGTGTGGCCTGCTGCCTCGCAGGGTTTGCTCTGGCTCCAGCCCTGACCCCCCCATGGGGCCTCTTGTTCCCGGGTGACTTCCTGGGAGGGGCAGGGATGCAGTAAGGGCCCATTGCACCATCCCCACATCCTCTGTGTCAGTTCCTCCCTGCAGCCCGCAAACCTGCCCCCCATCGCCAGCACCCTCAGCTGCCCCCGAGGTCTCCCAGCCGAGCCCCAACCGCCCCCCAGCCTGCTTAACAAGGGAATCCCCTGGCTAGACCCCATGAGCCCTGACCCCTCCTCCAACCTGCTCTATCCCACTCCCCTCCCAGAGCCAGGGAGAGAACCCAGGAGTCCTGGCTCCCAGCACCCCCCCTGCTCTAACCACTAGCCCCTACTCCCCTCCCAGAGCCGGGGAGAGAACCCAGGAGTGCTGGCTCCCAGCACCCCCCCTGCTCTAACCACTAGCCCCTACTCCCCTCCCAGAGCTGGGGAGAGAACCCAGGAGTCCTGGCTCTCAGCACCCCACCCCCCCCGCTCTAACCACTAGCCCCTACTCCACTCCCAGAGCCAGGGAGAAATCCAGGAGTCCTTTGATGCACACTTGAGGGGAGTGTGGGGAAGGGGGACTCTCCGGGGGGTGGGGGCGAATCAGTCACCAGACAGGCGGCTCTGAGAACAGGCCCTTTAATCTCCATGGAACAAGGGGGGGTTGGCAGGTTGTTTTTCTGGGGGAGGGGTAGTAACAGGAAGAGGGGAGGGGAAGGGAGGGGATCACTGCTTGGGTCTGTGGGAGCCCAGGGTAACACACACAGAGCAGGGCCCAGCCCCTCTAGCAGGGCCCCCCCACACACACACACAGAGCAGGGCCCAGCCCCTCCAGCGGGGACACCCTCCACCACCACCACCCCACACACACACAGAGCAGGGCCCAGCCCCTGCAGCAGGGACCCCCCACACACACACAGAGCAGGGACCACCCCCCCCCACACACAGAGATCAGGGCCCAGCCCCTGCAGCAGGGCCCCCCCACACACACACACAGAGCAGGGCCCAGCCCCTCCAGCAGGGACCACCCCACACACACACACAGAGCAGGGCCCAGCCCCTGCAGCAGGGACACCCCCACACGCACACAGAGCAGGGACCACCCCCCCCACACACACAGAGATCAGGGCCCAGCCCCTGCAGCAGGGACCCCCCCACACACACATACAGAGCAGGGACCATCCCCCCCCACACACACACACAGAGCAGGGACCACCCCCCCACACACACAGAGATCAGGGCCCAGCCCCTGCAGCAGGGCCCCCCCACACACACACACAGAGCAGGGCCCAGCCCCTCCAGCAGGGACACCCTCCACCCCACGCACACAGAGCAGGGCCCAGCCCCTGCAGCAGGGACCCCCCCCCACACACACACACAGAGCAGGGCCCAGCCCCTGCAGCAGGGACACCCCCACACGCACACAGAGCAGGGACCCCCCACACACACACACACAGAGCAGGGCCCAGCCCCTCCAGCAGGGACACTCTCCCCTCTCCCCACACACACAGAGCAGGGTCCAGCCCCTGCAGCAGGGACCCTCTCCCCTCCACACACACAGAGATCAGGGCCCAGCCCCTGCAGCAGGGACCCTCTCCCCTCCACACACACACAGAGCAAGGCCCAGTCCCTGCAACAGGGACAACCCCCCCACACACACACAGAGCAAGGCCCAGCCCCTGCAACAGGGACCCCCCCCACACACACACAGAGCAAGGCCCAGTCCCTCCAGCAGGGGGCAGCAGGGGGACACACACCCACACCCACGGTTTGTCCTTCGACACGCCCACACAAGCAGGGTTACCCACAGGCACCTGTCGAGCCACCGGCTCGTGGGCTACATGGCCAAGGTCCGGTCCGGTGCCTGGCGAAGCCGCTTACGCACTTGGGCGTGACCGTAACCTGCACCCGCCTGGAGGGTGGCTCCGTGGCAGGGCCGCAGGGGGTGAGGGGGCACGTCCTATTAAACAGTGGTGCCACCTTCCGAGTAAGGCGCATATCAGGTGCCTCAAACCCAGCCCCCTGCCTTGGCTGGAGCAGGGCTAGGGGACGTGACCCCGCTTCTCCTGGGGCGTCACCAGGGAGCGTGGGTGCACCCGGCCTGCCAAACTCATTCTCTAAGCGTGCCGCTGACGTTGAGTCTCGAGACGCCGCCGCGGCGCTGCCAGGTCTCTGCCGAGGGAGCGCTCACAAGCAGGCAGGGGCGTTTACTCTCCGCCGTCACGGGGCGCATTGGTGGCTGCGCTGGGATTCCTGCCTGGGGTTCTGCCTGCCTGCTTAGGCCACCTCTGGTCCAGGCCTGAGGTCTACGGGGCAGATGAACAACTTGCAATACGCAAACTGCGAGCTCTGCCGCACCGATTTGAACTCCGATGTAAAAGCGACCGAGAAAGGGCCAGACATCTGCTACTGCTTGGCAGAGGGATGACCGGCTTCAAACTGGTTTCTCTCGCTGCCCCGTTTTCGAACCAGCTTCATTCGCTTCGCAGATCTGGGACACAATTTTCCAAAGAATCTAAATGACTGAGGTGCCTGATTCTCATGGAACTGAGGACCCTGCAGCTTATAATCTCAAAGGCACGCAGGCTCCTAACTCCCATTGGATCTTCACAGGTGTTTTGTTGTGCCAACGTACGCACCTTTGAGGAAAAGGGTGTATGAGACTTAGGAGCTTTTGAAAAATTCTCCCCTTCCTTAGCCTTTATTTATAATTTTATAGACATCTAAAAACCTAGGAAATTCAGTGCAAAAAAACTTTGTGATTATTTCAACGTCAGTTCAAACAGAGGGCTGGTCCGCAGCCTGAATTTCTTTTCTGTGGGACATTCTGACATTTTGAATTTTGCTCATTCCAAATGGGAACAAAAAGTCAAAATCTGAACACTGCCTGCAAGAGGAAAATTCCAAAAAATGTCTGTGTGGGACCATCCAAGTGTTTCAATTCGTTTCATTTAGGCTTTTAATAGTCTATTAAAATATTCAAAGTCTTATACGTTCTATTGATGCAAGCTTAATAATGATGTAATCCTAAAAGTCATATTTGGAATGTAAAAGTCAAAACGAAACACGTCCACGTTGCCCAAATGAAATGATTTGACTTTTCCCCATCAAACCCCACAGATTCCTGAAACATTTTGCTGGCTGGATAGATTTCTTTCAAAATAAAAATTCTAGGCCATTCAATGTAAAAATCTTGTGAGGATTTCGAACTGTTTCACATAAATATTTAAAATTCATAGATTCATAGACTTACGGTCAGAAGGGACCATTATGGTCATCTAGTCTGACCTCCTGTACAATGCAGGCCACAGAATCTGCCCCACCCACTCCTGGAACAAACCCCTGACCTACGTCTGAGTTATTGAACTCCTCAAATCATGGTTTAAAGACCTCAAGTTGCAGAGAATCCTCCAGCAAGTGACCCGCCCCCACGCAGCAGAGGAAGGAGAAAAACCTCCAGGGCCTCTGCCAATCTGCCCTGGAGGAAAATTCCTTCCCGACCCCAAATATGGCGATCAGCTAAACCCTGAGCACGTGGGCAAGACTCACCAGCCAGCACCCAGGAAAGAATTCTCTGCAGTAACTCAGATCCCACCCCATCTAACATGGTTTAGCTTCTTTCAGCCTAAAGAAAATGTATTTCTTTAAAAAAAGAAAGAGGAAAATTCAGTAAGAGGGACCCTGGGTGATAGATATTTGTGCATAAATTAATACCTTTTTGGCTTTAGAGACAGTTTAATTACCTTAAAAACTTGTTATTAAAAAGAAAGGAAATTTAACACGAGTAAGGGCCTCACTTGATGGGGGCTTGGTCCATGACTGGAGCTGTCAGATGCTAGGAAAAAACAAATTAATAATAATTCAATTCTAAATATTTCGAACAGTTTAATGCCGCTTTGGCACTCGAGACAGGGTAAGTTGCTTTCAAGGGTCCTTCCTGTCTTTGACCAAAAAGCCTAGGAAATTAAGAAAATTTGTTTAAAAAGCGTCGTTGGGATTTCAGAGGCTTGAACTGCAAACACTGCCCATTGGTTTAAAACCGCTTTAGGATTGGAGGCGCTTCACACAGAGGGTTTCCAAGCACGGCTAGTGATTTTGTGTGTACAAATCAACAAAGGAACAAACTGCTTTAAGGACCTTTATTCTTTTTCTTTAAAAAAAGAAAAACCAAGGAAATTCAATGCATAAAGCTTCGTTAAAGGCAAAGATCGGAGCTCTCTGGCCAAAGTGACAACTTTAAAACTGCGGTTCCTGCTGCTACATTGTCTTAGCTAACGCTACTCAGGAGGGGCGTGGAAATAGAGAGAAATTTCTGAGCAGTTGTAATTCCGGGGGCCAATTTAACTTCACGGCCTGTCTGCTCATCAATCAAAGCTACAGCACAAGTTCGGTCAGCCACAGGGGCTTGACATTTTAAGTCCGGTTCTAAAGGAAGGATGGTCCCACCGGGAACTCAGGACACCTGGGTTCCAATTCCCAGCACTGGTGCTGTGTTCCTGCGTGACACTGGGCAGGTCAGTCCATCTCGCTGTGCCTCGGTTTCCCCCAGACTGTAAAACGTGGGGTACTGATGCTTCCCTTTGTCTGATTCGATTCTAAAGCAGCTGGGGGCAGGGGGCTGGTCCAGCACCGAGCGCCGAAGAAGGAAGCTGGCCTGGGATCCGATGAAACGAACGGAGGGCGTTTGCTACGAGGATGTCCCGGCGCGGGTTGCTGGAAGGCTGGGGGTGGGGAATGGCAAGGTATCACTCGCCCCGGGATGCAGGTGTCTCAATTCGCTGCCGCGCCACCACACAGGGTTTAACGCGTCTCAGCCATGCCCTGGCATCCGTGCATCCGATACGCGCACATGTAAAACATCCCTGCGAGGGGGAGAGAGGGACTGTTTACCAGCACTGAGGTGTTAGGACTCCTGGGGTCTCTCCCTGGCTCCGGAAGAGGAGTGGGGTCTAATGGTTAGTGCAGGGGGGTGCTGGGAGCCGGGACTCCTGGGTTCTCTGGCACGGGAGTGGGGTAAAGCGGTTAGACCGGGAGGGGAGAGGAGGGGAGGGGAGGGGGCTGGGAGCCGGGACTCCTGGGTTCTCTGGCACGGGAGTGGGGTAAAGCGGTTAGACCGGGAGGGGAGAGGGCTGGGAGCCAGGATTCCTGGGTTCTCTCCCCGGCTCTGGAAAGGGAGTGGGGTCTAGTGATTAGAGCGGGGGCGGCTGGGAGCCAGGACTCCTGGGTTCTCTCCCCAGCTCTGGGAGGGGGTTACTGGACAGAGAGTGTGCAACAAGGAATTGGATGAGGAGAAAGGTGCCCTATTGCTGCCCCCAGAGAGGGAAGGCCCCATTGCCAGACCCCCCACCGCCCTGGGGCTGGATGGGAGCTGGCGCCCCCTGGAGGGAAGAGCCGGTACCTGCGAAGAAGGTCATGAGCAGAGCGACCCAGCTCAGGATGTAAGACCAGGAGAAGCGCCAGTCCCCGAACCGCTTGCCCAGGAAGTTGACGGTGACTCCGGTGTAGACAGCCATGGCCAGCAGGACGAAGAGCGCTGGGGGGGGGGCAGAGACCGAGGGCAGGACAAGAGGCCAGAGAAACCTCTACATGCCTGGGAAGTGTAACTGCACCCCACACCCCCACAGGAGCCAGGAGAGAACCCAGGCATCCTGGCTTCCAGCCCCTCCCCGCTCCGCCCTGCTCTAACCACTACACCCTGCACCCCCACAGGAGCCGGGAGAGAACCCAGGCATCCTGGCTGCCAGCCCCTCCCTGCTCTAACCACTACACCCCACGCCCCTGCCGGAGCCGGGAGAGAACTCAGGCATCCTGGCTCCCAGACCCTCCCCTCTCCCCCCTGCTTTAACCACTACACCCCGCACCCCCACAGGAGCCGGGAGAGAACCCAGGCGTCCTGGCTCCCAGCTCCTCCCGCTCTGCCTTGCTCTAACCACTACACCCCGCACCCCCACAGGAGCCGGGAGAGAACCCAGGCGTCCTGGCTCCCAGCCCCTCCCCACTCCCCCCTGCTCTAACCACTACACCCCAAGCCCTCACAGGAGCCGGGAGAGAACCCAGGCGTCCTGGCTCCCAGCCCCTCCCCGCTCCCCCCTGCTCTAACCACTACACCCCGCACCCCCACAGGAGCCGGGAGAGAACCCAGGCGTCCTGGCTCCCAGCTCCTCCCGCTCTGCCTTGCTCTAACCACTACACCCCGTGCCCCTGCCGGAGCCGGGAGAGAACCTAGGCGTCCTGGCTCCCAGCCCCTCCCCACTCCCCCCTGCTCTAACCACTACACCCCAAGCCCTCACAGGAGCCGGGAGAGAACCCAGGCGTCCTGGCTCCCAGCCCCTCCCCACTCCCCCCTGCTCTAACCACTACACCCTGCACCCCTTCCAGAGCCAGGAGAGAACCCAGGCGTCCTGGCTCCCAGCCCCTCCCCCACATGCTCCGCTCTAACCACTAGATATCACTCCCCTCCCAGAGCTGAGGAGAGAACCCAGGATTCCTGGCTCCCAGGACCCCCCTGCTCTAACCACTGGACCCCACCCCCTTCCTTGTGTCTTGGTGGCCAGCTGGGGTCCCCGCAGCAGCAGGCAGACACTTACTGGAAACAAAGAACATTATCCCGGCAGCAAACGACCGATTGAATTTCTTGAAGGTGGATCGGTGGGTGAAGGACAAGATCCCCGTGATGATGCCAGCGAAGCACGACAGGGCAGAGAGGATCATGAAGGCCCGAGTGGCGTTCCAGAAGGCTAGAGCAGCAGGGAGAAAACACTCTAAACCGCTCCAGTTTAGAAGGGGATGGCTCGCCCAGTGCACAGATGCAGCCACCTCTCGGCAGGGCTGCTGGGGAACAGCCGCACATAACGCCATGCACGGGGCTGGCTCTTCTGGCACAGAGATGCAGCTGCCTCTGGGGCGGGAGAGCTGGGGAACAGCCACACAAAACACTGCACAGGGCTGGTTCGCCTGGTGCTGAGATGCAGCCAACTCTGGGGTGGAGCACAGTGGCTGGTTAATTCACAATTCAGTACCATTTAGGAGGGGAAGCAAATGAAAATCTCAGCTTGAGGGCGGATTTAGGGAAGCTGAATGGAATCGCCCCAGCTGGGGTTTGGCTCAGATCCCTGGGTTCGAGCCCTGCCTCTTGGAAGAAATGTTAGGGCCCCTGGGAGCACAGCACCCCATAGCACCACCCTGGGGGATCGGGGCCAGCCCTGCCAGGGGAGAGCCCCCACCGCACCCCCTGCAGCACAGCACCCCCTAGTGGTCCTTACCTATGTTCTCCATCTGCATGTAGCACTTGCCCGCCAGACAGTAGCGCCAGAGGCCCTGGTGGGCCAAGGCCCCCTGGATCCGGTACTGCACCCAGTAGTCAGTGGCTGTGCAAACCACCAGCAGGATGTTCCCCACCGAGGCACAGAAAAGCCCCCCTGCCATGAAGCTGTACATGCTGCCTGAGCCTGCAGACAGCACAAAACCGGCTAGAGCAGGGGGCTGGGAGCCAGGACTCCTGGGTTCTGTCCCTGGCTCTGGGGAAGGGAGTGGAGTCTGGTGGGTTAGAGCGGGGGGGCAGGACTCCTGGGTTCTGTCCCTGGCTCTGGGAAGGGAGTGGGGTCTGGTGGGTTAGAATGGGTGGGGGCTGGGAGCCAGGACTCCTGGGTTCTGTCCCTGGCTCTGGGGAAGGGAGTGGAGTCTGGTGGGTTAGAGCAGGGGGGCAGGACTCCTGGGTTCTGTCCCTGGCTCTGGGAAGGGAGTGGGGTCTGGTGGGTTAGAATGGGTGGGGGCTGGGAGCCAGGACTCCTGGGTTCTGTCCCCAGCTCTGGGAAGGGAGTGGGGTCTGGTGGGTTAGAGCGGGGGGGGCCAGGACTCCTGGGTTCTGTCCCCAGCTCTGGGAAGGGAGTGGGGTCTGGTGGGTTATAGCAGGGTGGGGGCTGGGAGCCAGGACTCCTGGGTTCTGTCCCCAGCTCTGGGAAGGAAGTGGATTGATAAGTATCACAGCAGCATCTCTGCGTGGATGTGTAAGTGGCAGGGGGTGTTTCTCAGGGCCTGTGTGCGCGCGTTTGTGTATTACCGTCCCCGGGCAGGCGTGTGCCAGTGGGGGGTCAGTTGGTTTGTGTGCCTGTGTATCAGGGTGTCTCTGCTCCTACTGCATGTGTAGGTCAGAGGGGGAGCCCGTTGGTGGGTCCCTGTGCCCCCTTCCCTCCACCCGGCCGGCGGTGCCCCCTACCTGTGCCGACCCCAGCGCCCGGTTCTGCTCTGCACTGTCACCCCTCTCCTCTCCCAACCGCTGGCAGTGATTTTGCAGAGGCTGGCAAATCCCTTAATGCCAGCGAGGGCCGGGGGGCCATGGCAGGGGCAGCTGGTTCCAGAAGCCGGGATCTGCAGTCCCAGCAGTCCTGCCCCCCGAGCCTCAAAACAACCTGCTGAGTTGGTCAGTTCCATTGAGCCTGGAGCCGCACAGGGGCTTCCCAGGCCAGCGTGGGGGAGAAGGGAGCTGCGTGTCCAGCAGGGATCCCTCGCCCAGTGCTGAAATGCAGCCACCTCTGGGGTGAGGCCCGAGCCCCTCCTGATGACCCTCTTTTCGCCCTACAGGGCTAATTTGATCCCAGACACGTGTCCTCTCCCAGCTCAGGGATGGGCTGTGTTCCTCCTGTCACCCAAAGGAGGGAGCCAGCAGCACAAGGAAGCCCACTGCTGCGGCTACAGCAACTGGCTCCTGACAATAGGGCAAATTTTCATTTCATTCCTTGCACCTCTGAAGCCAGTGCCCTGGCCTGGGGCCCAGGGTGACCAGACAGCAAATGTGAAAAATGAGGATGAGGTGGGGGGGTAATAGGAGCCTGTATCAGAAAAAGACCCAAAAATCGGGACTGTCCCTATAAAATCAGGACATCTGGTCACCCTACTGGGGCTGGATGAGAGCCAGCCCGGCTCCCCTGAGAAGGGAGAGGCCCCGTGTCCCATCCCGACCCTCTAACTTGCCAAGTAACGTCCATCAATACAGACTCACTGAAAACCCAACGCAGCCCAAGTACAAACACCTTTATTCCCAACTGCATAGAACTCAGCAGACGCCAACATTTCCTACGCTGCATTAAATTACAGTTATTCTGAAGCCTCCCGAGTATCCACCCTCTGGGGTTCAATTTGGGTCCCAGCCACCGCGCCCACTGGGGGGCACTGGCTTTCGGTCCTAGACTCCCGTCCTGAGGGATCCCCCCTTGGTCCCCTCTCAAGACACAACTCCCCAGAAGATCTGAGGCTATTACTTGAGGTAAAACACACACACCATGCAAATAATCTTAAGAACAAACAAACCAGGGACTTAATGACCCCCAAGCCCCATAACTTTGCTCCTCGGATTCGAAGGAGCTGCCTTCGGGATGAACGTGAAGGCATCTTCTGCTCTTAATGTCTCACGGCCTCTGTTAAAAATACCCCTCATGTGATTACCCCACAATAACGCTCGCTGGTGTCCAGGCCCAGGCGTGTCTGAGGTTGCCTGTCAGAGATCACAGCAATATAATTTCTGTGCCATATGCATCGGATACACGATATAATGTACATGCAACATACAGGAAAGTGCTGGATTTCTATTAACGCGACTCGACATCACATGTGCAACAAGAGGAAATTAAACCTCTTGATAGCACAAGGCAGAACTCTAGGGGCAATATAATGTCTCTGGGATACCTCTGCAGTAATTCAAATATGCAAGCATTCAAATCCACTGTTTTAATCTCCACACATGGCAGAGTGGGTAGGATTGTTTTGCTTAGAGATCACGACAATATCATTCTCCTAGGCTGTATCTATCATATCTGCCTGGGCTATATAGTTAAACCGGCACGTTCCTATGATTGCATCTAGATGGCTTCGATGCAACGAATCAGTTTGAAGTTTTGTATAAATCTCTAGCACAACGACAGTTTTAGGTGCAGTTCTCTGGGATCCACGGCAGTGAAAACGGGAGATTCGCACGATTGCTAGATCATAAATGCAGTTAAGTCAAATTCACCATTTTGTCCTTTGTATTGCACAGAAGTTATACTGCAGATATGACACACACAGCATACGCGGTAAGTGACACTCACTTTTTTCAATCTCCGTACGGCCGAGAGAAATTTTACTGCCTAACATCTATATTTTAGCAATCGATTGACTAGCCTCCCTGAGTTCTGGGGTAGTTAGCAGAGTGACTGCCTCCCCCATGCAATCGATATAGACTTACACAGAGAGCTGAGTTCAAACTCAGTCTCCCTAGAGAAATGTTTCAACTCATTCAAACAACTCAAAATTCAACTCTCTCTGCAAACACAACTTAACGCTGTCAGGGAGTCAACTCTTAACAAGACTTCCAAGCAGCCTGGCCCTTGGCGTGGTTATAAACCTAGAAAGAAAACCACACATCTTGAGAAATACCACACGTGATGACACAAAGTAAGAATTCGGGGTGTGTGGAAAAATGCACGGAATATGTACTAATCTCCAGACCTCTGACGTCACAAATTTAGGCCCTGAACTTGTGAAGTAAGGCAGGTCACGGTAGAGCCCTCCGTGACATGTACGCGTCCGCTCAACGCTAAGCGCGACACAAACCACAGCGTTAATTTGCAGAACACGAGGAGGGACTAATTTGAGTTTTGTTTCCTAATCCGGACATCCAAGCAAAGGTTCAAATTAGTAACAAAATGATACCAACCCCCCGTGACCTGGCACTCTGGGGGAGAAGACAGGGGATTTGGGTTTGTTTCATAACCAAATCTTGGAAAGTAACAAACTAAGAGAGACAAACACAACAGAAATCTGTCTCCATCTGTTGCTCTTTAGGCAACCCCCCATTTCTGATCATTCTTAAACCTAAATCAACATTAAAATCTTTGGACAGAGAAAGACAAGAGGTTGGGAATAGAGGATCATGGGGAATAGCTGTCCTTGTTCGGGGTGGAGGGTCACAGCTAGAGGGCTAGGAGTGGAGGATTATGGGTAGAAGACTTGTCGGGGCACCTTAGGAATGGAGGATGATGGGTAGAGGGCTAGGAAGGGAGAATCATGGGTAGATGCTGGAGGATGAAAAAGAACAGGGTTATTAACAAACCAACCCTTGGCTAAACGGCCAAGCCCTGTGGGCTGGTGGAGTCAGCAACAGGTGGCCGGTCTGATGGGAGAACCATGAGGCCCCAGCTTTGGCCCAGGTGGGAGCCCCGATGGGCCTTTCCATGGCCCAGGGTTCACGCACTGTCCTCGTTCTCCGTGGCGGCTCTGGGGAGGTCAACGCGCCTGGCCATGAAATCGCCGAGCTTGGCAGACCCCTGACCACTCGGGCCTCCTGATCCTCCTCCTTCCGGGGGCCATGTCCCACAGTTGGCCGCGCCTCCAGGGGGCTGCCTCTCCCGGCACGGCTTCGAGGCGGTGCTGGAGTCCCCGGGCAGGTCGGCGATGAGCTTCTGGAGATAGTTGGAGAAGCTGCCGTCCTTGCTAGCTGGGCGAGGCATTGTCCTCTCCTGGCGGGAGGCTGGCTGAACCTTCAAAGCCACCTGTGGAAGAGAGAGAAACCCCGGTGCCGATTTGGGGGACTCCTCATACTCCTTTTCCCAGTCTTCTCCTTCCTGGGAAGCTGGGAGTTTGGGCTGGGAAGGCCAGGCTTTCTCCAAGACGCTCCCTTGGGTGGTGGATCCCCCATAATCTGCCTCCCAATCTTCTCTGCCAGCTTTGGCTGCCTCGGTTTTCCCTGCGCCTGACTCCCATCTCTTCGCCCCTCCACTAGACCATCTCTTCGCCCCAGGGGCATCCCACAGGTAGCCATCTTGGTTTCGCTTCCTGGCTGCATAATCTGAGCCCTGGGCTGTCCCCGGGCCCCACGGCCCCACCTTGTGTG
Source organism: Gopherus evgoodei (assembly GCF_007399415.2). Lineage (NCBI taxonomy): Eukaryota > Metazoa > Chordata > Testudines > Testudinidae > Gopherus > Gopherus evgoodei. The sequence continues at coordinate 5,325,074 of NW_022059983.1, forward strand.
GGGCAGAGTCTGCCTTGCCCCACAGCCTCTGCCACCCCGAGGGCTGACAGAAATCTTTCTGCCCCCTTGCTCGCTGGTTCTCCCCCCAGCCACTCAGCAACGGAGACCCTCGCTGGACCCGTCTCGCAGAGGAGTCCTGCCAATTGTTGCGGCTCCCAGGTATCTCTTGGGAGCAGCCGGCACTGCTCTGCCCCACGGTGCCAGACCCAGAGCACCCCACCCGAGCCGGCTGGGAGTTGCAGCAGTAGTGTGGCCGACACCCGCAGCCCACTGCATGCTGGGGAGGCCCGTGGCCCATGGCTGATGCCCCGTGGCCGCAGGAGAGGGGTGTCTGTGGCACGGCCGAGTAGGTCCTCAGGAGGGCGCTGTTGAGCAGGTAGGTGAGGGTGTCCAGCCGGACGGGCACGGTGACGGAGCACAGGGCCCCGGCCGAGGGGCGACCCAGGATCCAAGGCACGGTAGAGCTGGGGGCAGGGCAGGAGGGCACAACGGGCGTCTTATCCGGCGTGGTCTGGTCCGAGGTGCGCGGCTCCATGGGGCTGGGGGAGCTGAGCCTGGGGGAGCTGCGGGGGAAACGGAAAAGAGGGTGAGAGACAGAGAGATACCACCCCCTCCAACAGGAGACGGGAATTCTATGGAGGGAGGGGCAGTGGTCTGTTTGGGGGAGGCCTATGGACATGTGAATTTGGGGGGCCATGTCTGCGGGGTGAGCAGAGAGCCTGAGTGTGTGTAGGATCGGGGGGGCTGGTGAAATTCCTAGTGGGATGGGGGTTCCCTGTGGGGATGGAGGGAGGGGGGTTCCTCTTGGGCGGAGACAGCAGATGGGGTGTTTGTGGAAGGAGGTGCCCTGGCTGGTGAGGCTGGAGGAAGGGAGACTCTTAAGCTGGAAGGGGGGTTCTCATGTGGGGCAGGATGCCCTGGTTGGGGGGTTAAGGAGCTGGACGGGGGGGTTGGATGGGAGGCATGGAGGTCTCTGGTTGGGGGGATCTATGGGGCTGGAATGGGGGTTCCCATGGATGGAGTCTCTGGGGCTCGACGGGGGTTCCCGTGGGAGGCAGGTGGTCTGTGGTTGGGGTCCCTGGCTGGGGCAGTCCCATGGGAGCCTAAAGGAGGTCTCATGGAGGGCTGGGGATCCTTGGCTGGGGGGCCTCATTGAAAGCAGAGGGGGTCCCATGGAAGGCTGGGGGGTCCTGTGGGATGCTGGGGAAGTCAGGAATCCCATGGAGGTGGGGGTTACTCTCTGGGGGCTCCTGTGGGAGGCTGTGGCGTGGAGGGGGGGTCCCTGGCTGGGGGAGTTCCATGAGGGGCTGGAGGTCCTTGGCTGGGGGGCCCCATGGAGATACTATGGGGAAGAGGGGGGTTCTCACTGGGGGCTGGGGTGTCCTGTGGGGGGCTGAGGAGATTAGGCATCCCATGGGCGTACGGGTTCCTGGCTGAGTGGTCCTGTTGGCCTGTGGGGCAGAGGGGGGTCCCATGGGGGGCTAGGGAGGTCAGGCATCCCATGGGAGGTGGGGAATCCAGGCTGGGGGGTCCTATGGGGTGGAAAGGAGATATGGGATAGGGGAGGTTCCTGGGGGGGGGTCTATGGGGTAGAAGGGGGGTCCCTGGCTGGGGGGTCTATGGGATGAGAGGGGGGTCCTTTGGGGTGGTGTGTAGGGTGGAAAGGGGATCTATGGGGTGGAAGGAGGGTCCCTGGCTGGAGTTCTATGGGGCAGAGGGAGGTCCCTAGCTGGGGAGTCTATAGGGTGGAGGGGGGATGTATGGGATGGAAGGGGGGCCCTGGCTGAGGGAGTCTATGGGGTGGAGGGGGGTCCCTGGGAGAGGTCTATGGGGTAGAAGGGGGGTCCCTGGCTGGGGAGTCTATGGGATGGGAGGGGGGTCCTTTGGGGTGGTCTGTGGGGTGGAAAGGGGATCTATGGGGTGGAAGGAGGGTCCCTGGCTGGAGTTCTATGGGGCAGAGGGAGGTCCCTAGCTGGGGAGTCTATAAGGTGGAGGGGGGATGTATGGGATGGAAGGGGGGCCCTGGCTGAGGGAGTCTATGGGGTGGAGGGGGGGTCCCTGGGAGAGGTCTATGGGGTAGAAGGGGGGTCCCTGGCTGGGGGGTCTATGGGATGGGAGGGGGGTCCTTTGGGGTGGTCTGTGGGGTGGAAAGGGGATCTATGGGGTGGAAGGAGGGTCCCTCGCTGGGGTTCTATGGGGCAGAGGGAGGTCCATGGCTGGGGAGTCTATAGCGTGGAGGGGGGTCCCTGGGAGAGGTCTATGGGGCAGAAGGGGGGTCCCTGGCTGGGGGTCTATGAGGTGGAGGGGCATATCGGGGGGGTCTATGGGGAGGAGGGGGTCCCGGGGAGGTCTATAGGGAGAAAAGGAGGTCCCTGGGGGAGGTCTATGGGGCAGAAGGGGGTTCCTGGCTGGGGGCCTATGGGGCGGAAGGGGGTTCCTGGCTGGGGGCCTATGGGGAGGAGGAGGGCCCCTGGCGGGTTTATGGGGTGGAAGGGGGGTCTATGAGGCGTAAGGGAGGTTCCTGGGGGGTCTATGGGGAGGAGGAGGGTCTATGGGGCAGAAAGGGGGTCCCTGGCTGGGCTTCTATGGGGTGCAAGGGGGGTCCCTGGGGAGGGCTATGGGGAGGAGGGGGTTCCTGACTGGCAGTCTATGGGGAGGAGGGGAGGTCCCGGGGGGGTCTATGGGGAGGAGGGGATTCCTGGCTGGCGGTCTATGGGGAGGAAGGGAAGTCCTTGCGGGGTCTATGGGGAGGAGGGGAGTCCCTGGCTGGAGGTCTCTGGAGCGGAAGCGGGGCCCCTGGGGGGGTCTATGGGGAGGAGAGGGTTCCTGGCTGGGGGTCTATGGGGCAGAAGGGAGGTCCCTGGGGGTCTATGAGGTGGAGGGGGGTCCCTGGCTGGGGGTCTATGGGGTGGAAGCCGGGTCTCTGGGGGTGTCTATGGGGAGGAGGGGGGTTCCTGGCTGGGGGGTCTATGGGGCGAAAGGAAGGTTCCTGGGGGCACTATGGGGAGGAGGGGGGTCCCTCGGGGAGTCTATGGGGAGGAGGGGGTTCCTGGCTGGGGTCTATGGAGCGGAAGGGGGATCTCTGGGGGGTCTATGGGGAGGAGAAGATTCCTGGCTGGGGGTCTATGGGGAGGAGGAGGGTCACTGGCTGGGGGTCTATGGGGCGGAAGGGAGGTCCCTGGGGGTCTATGGGGTGGGGGGGGTCCCTGGCTGGGCATCTGTGGGGCAGAAGCAGGGTCCCTGGGGGGGTCTATGAAGTGGAGGGGGGTTCCTGGCTGGGGGTCTATGGGGAGGAGGGGTGTCCCTGGGGGGTCTATGGGGTGGAGGGGGGTTCCTGGCTGGGGGGTCTATGGGGCAGAAGGAAGGTTCCTGGGGGCTCTATGGGGAAGAGGGGGGTCCCTTGGGGGTCTATGGGGAAGAGGGGGGTACTGGCTGGGGGTCTATGGGGCAAAATGGGAGGGTCCCTGGGGGGTCTATGAGGAGGAGATTCCTGGCTGGGTGTCTATGGGGAGAAGGGGGGTCCCTGGCTGGGGGGTCTATGGGGTGGAAGGGAAGTCCCTGGCTGGGGGGGTCTATGGGGCGGAAGGAGGGTTCGTGGGGGCTCTATGGGGAGGAGGGGGGTCCCTGGGGGGTCTATGGAGTAAAAGGGGGGTCCCTGGCTAGGGGTCTATGGGGTGGAAGGGGGTTCCTGGCTGGGGGTCTATGGGGCAGAAGGAGGGTTCCTGGGGGCTCTATGGGGAGGAGGAGGGTCCCTGGGGGGTGTCTATGGAGTAGAAGGGGGGTCCCTGGCTAGGGGTCTATGGGGTGGAAGGGGGGTCCCTGGGGGCTCTATGGGGAGGAGAGGGGTCCCTGGGGGCTCTATGGGGAGGAGGGGGGGTCCCTGGCGGGGGGGTCTCTGGGGCGGTCCCTGGGAGCTCTATGGAGAGGAGAGGGGTCCCTGGGGGGTCTATGGGGTGGAGGGAGGTCCCTGGAGGGGTCTATAGGGCGGAAGGAGGGTCCCTGGGGGATCTATGGGGAGGAGGGGGGTCCCTGGCTGGGGGTCTATGGGGCGGAAGGGGGGTCCCTGGCTGGGGGTCTATGGGGATGAGAGGAGTCCCTGGGGGGTCTATGGGGTGGAGGGAGGTTCCTGCCTGGGGGGTCTATGGGGTGGAGGGGGGGTCCCTGGGGGCTCTATGGGGAGGAGGGGGGTTCCTGACTGGGGCTCTATGGGGAGGAGGGGGGTTCCTGGCTGGTGGTTTATAGGGAGGAGGAAGGTCCCTGGGGGGCTCTATGGGGTGTAGCGGGGTCCCTGGGGGGGTCTATGGGATGTAGGGGGTCCCGGGGGGGTCTATGGGATGTAGGGGGTTCCTGGCTGGGGGTCTATGGGGAGTAGGAGGTTCCTTGGGGGGCTCTATAGGGTGTAGCAGGGTCCTGGGGGGGTCTATGGGGTGGAAGCGGGGTCCCTTGGGGGGTCCATGGGGTGGAAGCGGGGTCCCTCGGGCCTCTATGAGGAGGAAGGGGGTCCCGGGGGGTCTATGGGGAGGGGATGGGTTCCTGGCTGGGGGTCTATGGGGAGTAGGAGGTTTCTTGGGGGGCTCTATAGGGTGTAGCAGGGTCCCTGGGGGGCTCTACGGGGTGTAGGGGGTCCCGGGGGGGTCTATGGGGCGGAAGCGAGGTCCCTGGGGGGATCTATGGGGTGGAGGGGGGTCCCTGGGGGGGTCTATGGGGCAGAAGCAGGGTCCCTGGGGGGGTCTGCGGGGTGAAGGGGGGTCCCTGGGGGCTCTATGAGGAGGAGGGGGGTCCCTGGGGGGGTCTATGGGGTGGAGAGGGGTCCCGGGGGGGGTCTATGGGGCGGAAGCGGGGTCCCTGGGGGGATCTACGGGGTGTAGGGGGTCCCGTGGAGGGTCTATGGGGCGGAAGCGGGGTCCCTGGGGGGGTCTATGGGGTGGAGGGGGGTCCCGGGGGGGTCTATGGGGCGGAAGCGGGGTCCCTGGGGGGCTCTATGGGGTGGAGGGGGTCCCGTGGAGGGTCTATGGGGCGGAAGCGGGGTCCCTGGGGGGGTCTATGGGGTGGAGGGGGGTCCCGGGGAGGTCTATGGGGCGGAAGCGGGGTCCCTGGGGGGCTCTATGGGGTGGAGGGGATCCCGTGAATGTCTATGGGGCGGAAGCGGGGTCCCTGGGGGGCTCTATGGGGTGGAGGGGGTCCCGTGGAGGGTCTATGGGGCGGAAGCGGGGTCCCTGGGGGGGTCTATGGGGTGGAGGGGGGTCCCGGGGGGGTCTATGGGGCGGAAGCGGGGTCCCTGGGGGCTCTATGGGGTGGAGGGGATCCCGTGGAGGGTCTATGGGGCGGAAGCGGGGTCCCTGGGGGGCTCTACAGGGTGGAGGGGGTCCCTGGGGGGGTCTATGAGGAGGGGGGTCCCGGGGGGGGTCTATGGGGCGGAGGGCAGCGCCCCGCCCCTCACCCCGCGCTCCCGGCGGCCCCGCTCGGCTTCTCCATAGTCCCGGCTCCTCGTGCAGAACAAAGGGCTCAGCGCCACGCGGTGGGCGTGGCCAGACAGAAAAAGAGCCGGTGACGTAGGTGGGAGAGGACTATGGAACTCTGGGGAGGAGCTTATTGGGATGTGGGCGGGATCTACGCTTTTTGGGGGGCGGGGCTTAGCGAGATGGGGCAAGAGGCTTCCAAGTGCAAGTTCTTTTAGCCGGGCCCCTGGGGTAGCCCAGATCCACCAAATGCGCACAGGAGATGGGGGGTGGGCTCTGCCCCACCGGCAGCTGCTCCAGCCCCCTGGCCTGGCTACCATGGGCTGGGGGAGCTGGTCCAGCAGCCTATCAGGGTTAGTGGGGGGCTGGGCTAATCTGGTTTGGGGAGGGGACGAGGGCAGCCCACTGTGGGGAAGGGGAAGGCCAGGATCAGGCCCCCGGAGGAGGGGATTGAGCTCTGGTCTGGGGGTTAGGTCCTTAACACACAGAAATGGGGGGTCCAGCGTGCAGCAAAAAGCAGGGCAGAGTGGAGTGGGGGGAAATTGCACCCCAATACCCCCTGCAGAGGGGTGGTTCCCTCCATGGGAATTTCACCCAGAACCCCCCCTCTCCACCCACATACCCCCAGCCTGGGGTCTCTGGGGCAGCAGTGAGGGAAGGGGCACCAGGCTGTCCTGGGAGGGGGTGCCAGGTGTTTGGGGGTGAACTGAGCTTGGACTCCCCAAATATGGGGAATGGGATGGGGAGAATGGTTCGAGGGGACTCAGGGTATCAGGGTAGGGAAGGGGGAGTTTGGGGGTCTCCCTAGGGAGAAGGAGGCAGTAGGGGGGCCAGGCTAGACTGGGTCAACCCAGGATTTAGGGGTGGGATGATCCAACACCCCCCACCTCATCCATCCAGAGACTCCCTGAGCTAACTGGGACAATATTTCACCATAGCACCACCTAATAATCCTCCCAGGGGCATTGGGGCCAGCCCTGACTGCCAGGGGAGAGCCCCCACCCTGCCCTGCTCCCTGCAGTACAGCGCCCCCCAGCACCATGCTGGGGCATCAGCATCAGCCCCCAGAACTCAGGCTCTGAGGGCTACAGCAATACAAACAATGACTAGTAACACAAATTTATTCATTACCAATATTTACCAATACTCCCTTTTTTTAGGGGGATTTATATGAAAACATTCCCATCCTGGAGCCAGTTTATACTGAAATGAGCAGAGGAGTGTGTATCTCATGATACACTCACCACTACCCCCTGTGGCAGGGAAGTAAATATGTTCTAGTGTGTGTCATGTCCCCTATAGTGTTCACAATGAGGATTCTCCATAACTCCCAGGCACTGGCAGCTGGGTTCTGTCCCAGCTCTTGCTGTGAAATTCCCAGGCAGACCATCCCCCCTCCTGCCCGCCCTGCCTCACATCCCTCTGCCAGTTTATCTCCATGCCCTGCTGATGAGGGAGGAGGGGGTTCAGACTCCATAGCGGCAATGGGGCTGCTTAATGTCCATGGGGTGGAGAGGGTGACAGGGGTGCCCGCCCTACTGGGAACGGAGCTGAGAACCTCACCATCATTACACAGCCATTCGGATCTGGGGCGGGATGGGAGCCGGCGCATCCTAGCTGGGAAAGGCCGTGTCCCATTCCCTGGCCCCTGAGCCAGCCAGCACCCCACCGAGGGGCTGGATCGATGCCAGTGGCCCCTAGAGGGGAAAGGTCTCATTTCCCACCCACCCGAGCCAGCCAGTCCCCCAGTCTGGGCCTGGATGGGTGCCGGCGCCCCCTACAGGGGAAAGGCCCCATGTCCTGTTTCCAGCTCTCATAAACACCTAAGTTACCCTACAGCTTCACCTAGATGGCATCATGGGGGATTTCAGTGGGTGTCTCCCCCTAGTGGCAGGAAGGAGCCTAGCAGCGAGACGTGCAGCTCCTAGCACCTTTCACTCCTTCTCCCCCAGGAGAGCGCTGATCTCTCGCCTCAGCTCTCGGATTCTGGCCCGGGCCTCAGGGCTGGTCCTGGATTCGTCCAAGTCCCGGAGGACGGAGACGATGCAGCGCAGGGCATCGGCATTCTTCACAGCGTCCATCTGGTCGGGGTCGGCCTTGATCTCTTCCACCCAGTCCAGGTAGGCCTGGAGCAGGCCCATGTCGGTCTCGAATGTGCTGATCACCTTCAGGCCTGGCTTGCGACGGCTCAGCTCCGACAGGATCCGCTGCCCGACCTCGCTCAGCCGGTTCCCCACGATGCTGCCCAGGGGCGGGGGGCAATATGTCAGGGGATCGCAAAGATGCAGCTGCTGCTGGGTTGCAGCAGCCAGTTTACACTGGGATTGCTCGCCAGGGGCTGGCAAGGGTGGAGCTGTTGTATATATTGGGCACCGAGATGTGGCTCCTGGCTGGGGTGCGGCACGAGGGCTGGTTATACAGGGATCCCTCACCCAACACTGAAATGCGGCCACCTCTGGGGTGGGCCATGTGGGCTGTTTATGCAAGGACCCCTCACCTGGTGCTGAGATGCAATATTGAGGCCAGAACTGACTGTTAGGGGAGATTCCCCATCCCACCCCCTGCAGCACAGCGCCCCCCAGCGCTGTCCTGGGGCATTGGGGCAGCCCTGGCTGCCAGGGGAGAGCCCCCATCCCAGCCCCTAGTGCCCCCCCTGGGGCATCGGGACCAGCCCTGCCTGCCAGAGGAGAGCCCCCACCCCGCCCCCTGCAGCACAGCACCCCCTAGCGCTGCCCAGGGGTTTTGGGGCCACCAGCCCTGCCTGCCAGGGGAGATTCCCCATCCCACCCCCTGCAGCACAGCGCCCCCCAGCGCCATCCTGGGGCATTGGGGCAGCCCTGGCTGCCAGGGGAGAGCCCCCATCCCAGCCCCTAGTGCCCCCCTTGGGGCATCGGGGCCAGCCCTGCCTGCCAGAGGAGAGCCCCCACCCCGCCCCCTGCAGCACAGCACCCCCTAGCGCTGCCCAGGGGTTTTGGGGCCACCAGCCCTGCCTGCCAGGGGAGATTCCCCATCCCACCCCCTGCAGCACAGCGCCCCCCAGCGCCATCCTGGGGCATTGGGGCAGCCCTGCCTGCCAGGGGAGATTCCCCACCCTGCTCCCTGCAGCACAGCGCCCCCTGCAGGGCAGCTGCTGGCACTCACGTCAGGAGCCGGAGGGTGCTGTTGGCCAGGAGGCAGGGCAGCATGTTGTCCAAGCCGCTGTCGGTGATCCCGGTGATGTCCAGGTACAGCTCCTCCAGGGTGCAGTTCTCCCGCAGGGCCTCCCACAGCCCCCTCGCCCCCTCCGAGCCCAGGCAGTTCCCGCACAGGCTGTGGGGAAGCAGAACAACAGGATCCACCCCAGGACGGGGAAGGGGCCAGCTCGGAGATCCCCCCCAAGCCCAGCGCCTCTGGGTGCATCCCATCCCTGAATCCCAGAGAGGGGGGCTCGCTCCCCGTGGCCCAGCCAGCCCTTGGCATCTCTTTTGGGGCTGCCAGCAAGGGGGTTGATTGGTAGCTGAGGGGGGAGAGAGGGAGATGGTCCCTGTCCCTGCTGGGATCAGGGCTGAGACCTGGCAAACTCAATTCCCATATGGAGCTAGAAGGGCCCAAAGCCCATTTTCTGCCCCCTCGAGGCGGCCAGTCCCCACGCTGGGGCTGGATCAGAGCTGGGGCCCCCTAGAGGGGAAAGGCCTCATGCCCCATTGCCCCCCCCGCCAGCCTGCGCCCCGACCTGGGGCCGTGATCACTCACAGCAGCCTTTTCACTTGGCATTGGGGGGATCTCAGCACCTCGGCCTCTATGACGGCCGCCTCCTTGTCCAGAGAATTGTAGCGCAGCCTGCAGAGGAGTGGCCAGCGTGAGAGGGGACTGGAGCACTGGGCACCCCCGCTGCTCCTGCAGCCTGGCATAGAACCCAGGAGTCCTGGCTCCCAAGCCCCCGCCCCTACCACTAGACCCCCACTCCCCACCCACAGCCAGGGATAGAATCCAGGAGTCCTGGCTCCCAAGCCCCCGCCCCTACCACTAGACCCCCACTCCCCACCCACAGCCAGGGATAGAATCCAGGAGTCCTGGCTCCCAGCCCCCACCCCCGCTCTAACCACTAGGCCCCTTCCCAGAGCTGGGGATAGAACCAGGGAGTTCTAGTTCCTATCCCACTCCAACCACTAGACCCCCACCCCCGAGCTGAGGCTAGAACCCAGGAGTCCTGCGTGGTGCGCGCACACGCGCACGCACACACACACACACACACACACACACACACACACACACACACACACACACACTCACTGCAGCGTCTCGCAGCGGTGCAGCAGCCCCCGGATCCTGCGCAGCCCGGCCACGCCCATGTTGCTGTAGCTCAGGTTGAGGTTCTTCACCCGCCCAGGCTCGGAGGCCCCCAGCACGTAGGCCAGGGCGGCGCAGTCGGCTGGATTGAGGGTCACCTTGAAGAGGTTGACGTCCTCCAGCTCACAGGCCACCCGGCCCGTCACCCCCTCCTGGCGCAGCTCAGCCACGCAATGCAGGAGCGAGAGGAGGCGCCTCTCGGTGTCTCCTCTGAGCTTCCTCCCCAGCCAGTCCGCCACGGGCCCCAGCACGTCTCCGGAGAAGCCTGCGGCCAACCCTTCCAGCTTCCCCTCCATCCTGGAGGTCAACAGCCCCATGAAGAACCTGGCGAACATCTGGAGATTGTCCCACCGGGGCTGGTGGCCCCTCAGGAGCTGCCTGGTGGAGTGGAGGAGACTGGATTCACCTGGTGATGTCCAGGAGGGCTCTGGGTCCCCGTCCTGCCCGGCCGATCCCTCCCACCAGAGATCCAGGCAGGGCGTGAGGTCCTCAGCGCCAGGATCCAGGGCAGCCACGCAGTAGAGTGCAGCCAGGAACTCCTGCACCGTCAGATGGAAGAAGCAATAGACCTGGTGGTCTTCTCTGGAGAAGATGGGGTTGAAGAAAGTGCCCGGAAGGTCTTGGGGGTCGAATCCGAATTCCTGCAGCTCAGCTGGGGTGAAGAGGATCTTGTCAGCCAAGAGGGCGGCGTATGCCAGGCGCCCTAGGCGCAGGACTAGCTGCCTGGAGCCCGGCTCCGGAGACCAGCCGGTTCCCAGGATGGTGGCCATATAGCAGCGATAGACCTCGGTGATGGTGGTGGGCGGAGATGGGTCAGCTGCCCTGCCGGCGGGGAAGAACTCCCCCAGGGCGGTGCATAAGATGAAGCAGTAGAGGGGGATGAAGCAAAGCCCGGCTAAGCCTTGATGGCCGGAGATGTAGCCCTGCACAGCAGCGGCTCGCTCGGCATCCCGGAAGAACCGGCGGAAGTAGTCCTCCACCTGGTCCTCGTCAAAGCCGAGGATCAGCATGTGGCGATCAAAGGGAATGCTGGAGAGGGCCGGGCACGGCCGAGACGTCACCACGACGGCCGCCCCAGGCAGCAGGGTCCCGTCGATGAGGCCGCGCAGCAGCTCCTTGACGTGGGCCGGCTGGCCGGGCCAGTGGCAGGGAGTTCCGCCGTCCAACGGGTGCCGGAATTCATCCAAGCCGTCCACGAGGATGAGGAGGTCCCCGGGCCGCGCCAGCAGCTCGGGCAGCACCTCCTGCAGGTGGGGACGCTTGGTGCAGATCAGCCCCTCCAGGGTGACAGGGCTGGACATCATGCTGAGCTCCCGGCAGGAGAAATCCAAGGCGCAGAGGGGGCCCTGGAAAGCCGCGCCCAGCGCCCAGTCGTGCAGGATCTTCTGCATGGTCACACTCTTGCCGATGCCGGCGGCGCCGCTCAGGGCCACCCGGCGGGGGCCCTGGGTCTCAGTGGGCAGCGGGGCCAGGAGGTGGCGCAGGAGGAGCCGGCGGGGGGCGTGGAGCGGGAGGAGGCGGGTGCGGCGGGCAGCCAGGGCCAGGTGCTCGTGCCCGGGGGGGGCGGCGGGGCCGGGGTGGTCCAGCAGCAGCAGCGGGGTGTAGCGGATCTCGATGAGGGCGCAGGAGCGGGCGTCACAGGCGTTGGTGCACAGCTGCTGGGTGTGCCGCAGCAGAGAGGCCCGGTGGCGCTGCAGGACAGCTGGGGGGGAGGGGGGAGAACAGCAGGGAGGGGAGGTCGAGTGTCTGCACCCCCCAGAGCCCTGGGCCTGCCCTTCACACTTCGATCCGCCCCCTAACTCCTCCAGGCCTCCTAGCCCCCAGTGCTTCTGCAGCTACCCCATCTCTGCCCCCAAATCCTCCCCTCAACCCTCATCTCTGCCCTTGCCTCGCCCCAACCCCAAAATCCTCTCCCAACTCCCCTAACCTGACCCACCAGCCCTGGCCTTGCCTCCAGCCCCCGACCCTCTCTCCCACCCTCCATCCCTCCTTTCCTCTGGCCCATCTGTCACCCAAACTCTCTCCCCTGCTCCCAACACCCTGACCCTCCCTCTGACCTCCCTCCGCCACCCAGCCCCCTCACTCCGTACCTTTCAGCGAGGCGCTCGGGGCCTTTCGGAAGTTCAGATTCCCAGTGCGCTCCTCACCTGCTGGACAAGGGACAAATGTCCTTGTTGCTTGGGGACAGGACCCAGATCCAGGCCCCAGAGCTGGGCTGGGCCAAGCCTCTCCCTGCCCACACCTCCTCCATGACAGCCTGCTGTGGCCTCAGAACTGAGGAGAAAACCCAGGAGTCCTGGCTCCCAGCTACCTCCCACTCTCACTGTTAGACCCCACTCCCGTCCCAGAGCTGAGGATAGAACCCAGGAGTCCTGGCTCCCAGCCCCCCTATTCTGACCACTAAACCCCAATCCCCTCCCAGAGACAGGGATAGAACCCAGGAGTCTGGGCTCCCAGTCCCCCTATTCTAACCCACTAGACCCCACTCCCCTCCTAGCAGGTCTTGAGCTGAGCATCCCTCACTGATAAAGTTTTGTTCCTGAGGTCAGCTGGTGGGGTGGGGGTGGCAGGGAAGTCTCACCTGGTGGCTCTGGGGTTGGCTCATACTTCTTGTTTTTTTTCCGTAGGATTTTCTGCAGGAATGTGTGGTTGGATTTCGGACGGTTGGGACTGTCTGCGAAAGAAAGATGGATGGGGATAAAAATAGTGGTTGGATGAGCGGATGGCTGTAAAAGAAGAGAGTTGGCTGTATGAATACTGAAGAAAGGTGGCTGGATGTGTGGATGGATGGATATCAAAAGGAGAGTTGGACGGATGAATAAATACGAGAAAGATGGAAGGTTGGATGGGTGGGTGGATGGATATAAAAAGATGGATGGAAGGCTGGAGGTGTGGGTGGATGGATGTAAAGACGACGGATGGATGGGTGGAAGGTTGCATGGATTGAAGGCTGGATGGGTAGATGGATGGAAGTTGGTTAGGTGGATAGATATAAAAAGACATGGATGGAAATGGTTGGATGGATGGAAGCCTGGATGGGTAGATGGATGGAAGTTGGTTAGGTGGATAGATATAAAAAGACATGGATGGAAATGGTTGGATGGATGGAAGCCTGGATGGGTAGATGGATGGGATTGGGTGGGGCTGGGATAAAGCCAGGAAACTGGCAGCAGAAGGGGCTGCAGGGAAGGAGCCTGCAGCCACTGTCTGGACATTCGCAAGGGAAGGAAGGGAGCCAGGGGAGAGAAGCAGGGAAAGGGCAGTGAGGTTTAAGATGGTGCAGACGTTGGCTGTGGATTAGAAGGTTGCTGGGCTGGAACTTGGAATAGAGGCTGGGTCCAGATTACCCACCAGCCACTGGGGAAGTGGTACCACCTGGGCAGTGACTGAGAAGACAGCTGGAGACAGTTACTGTGGAAAGACTTTGATACCCTGGAAGGGGGAAAGCCCAGGGTGACCTGGCCAGAGGGCCAAGCCTTGAAGGGAGAGCACCCGGAATCTGCGAGTGAGACAGAGAGACAGCACGGGCGCAACCCTACAGAAGGGACATTGGACCTGGAAAGCACTAATCCTCCAAGGAGCCAGGAGGAGGCAGTCCAGTGGTGAGCAGAGAACCCTGTGATGGATGGATAGCTGGGTGCAAGGTTGCATGGGTGGATGGGTGGATATAAAGAAGGATAATTGGATGTATGTATGGGTAGCTGTAAAAGAAGGATGGATGGAAAGTTGGATGGGTGGATGGATGGATGGGTGGGGGTTGGATGGGTGTGTGGAAGGTTGCATGAGTGGTTGGATGGATGAATGGGTGGGGGGTTGGATGGATAGATGGAAAAAAGGGCAGTTGTTTGTAGGGATAGCTATAAAAGAAGGATGGGTGGATGGGTGGGTGGGTGGATGGAAATAGATAAGAGTGCGTGGATGGATGGGTGATGGGTGGATGGGTGGGTGGATGGAAATAGAGAAGGATGGGTGGATGGGTGGGTGGGTGGATGGAAATAGATAAGAGTGCGTGGATGGATGGGTGATGGGTGGATGGGTGGGTGGATGGAAATAGAGAAGGATGGGTGGACGGGTGGGTGGGTGGATGGAAATAGAGAAGGATGTGTGGACGGGTGGGTGGGTGGATGGAAATAGATAAGAGTGCGTGGATGGATGGGTTGATGGGTGGGTGGATGGAAATAGAGAAGGATGGGTGGACGGGTGGGTGGGTGGATGGAAATAGATAAGAGTGCGTGGATGGATGGGTTGATGGGTGGGTGGATGGAAACAGAGAAGGATGTGTGGACGGGTGGGTGGGTGGATGGAAATAGATTAGAGTGCATGGATGGATGGGTTGATGGGTGGGTGGATGGAAATAGAGAAGGATGGGTGGACGGGTGGGTGGGTGGATGGAAATAGATAAGAGTGCGTGGATGGATGGGTGATGGGTGGATGGGTGGGTGGATGGAAATAGAGAAGGATGGGTGGACGGGTGGGTGGGTGGATGGAAATAGATAAGAGTGCGTGGATGGATGGGTGCGTGGATGGATGGGTGGGTGGATGGAAATAGAGAAGGATGGGTGGACGGGTGGGTGGGTGGATGGAAATAGATAAGAGTGCGTGGATGGATGGGTGATGGGTGGATGGGTGGGTGGATGGAAATAGAGAAGGATGGGAGGACGGGTGGGTGGGTCGGAAGGCTGGCTGGGTACAGAAAGATGGAAGGAAGCTGGATATCAAACAGGCTGTTTGGCTGGTAGGTTGGAGGAACATAACACCACAGCTGGCCATGTTGTTGGCTGTAAAAGAAAGCCGGTAGCCGGAGGGATGGTTGAAGACGGAAAGCTGGAGGAAGGGATGGGAAAGACACCAGGACACAGCAATGGAATCCGTGTCCCGTCAAGGCTGTTCCTGTGATTTCCCCCAAATTTCAGATCCAGCCCCCAGTGCCAGCCCCCCTGAGCCAGGCTGAGCCTCACCCTGGGGCTGGGTGGGAGCTAGCGCCCCATAGAGGGGACAGGCCATGTGTCCCCCTCCCCACCCCCCTGATCCAGGCTGTGCCCCGCCCTGGGGCTGGGTGGGAGCTGGCGCCCCCTAGAGGGGACAGGCCATGTGTCCCCCTCCCCACCCCCCTGATCCAGGCTGTGCCCCGCCCTGGGGCTGGGTGGGAGCTGGCGCCCCTAGAGGGGACAGGCCATGTGTCCCCCTCCCCACCCCCCTGAGCCAGGCAGTGCCCCGCCCTGGGGCTGGGTGGGAGCTGGCGCCCCCTGGAGGGGACAGGCCATGTGTCCCCCTCCCCACTCCCCTGAGCCAGGCAGTGCCCCGCCCTGGGGCTGGGTGGGAGCTGGCGCCCCCTGGAGGGGACAGGCCATGTGTCCCCCTCCCCACTCCCCTGAGCCAGGCAGTGCCCCGCCCTGGGGCTGGGTGGGAGCTGGCGCCCCCTGGAGGAGACGGGCCCATACTTGGTTGCAGTGGAGGACACGGTCTCTTTTTCTCCGGGTACTTCTCCTGCAGCCATTGCTGGAGTTCGGCACCGTATTCCTCCTGCAGCTCCCGCAGCGCCTCCAGGAAGCACCGGCTCCGCTCGACACCCTGGCTGACCCACTCCAGCAGCGCGATGACCTGGTTCATCTCGGGGGCCGTCTCCAGCAGGGCGAAGTACTCGGCCTGGCTCAGCACCTCGGTGTCGTGGAGCCGACGCAGCAGGGCGTGGGGGTTCCCCTTGATCCAGCGAAGCAGGGCCTGCCGGTGCTGCTGGATCAGCTCGGGGTAATCCTGGGGGGCAGGCATCTGCTGGGGAGAGACGAAGAGAGAACCCAGGAGTCCTGGCTCCCAGCCCTCCCCCCGCTCTAACCACTAGCCCCCACTCCCTTCCCAGAGCCAGGAAAATGCTATTAATAGTCTAAATTGGAGGGGAGAGCGCCCCGCCCTGAGCCCCTCCCTGCAGCACCGGTCCCCCTAGTGCCATTGGGGCCAGCCCTGACCGCTGGGGGAGAGCCCCCCGCCCTGTTGATCCCAGCTTGGCAGCTCAGCTGGCTGTGCCAGGGAATGGAGCTCTGAAGGGGGGGATGATGTGGGGAGGGTGGAGCTGGCGTCTTATCTCCCCTCGCTCCAAGGAGCAGAGAACTTGACCTTCATTCCACTGATACAGCCCTCCAGTAACTGTGCGGGGGGTGGGGTGACTGGCGGGGCGGGGGGGCAGCGAATGGGGCCTTTTGCCTCTAGGGGTGCCAGCTCTGAGCCAGCCCCAGTGGGGGATTCACTGTGGGCTCCTTCAGTGTCGTGGCCCTGTCTGTGAAGTGAGCGTGTCCAGTCTCAGCCCTGTCCCGGGAGAGGGACCACGCCCCCCCAACACACAGGGGAGCTAACCACCCCCTGGCCAGCAGCCCCGGCAGACAGGTGAGGGCTGGATCTGGGCCACGGACACTGAACTCCCAGGCCCGCCCCCCGCTCTAACCCATTAGACCCCCCTTCCCCCGAGCGGGGACAGAACCCAGGAGTCCGGGCTCCCTCCCAGCCCCCTCTGCTCTAACCATTAAACCCCACCCCCCACAGCCAGGAGAGAACCCCGGCGTCCTGGCTCCCAATTCCCCCTCTGCTCTAATCACTAGGCCCCATCCTGCTCCCAGCGGGGACAGGGCAGTGGTGTTGTGGGTCCTACCTGGGTCCAGCTGGGTCTGCAAAGCCCCTGAGCCCTGTTGCTCCCGGGGCGGGCGGGGGAGGATCTCAGCTCTCTCAGGAGCAACCTTTGGGTCAATCATTAACCACAATCAGCAAAGGCCTTGGCAAGGGGGGCAAGGAGCCAGGACTCCTGGGTTCTCTCCCCAGCTCTGGGAGGGGAGTGGGGTCTAGTGGTTGGAGCCGGGGGGACAGTCTCAGCAGGGCCGGCTTTAGGCCTATTTGCCCGATTCCCCCGAAATTGGGCCCCGCGCCGCAGCGTCTCTCCCGGAAGCAGCAGCTGTTGCTGCTAGGTAAGGAGAGACGCTGGCTGGCACCTGTGGGTGTTGCTGTCGGGAGGGGGGAGAAGGCACATGTGCTTTGCAGCCTTCCTCCCCTCCCGCCAGCACTCACCTGCAGGAGATGCGGAGGGGGCTTCTGGATCTCCCTCTGGTCCGGTGGGAGGCAGGGATCTCTGCAGTGGACCTCACTCAGCTGAACAGCTGCTGGGGCTCCCAGCGGTGAGTGTTGGACCCTGTGTTTCCCCACAGGTTTGCCAGATTGGGTTGGGGTTGTGGTTTTCGGGGTGTTGCTGTTTGAGGATGAGTTTGTACCCACCTGTGTCTGTTTCAGAACTAAAGTCGGGATCCTGTCGTGGAACCCAGAACAACAGCCCCAGCCTAGGCCGGACTTAGTGCTGTGAACTCCAGGTGAGAGAGAGAGGGAGGGTTGGAGGAGGAAATCAAATACATCAACAGGGGAGAATGCGAAAGGTCTGCAACATGGCAGGCTGAGACTTATCTCCCCCGCCCTGCACAAGAGGGGAAACTGAGGCACGGAGTGATCTGATTCCCCTCTCCAAATTATTCTGCAAAGGAAGGGGACTGGGGCTCCTATCCAAACCAGTTCCCTTCCCATCAACTGTACTTCCCCTGCTGCAAGGTCGCTGTAGGGGCTGAATATTTCCATTAAACTATGGCTCCTTCATTTGCCCTACAACAATAAATTAGACCAGCTTGTGGGGGGAGGCTATTCCCCCCCAAAGCTGTGTGGATATTAAGGTTTTTTGAGGGGGGGGCATGATAATATTCCAGATCAGTCAAATGCCCGGCTCAGTTTTCTAGCCATTCAGCAGCTCTAGGGCAGGGAAGGAAGGTGCTGTTGGTGCAGAGTGGTTGCAAAACAGGGGTGAATTTAGTGGTGGGGGTCTGGTTGAAATCCCACCTGATGCAGCCACACAGAATCACTGGCAGCGCTGGGAGAGGCCAGGAGTGGAAGCAGGTGGCCTGGGGGTGGGGGGACATTTGCCCTCAGTCCTGGGCTCTGGGATGGACTAGGCTGGGTGGTGGGTTCAGTCTAGTCTTCCAGCCTGTTGCTCTCACTGGGGTTCGTGGTTTTCATCTGGCTCCACCAAAAAGATCAAACAAGCCCAGTAGAAAAGGGGGGTGAGAGAGGCGGGAAAGGGTGTGTAAGGGATTAAAGAACCCATCAACGAAAGAGTGAAACCAGAGTTTGACTGGGTTTCCCCCCAGCCACCACTCGGCAAGGGGCAGCCCCGTTCCCCACCGAGGCTGTGGTGAGGGGCAGCAGAGGAGGAAGGAAGCCACATGTGATGGTAGTCCCCTCCTCTCCCCCCAGCACCCACCACCCCCTCTCCAGCCCCCAAACTCTGTCCCAGAGCCTGCACCCACCCCTCTGCACTCACTCCCAGAGCCTGCACCCCTCCACCCTTCCTGCACCCCACCCCGTGCCCCAGCCCGGAGCCTGCACCCAGCACCCAAACTCCGTCCCACTCAGCCTGGGCAAAGCTCTCCCTGGTCTGGCTCCCAGCCCCTCTCCAAGGGGTGCAGCTGTCTGCAGGTGCTGCCTTCCACACCTTCCTCATTCACACCTCATTCATTCAACAGGGCAATTGATTACAAAGTGGGAGGAAGATCTTATTCTACTTCTAGCAAAAAGACACTTTTCTTTTACCTTAATTACACTACCTTAGGGGCCCGCTATAACATATTACCAAGGTTCAATACAAAGTCATATAAAAGTTACACAAAAATGCATAATGCAGAGATTGATTTACAACTGCATTGATTGACAGCTGTGTGCAGTAATATAGTGACCCCTGGGTCTTTGAATGAGGCTTTATACTTGGGGGGGGAGGTGAGGGGGCAAGTGGCAGGTGGGCAAAGAGGCGAGCACTGAGCCAGCAGGGGTTCTAGGGGTGGGCATGGGGGTTTCTGGCAGGGGAGGGAGAAGGTGAAAGGAGGCGAGTGATGGGTGGGGGACTGAGTAAGAGAGATGCAGCAAGCCAGCGGGGGGCTAGGGGGTGAAGAGGGTGTGATGATGGGGCTGAGCAGGGAGGGGGCAGGTCCTATTTTACTGCTGTGATCTGGTCACCCCATGTGCCCTCCCCCAACTTCGTTTCGATGGGGCGGAGCTGGGGAAGGAGGGTTTGTTTCCACCGGGCCAGGCGGCGCTGGGGGAGGAAGGAGGGGGCAATTTTATATTAATAAGGAAATATTTTTTAAATTTTAATAAAATAAACATTAGTGAAGAAAATCAGTTGTACAACTATCAAAACAAATTATTTTCCTAATATGAAAGTGCAAATCAGCTAATTAATATATGATGCAATGTATGTAATATATAAATTTGTTATTATTTATATAGTCATGGAAAATAAATAATACATGGAAGAAATGAAAGGGGTTTTTTTTAAGTGTTTTTTTGTTTTAGTCATCCCTGCCGGGGCCTCATCAAAACTGTTCAAATTGGGCCCTGCACTTCCTAAAGCCGGCCCTGAGTCTCAGAGCCAGGACTCCTGGGTTCTCCCCCTGGCTCTGGGAGGGGAGTGGGGTCTAGTGGTTAGAGCAGGGCAGGTTTGCTGAGGTCCATGCTTTTAATGGCTGGTGACAGTGTATGGGGAGACTTTGGCAAACCAATAAAGTGCCTGAAACCACTCTGGCTTATTGTTAAAGGTGACCTAGTCAGCAAGCTGTAAATTGGCCATTCAGCAGTCTCAGCTTCACCAAGATGGGGGGGGGAAGGGGTTTGGGGTGCCACAGCAAGAGCACCTTGAGTTAATCTACAGATCCGTTCTGTGACTGGGACTCAGAACTCAGGCTGACGGCCTGCCCGAGTGGAGACAGGGAAACAACTGGAAAGAATGAACATGGTGCTGGGAAACAGTTTGACAGATTTTGTACAAGAGCATGTGGGGGTAATGGACCCTGGAAGCCCTGTGCCTTCACTGGCCCCGGAGCCTCCCTGCAGCTCCACAAGCAATGGGATATCCCAACTGTCTACCATGTGCAGCCAATAGTGCTGATCCCAAAATAACCAAAGGACCCCTGAGACATCGGACAATAGAGGGGCTATGGGCCAGGCTGCAAATTGGTTGGATCGGGCGCCTACCCAGGACACCAAGGGGTAACCGGTATTGTCTGGTGATGGCTAATCCCTTTACTGAAGGGACTGAGGCCATCCCCACTCCACATAACACAGCTCAGACCGCAGCTCGGGTGCTCACTGAACACGTCGTAACCAGATGGGGCACCCCGAGGGCAACGGATTCCGATCCAGGGCCCCACTTTGTTGGGGAAATCACCAAAGGAATCTGCCAAGCCTTTGGGATTAAGCAAAGGCTCCATACAGCTGGACGCCCCCAGAGTTCAGGCCAAGTGGAGCGAATGAACCGTACTCTGAAAACAGCTCTCAGAAAAGCAGTAAACCCTGAAGCGGAAGATTGGGACCAAAGGCTGCCGTTCATCCTGGTGGCTACCAGGGGCTCTGCGGCATCGCACAGAGTAACTCCGATCAAGGCGACGGCTGGGAGAGACGTGTGTCTCCCGGAACAGTGGTGGGTGGACGGGACGCCACCTGACAACCCAAGAGGGAGACCGTCGCTGCCTCTTGCAGGCTGTTGGCATTCTGCAAACTAACACCTTTTTAGCTGTGGCATGTACGCAAATGCAAGCATGGATGATTGATGTAATAACAGATACAATTCGCGATGCTAGGACTGGGGTGCTCCCAGTAGAAATCAGCAGCATCATTTGGAAATATTCCACCCAAATTGAAAGAGAGTTACAGGTCTGGTGGAAAAGGGTAAATTTCACCTATAATCAAGAGTCAGAGGAAATCACCGTCTTTGCCTTGCTAATGTCCCAAGCAGAAATAAAATGGGTTTCTCCCATTGTGCCTTTAGGCCTCAATATTAATCGGACCGTAGTGGAACCTATCGACCACCGAGTGAGGGTGCTGAAAGATGATCAAAAATGGAAACCGGTAGAATTGGGAGCCTGTTTAGAGGAACCTGGAACTGGAGATGAATGTAACCAAAATGCCCTCCAAGCTCAGGATGTGTGTTTGGAAGTAACTGAAGGAAAATGCCGCTATGCTGTTAACCCATTTGTAAGTAACAATTCTGTGTTTGTGTAGCTAGGAAATGGTTGTGTGTGTGTGTTAGAAGTTGGTGTCCTATTCTGTGTGCAAAGTAAATCATAGTCCTTAGGAGAATAAACGTTTCTGTCATATTGCAGCAATTAAGGGATGTGATTTTGAAGTTCATGTGCCCGAATTTAAATATAGTCAGTTAAAAGTGTCTTATGCTTTGTATTCTGTTGTAAAACCTGTGCCCCTTGGGATGGATGTGCCTGCTTTACAAACATTGCGTGTGCACTCTGGTTTACAGAACCAGTTACATACTGCAACACAGGAAGGGCGCAGAGTCCTGGTTACCGTGCATCATAATGCCAAGGAAACGAAACGGGTATTTGCCAGAATTGGCCAGGACCGGACGCACCACTGGTGGGAAGTGTTATTGGGATGGTTCCCCCTGGCACAGGCATCCTGAATTTGGCCCTACACCCCATCAGAGTAATCTCAGGGTGCCAAATTGTAGTGGGTTTCGTTACCAGCCTAATGACATGCTGGACCTGGCGCAACATCTGATGATTGCAAGTCCCCGACAGATGAGTCAGTGGTTACTGCCACCGGCACTCTTACCCCTCAGGTAAGGAGTGTGAAGGCTGGGACTGTAACCGCCTTTAAAAGAGAACTGGATACATTCACGGCAGTTAAGTCCGTTATTTGCTTATTCCCATAATACGAGAACTAGGGGTCACCAAATGAAATGAATAGGCAGCAGGTTTAAAACAAATAAAAGGAAGTTATTTGTTTTAAACCTGCTGCCTATTCATTTCATTTGGTGGCCCCTAGTTCTTGTATTATGGGAATAAGTAAACAACTTTTCCTTATTCACTTTCTCCACCCCCCTCATGATTTTATAGACCACTATCATGTCCCCCCTTAGTCTCCTCTTTTCCAAGCTGAAGAGGCCTAGCCTCTTTAATCTTTCCTCATATGGGACCCTCTCCAAACCCCTAATCATTTTAGTTGTCCTTCTCTGAACCTTTTCTAGTGCCAGAATATTTTTTTTCAGGTGAGACCACATCTGTACGCAGTATTCAAGATGTGGGCGTATCATGGATTTGTATCAGGGCAATAAGCTATTCTCCATCTTATCCTCTATCCCCTTTTGAATGATTCCTAACATCCTGTTTGCTTTTTTGACCGCCTCTGTGCACTGCGTGGACATCTTCAGAGAACTATCCACGATGACTCCAAGATCTTTTTCCTGACTCCTTGTAGCTAAATTAGCCCCCATCATATTGTATGTATAGTTGCGGTTATTTTTTCCAATGCGCATTACTTTACATTTATCCACATTAAATTTCATTTGCCATTTTGTTGCCCAACCACTTAGTTTTGTGAGATCTTTTTGAAGTTCTTCACAGTCTGCTTTGGTCTTAACTATCTTGAGCAGTTTAGTATCATCTGCAAACTTTGCCACCTCACTCTGTCGCCTTATCGGCGCCTAGAGACCATTTCAAGTGGAGGCCCTTTCCCTGTGAATATCTCCTTGTGTAACACCCCCCCCGCCCCCCGGCAGTGTCACACCTGCCCGGTGTCACAACCACACCCACAGTGCGTCTCAGACACACACACGCTCTGCCTGGCCTGCTGGGGCAGGGAAGGGGATGCAAACATGGACACACACTCACACTCTGGCTCTCCCCTGCTCCATTCCAGCAATGCCGGCCCAAAGATGGGGGTGTATAGGGGGTGGGAGCCCCTAGGTTGCCCCCCTGATGCCCCTTCACGTCATGTGCCAGGGCAGATGTGGGACTTGTGGAGAAGCAGGCGAGGGGTGGAAGCAGCAGCTCACAGATTCAGCCAGGCCCCAGGGCGACAGCGAAGCAATTATTTATAGTTGGCCGGAGCGCAGAGAGGACGGAGAGAAAACGAGGGCAAGAGGAAGCCAGCGAGAGGCAGCTCTGGGGGTGCTGGGATCCGGCCGGACGCCGGCCCTGCCTGGTGAGTCCCTGGGGTCTCGGGAATTCCCAGCTCAGCAAGTTGGGGGTGAAGGGGAGATAAGGGGGGTGAAATGGAGGGAAGGGTGGGGTGTTTTGGACAGAACCCCCTCCCCCAGTCCCAGAGCCGGGGATAGAACCCAGGAGTCCTGGCTCCCAGCCTCCCTGCGCTACTCCCTGGACCCCACTTCCCTCGCCCAGAGCCAGAGGTAGAGCCCAGGAGTCCTGGCTCCCCCTTTCCAGGTTTTCTTTAGCTGAGCCCCTGAAGAGCTGAGCCCCCCACCATCCCTCCCCTCCACAGCATCAGCCACCCTGAGCCTGGGGGTGTGGGTTGGGCCCAGAGGGGGTAAGGGGAGGCCAAGGGCGGGAGAGTGAAACTGACCAGAAATAGGTACAGGAAAGTGAAACCAACCAGGAGCCTGTGGCTGGGCCCTGAGAGAGGTGTGGGAGCCCGGAGCAGGGGCAGGGGAACTGGGGGGGGGGGACACGGATAGCTAGACCGGCGGGGATGGGTAGAGGTAGATAATTAGAGGTGTGGATAGATGGATGGGGATGGATAGCCAGAGGAATGGATGGGGATGGACAGATGGGATGTGTGGGGATACATGTGGGGGTGTATTGGGATGGATAGATAGAGGGGTGGATGGGGGACGGAGGAATAGATAGAGTGTGGGGAGGAGGATAGGGAGATGGGGTGGCTGGGGCTGGGAGAGGGCGTAGGCAGGAATAGATGGGTGGGGGGAGGGAGATGGGGGGCATGGGGCAGGGAGGCGGGAGCTCCTCCCTGCCAGGTCTGGGCAAGCGGCCAGCAGTTGGGGGGCGGGGGACTGCACTGGGTCATGCGCCTCTGTGTGTCTCTGCTCTGCCCCCATCCCCTCCCCCTGCCCTGGCCTCAGAGCCAGGGAGAGAACCCAGGAGTCCTGGCTCTATTTTGAGCTCTGCTGCTGCCTCAGTTTCCCTGCTGTAGAAGTGGGGGAGGGAGGGGAGTGAGCAGCTCCCTGGGGTGGGGCAGGGTCTCTTCTAGGGGAGAAGCTGGGATGGGTGAGGGGCAGGTGACTCTGTGCCCCAGTTTCACTGCCAGGATTGGCTCCAGCAACACAAGCTCTGGGTTTTCGTAAGGAAGCCAAAGGGCTTTGGGCTGCGACCGCCTCGAGCGGAGAAACAGCAAAGGGGGAGCAAGTCCTTGGGGCCCCTGTAGGGACACAGCCCCGATCTGGCCCCAGGGCGGGGACTGGCTGGCTCAGGAGGTGGAGAATGGGGCATGGGGCTTTTCCCGTTGGGGGGGCGCTGGCCCCGATCCGGGCTAGATCAGTTCCACTTATAACCCACAGCTCTCTCTCCACTCCGAGTTCACTGCTCAGCTCGCGTCCTGGCGCAGAGAAGGGGAGGGGACGGACCCCTGGGGTCCTAATTCAATCCACTGGACATGGCCGGATCCCCCCAGGCTGGACACACTCTGAGCCTCACGTGGCAGCGTCTCCTGCTGGCCCTGCTGGAAGGTAAGTCTCTGCCATCCCTGTTCCCCAGCTGCCCTGCCCCAGAGGTGGCTGCACCTCAGCCCCAGGCAAGCCGTACGTGTGTGGCGTTATGTGCGGCTGTTCCCCAGCTGCACTCCCCCAGAGGTGGCTGCACCTCGGCCCCATGCGAGCCGTACCTGTGTGGTGTTATGTGCGGCTGTTCCCCAGCTGCACTCCCCCAGAGGTGGCTGCACCTCGGCCCCATGCGAGCCGTACCTGTGTGGCGTTATGTGTGGCTGTTCCCCAGCTGCACTTCCCCAGAGGTGGCTGCACCTTGGCCCCAGGCGAACCGTACCTGTGTGGCGTTATGTGTGGCTGTTCCCCAGCTGCACCGCCCCAGAGGTGGCTGCACCTCAGCCCCAGGCGAACCGTACCTGTGTGGCGTTATGTGTGGCTGTTCCCCAGCTGCACTTCCCCAGAGGTGGCTGCACCTTGGCCCCAGGCGAGCCGTACCTGTGTGGTGTTATGTGCGGCTGTTCCCCAGCTGCACTCCCCCAGAGGTGGCTGCACCTCGGCCCCAGGCGAGCCGTACCTGTGTGGCGTTATGTGCGGCTGTTCCCCAGCTGCACTACCCCAGAGGTGGCTGCACCTCGGCCCCAGGCGAGCCGTACCTGTGTGGCGTTATGTGTGGCTGTTCCCCAGCTGCACCGCCCCAGAGGTGGCTGCACCTCAGCGCTACATTCTGTCTTTCCAGCTTTGTGTTACAGCCATGTCTCTGGGTCTTGGAAATCCTTGCTCCCTGGGACCATCCGGGCTCTGAAGGGTTCCTGCGTCGTCATCCCCTGCTCGTTCACCTACCCCGGCTCCCGTGAGTCCTTGGGTGGTCCATTCAGCATAGTCTGGTACCAGTACCGGAGCTGGGGCTACCCTGAGATCTATAACAGCAAGGGCCCGGCGAGCGTGCTGGCCGAGTACCAGGCCCGGACGCAGCTGCTGGGGGATCCAGAGATGGGGAACTGCACTCTGAGCCTAAGCCCCGTGCGGAGCGAGGATGCCATGAGTTACTATGTCTGGATCAACCCCAACTCCGTCAGGCATCGCTTCTACGACATCACAGTCCGGGTGGAGGTGGCAGGTAACTGGAGACCCCCCGACCTTGCACAGGGCAGCCCCTGGGATACAGCCAAAGGGAGGCTGGCAGCAGAGGGTTCCACCCCAGAGGCGATCGCATTGCAGGATGCCTGTATACACAGCCACCCAACCTCCTATCTCAATGCTGGACAAGGGGCACTGGCAGAGCTGGGGAGGGCTTGTTGCCAGGTGGCTAGTGGGGACCAGAGCAGGCACCACATCAAGGAAAAACACAGAGCTCCCTGCACAGCCCCCAGGAGCCCCACTTCCCCCCCCAGCCCTTCCCCCCCCAAACCGCTTCCTCTGTTACCAGCCATTAAAAGCACAGACCTCAGTAACACTCCCCGCTCTAACCACTAGACACCACTCCCCTCCCAGAGCTGCGGGAGAATGCAGTCCCTGCACTCCGCCCCAGAGGCTGCTGCATCTCAGCACTGGGGGGGGGGGATCCTTGTATAAACAGCTGCTCCACTCCAGAGGTGGCTGCATCTTGGCGCCAGGCGAGGAGCCCCTGTGACCCACCCCAGAGGTGACTGAGTCTGTGGGTGATCACTCGCTGCAGACTATGACACCCTCCCCATCTGTCTCCCCCAGACACTCCAGACCCGCTGATGCTGAGTGACCCCGGGGTGCTGATCGAGGGCCACCGAACCACCATCACCTGCTCCATCCGCCACACCTGCCCCTCGGCCCCTCCCAGCCTGGGCTGGAGCCCCAGGGGGGGCAAAGCGGTGACCAGCCAGGAGCAGCTGGTGGGGGGCGGCTGGCGGGCGGAGTCAGAGCTGAGCTACACCCCCTCGTACAAGGACCACGGGCAATACCTGCAGTGCACGGCCACCTTCCCCAACCAGCAGCAGGCTCGCAATGGGCTGCACCTGCAGGTCAAGTGTGAGTGAGAGGGCGCTAGGGGTCTGTGCTGCAGGGGGCGGGGCACTCCCTGGGGGCGCCGTGCTGCAGGGGGTAAGGTGGGGGTTCAGTAGGGGGCGCTGTTCTTCAGGGGGGGTGATTGGGGCTCAGTAGGGGCTGCTGTGCTGGAGGGGGCACGGTTGGGGCTCAGTAGGGGGCACTGTGCTGCAGGGGGCGAGACTGGAGGTCAGTAGGGGGTGCTCTGCTGGAGGGGGCATGGTTGGGGCTCAGTAGGGGGCACTGTGCTGCAGGGGGCGAGACTGGAGGTCAGTAGGGGGTGCTCTGCTGGAGGGGGCATGGTTGGGGCTCAGTAGGGGGCACTGTGCTGCTGGGGGCGGGATGGGGGCTCTCCCATGGCAGGTAGGGAGTCATAGGGGGCGCTGTGCTGCAGGGAGCGTGGCAGGGGGTCAGTAGGGGTCACTGTGGTGCAGGGGCAGGGCAGGGGGCGGAAGGGAGCGCAATGGTGTGGGGGGAAGGACATAGGGTCAGTAGGGGGCACTGTGCTGTAGGGGGCGTGGCAAGGGCTCAGTAGGGGTCGCTGTGGTGCAGGGGCAGGGCAGGAGGGGGCGCTGTGCTGCAAGGGGTGGGGTGGAAGGTCAGCAGGGGCCGCTGTGGGGCAGGGGGCAGGGCAGAGGGTCAGGAGGAGGCGCTGTGCTGTAGGGGGCAGGGTGGGTGGGGTCAGTAGGGGGCGCTGTGCTGTAGGGGGCAGGGTGGGTGGGGTCAGTAGGGGGTGCTGTGGTGCAGGGGCAGGGCAGGAGGGGGCGCCGTGCTGCAGAGGGTGGGCAGAAGGTCAGCAGGGGGCGCTGTGGGGCAGGGGGTGGGGCAGAGGGTCAGGAGGAGGCGCTGTGCTGTACGGGGCAGGACAGGGGCAGAAGCGGCCGCCATGTTATGGAGGGCAGGGCAGAGGGTCAGTAGGGGGCGCTGTGGTGCACAGGCAGGGCAGGGGCAGAAGGGGCCACCATGGTGTGGGGGGCAGGACAGAGGGTCAGCAGGGGGCGCTGTGCTGTAGGGGGCAGGGTGGGTGGGGTGAGTAGAGGGCGCTGTGCTGTAGGGGGCAGGGTGGGTGGGGTCAGTAGGGGGCGCTGTGCTGTAGGGGGCAGGGTGGGTGGGGTCAGTAGGGGGCGCTGTGCTGTAGGAGGCAGGGTGGGTGGGGTCAGTAGGGGCGCTGTGCTGTAGGAGGCAGGGTGGGTGGGGTCAGTAGGGGGTGCTGTGGTGCAGGGGCAGGGCTGGAGGAGGCGCCGTGCCGCAGAGGGTGGGCGGAAGGTCAGCAGGGGGCGCTGTGGGATGGGCGGGGCGGGGCAGAGGGTCAGGACGGGGTGTTGTAGTGCGGGGGCAGGGCGGGGGGTTAATGGGGGTGCCGCTCTGCAGAGAGCGGGGTGGGGGCTCTCCTCTCGTGGTGGGTGCTGGCCTCAGAGCGGGAGGGGGTGGCACAGAGAACTGGTGGGATGCTCCGGGGAAGGCCGAAGGCTGCAGGAGCTCTGGGGTCTTGGGGTGGCTGGTGGGGGCAGGTTCCCCCTAATGTGCCGCTCCCACCCCAGATCGCCCGCGGGGCGCGGCTGTGGCCGTGGTGGGGCCGACCCGGCTGAAGGAAGGCGACAACGTCACCCTGCGCTGCACCAGCCAGAGCCACCCCCCGGCCACCACCTACCGCTGGTTCCAGGGGCCGCGCCGGACCCTGCTGCGGGGGCTGGGCCGGGGCCCCGAGGTGACAGTGCTGGCTGTGGGGCGCCACTCGGGGCCCTACCGCTGCGCCGCCGAGAACGAGATCGGCCTGGGGGAGGACTCGCCCGCCGCAAACCTCGACGTGGAGTGTGAGGGGCGGCTGGACGTGGGGCCCTGCCCTTAGGGGCGCCGGCTCCGATCTGGCCACAGGGCACGGGTGGGCTCAGGGGGGTCGGGAATGAGACACGGGGGCTTTTCGCTCTAGGGGGTGCAGGCCCCGATCCAGCCCCAGCTTGGGGGCTGGCTCAGGGGGGCAGGAAACGGGGCAGGGGGCTTTTCCCCTTTGGAGGGTGCTGGCCCCAATCAACCCCAAGGCTTGGGTGGCAGGGAATGGGGAACAGGGCCGCTCCCCTCGAGGGGGCGCTGGCCCCAATCTGGCCCCCGGGTGGGGCGCTGGCTGGCTCAGGGGCAGCTGGGGGATCTGGGCTCGGTGCCCCACATGTCCCCTGTCCTGTTGCAGACCCACCGGAGCTGCTGCCGCGGGGGAACTGCACGGTGCGGGGCCGCGGGCCCGGGGCAGCGGCCACGTGTCACTGCGCGGCCGAGGGGAACCCCCCGCCCCGCCTGGAGTGGCGCTTGTCCACCCGCACCCTCCCCGGGGACTTCGAGGGCCCTGAGCTGCGAGCGACCTCGTGGGCGCGGGGCCCGGCCGTGAGCGGGGAGCTGCGGGGCCCGGCCGGGGCCCTGGCCAACGTGTCCTGCGCTGCCACCAACGCCCACGGGCAGAGCCAGGCCGCGCTGCCCGTTGTGCCCGCAGGTACCGGGGACCGTGGGGGCTGGGCAGATGGTGCCCTGGTGCCATAACTGCTATGTACATGCCCCGACCCAGGTATCGGCCGCATGTAGGGTTGCCAACCGGAGTTCCCCCGAAGCTGCGCGGCCCTGCACCCCCAGCCAGATCCCTAACCCCCTGCATCGCAACCCTCTGCCCCAGCCCCGAGCCCCCTCCTGCACCCAAACTCCCTCTTAGAGCCTGCACCCCTCACCCCCTCCCACACCCCAACCCTCTGCCCCAGCCCTGAACCCCCTCCCTCACCCTAACTCCCTCCCAGAGCCTGCACCCTGCACCCCAACCCTCTGCCCCAGCCCTGAGCCCCCTCCTGCACCCAAACTCCCTCCCAGAGCCCGCACCCCTCACCCCCTTCTGCACCCAACCCCTTCCCCAGCCCTGAGCCCCCTCCTGCACCCAAACTCCCTCCCAGAGCCTGCACCCTGTATCCCAACCCTCTGCCCCAGCCCTGAGCCCCCTCCTGCACCCTAACTCCCTCCCAGAGCCTGCACCCTGCACCCCAACCCTCTGCCCCAGCCCTGAGCCCCCTCCCTCACCCTAACTCCCTCCCAGAGCCTGCACCCTGCACCCCAACCCTCTGCCCCAGTCCTGAACCCCCTCCCTCATCCTAACTCCCTCCCAGAGCCTGCACCTCTCAACCCCTCCTGCACCCAACCCCTTCCCCGGCCCTGAGCCCCCTCCTGCACCCAAACTCCCTCCCAGAGCCTGCACCCCTCACCCCCTTCTGCACCCCAACCCCTGCCCCAGCCCTGAGCCCCCTCCTGCACCCAAACTCCCTCTTAGAGCCTGCACCGCTCACCCCCTCCCACACCCCAACTCCTGCCCCAGCCCTGAGCCCCCTCCTGCACCCAAACTCCCTCCCAGAGCCTGCACCCCTCACCCCCTCCCACACCCCAACCCTCTGCCCCAGTCCTGAACCCCCTCCCTCATCCTAACTCCCTCCCAGAGCCTGCACCCTGCATCGCAACCCTCTGCCCCAGCCCTGAGCCCCCTTCTCCACCCAAACTCCCTCCTAGAGCATGCACCTCTCACCCCATCCCGCACCCCAACCCCTTCCCCGGCCCTGAGCCCCCTCCTGCACCCAAATCCCTCCCAGAACCTGCACCCCAACCCTCTGCCCCAGCCCTGAGCCCCCTCCTGCACCCAAACTCCCTCCCAGAGCCTGCACCCCTTACCCCGTCCCGCACCCCAACCCCTTCCCCAGCCCTGAGCCCCCTCCTGCACCCAAACTCCCTCCCAGAGCCTGCACCGCTCACCCCCTCCCACACCCCAACCCTCTGCCCCAGTCCTGAACCCCCTCCCTCACCCTAACTCCCTCCCAGAGCTTGCACCCTGCACCCAAACCCTCTGCCCCAGCCCTGAGCCCCCTCCTGCACCCAAACTCCCTCCCAGAGCCTGCACCGCTCACCCCCTCCCACACCCCAACCCTCTGCCCCAGTCCTGAACCCCCTCCCTCACCCTAACTCCCTCCCAGAGCTTGCACCCTGCACCCAAACCCTCTGCCCCAGCCCTGAGCCCCCTCCCACACCCAAACTCTCTCTTAGAGCCCACACCCGTCACCCCTTCCCACACCCCTCAACCCCTCTTGCCCCCCAACTCGTGCCCCAGCCCTGAGTCCCCTCCTGCACCCAAACTCCCTCCCAGAGCCCGCACCCCACACCCACCCTGGCACCCGAACCCCTGCCCCAGCCCGGTGAAAGTGAGTGAGGGTGGGGGAGAGCGAGTGACAAAGGGAGGAGGGAAGGAGTGAGCAGGGCGGGGCCTCGGAGGAGGGGCAGGGCAGGGCAGGGCCTCAGGAAAGGGTGGGGCAGGGGCCGGGCAGAAGTGTTTGGGGCTGTGTGATTAGACAGATGGCAGCCCTATTCTGGGGTAGCTTTGGGGGGCTGGGCTTGGGGCTGCCTGGTACCCTAATTACTCATATATACACCCTGACCCGGGTATCTGCCGCATGTCTGGGTAGCTCGGGGGGCTGGGCATAGGGTGGCCTGCTGCTGTAATTACTCACGTACACACCCATGTCTGGTATTACCATAATTACTCTTTCACACAAGTTTGTCACTAGTATAAAGCTGCCATTTATTTACTATAGCCTGAGCGTGAGTATGGGCTTACCGTATATACTCACACCCAAATATAAGCCACCCCTCTAATTTACCCCAGGGCCAGAGTAACCTGGGAACCGCCGAGTAGGTGGTGCACACTTCCCATATTTGCTTACATATTCGCACCATGAGTTCAAGCTGCCTGCCTGATTTAGCACCCTCCCACCCATGCGAGGACTTGCTGTTACTGTAATTACCCACATATAGATGCTGCTCCCCCTTTATGCGCTGCTTGACACCATTAATCCCACCGCTGACACCAGCTGTGTCCGTCTCTGCAGGGGACGATAATTTGCTGCTCATGGTCTCCAGCGGAGTCATTGGTGGCGTTCTGCTCCTCTCGGTGCTGGCGATCGTGGTCTACAAGGTAGCCAGAGCCAGGTGAGGTCACCAGGCCATGGGTCTGGAGGTCTGATGGCTTAGCCACAAAGGCACTGGGTGGGTAGCAGGCCCCACTCAACGCCAGGGGGCATGGCAGCAGGCACAGAACAGGAAGGGGCATGAGTGGAGGGCAGATATAGAGAGGTCCAGGGAACTGAACCAGGAGGATTGAGTGGGGTGGATTTATTAGAACATAGGGAGACATCTGTGAAAAGTAGGCAAGTAGGTGGGGATTGGACAGAACCTGGTTGGTCTCCTGGGGTATGAGGCTCCTGTAAGAAATAATTAACCCATGGGACTCCCTGCAACTAGATATTTAGCATGGTTGACCCGTGGGACTCCCTGCAACTCGATATTTAGCAGGGGTAACCCGTGGGACTCCCTGTCACTAGATATTATCAGCGTTAACCCAGAGGAATCCCAGTCACTAAATACTAGAAGGCTTAACCCACGGGACTCCCTGCCACTGGGGAGTAGTTGTGTTAACCCCTGGGACTGGCTGCTGCAGGGTGGGCTCGTCGGCAGCTCCAGGGCTGTGGGAACCGAGCTAAAGCCTGTTCTCTCCTGCAGGAAAGATGAAGAAGAGGGTCCCTCGATCTACGACAATGAAGGCAACGGGGAGCAGAGGCCGTCCCTCAAGGGGGGGAAGCCGAGCAAGATGACGAAAGACGAGCAGTTCAACCTATACAGCAAGGCAAAGGCGGGGGGAGAGGTTGGAAAGGCCAGGGCCACACGCTCCCCCTGCCGTCGTCCTGGGCTAAGCTGGGAGGGGCCTGGTTGTTCCCTGGATGGGAGACCTGCAGGGTGGGGGCTGGTCCCAATGCCCCGGGGTGGCACTAGGGGGCGCTGTGCTGCAGTTATTAGCACTGAGGCATTGGTCAGAGCACCCAAGTGACGAGTAACCAGATGTCTCTGCTGTTCGTCAGACTGAGGGGGGCAGGATGTGGACCCTGGCGTCCTGGCCAGATTCCCAGATAGTTAATTACATTTGCCTCCCTAAAATCCATTCTGTTGCCATAGATACATTAATCTTTGTTTCCTGCCCCTGGCTGCATCTCGGCACTGGGTGAGCCGTCCCTATGCGGCGTTGTGTGCAGCTGTTCCCCAGCCGCTCCGCCCCAGAGGTGGCTGCATCTCGGTGTTGGGCAAGCCATAGCCATGCCGTGTTGTGTTTGGCTGTTCCCTAGCTGCCCTGCCCCAGAGGTGGCTGCATCTCGATGACCTCGGTGTGACTCAATCCTTCCTCTTTGCATCCTCAGGAGCTGGGCATTGACGACTACGAGGCCATGGAGAGAGTGGAAGACTATGAGAATTTAGCAGCAGGAGGAGCCGGACATTACGGGAACGTTGGCACTTGGCAGCCGCATGTGCTGTCTGAGCAGATCTACTCCAACGTCTAATCCTAGAGCAGGAACGGATGGGCCAAAAATGCTTCTAAATATCTCTTCTATTTAAACAATTGCTTGTATAGCTAGGAGTAATAATAGCTAGAGCCATGGGAGTGAGCGGTGGGACGGCTGGTGACAACATGGTGGGCAGTGGGATATGCCTAGACCCAACCCATGTCAGGGACTAAGGTAATCAGTCGAGTCACTGGGAGCATCATGATGCTAGAGGTGTGATACAGAGAGGGGAAAAATGGTGTTAGCGGTGGGATTCAGCTAGCGTGAACTGGTGCCAGAAGTGGGATCTCTGGAAAACTAACCAAATCACCCATACCTGCCTATAGCCATCTGCCCCCACCAGGGACAGTTCGTCACCACATGTACCTGTAAAAGACCCCACGCGCCCACCAGCCCTGGGCATACGCTGATGCCCACATAACCATGCCCCCTGGCCCCCTGAGATGCCCAATCAGATTTGGTACCCCTTGATGACATAAAACTAGACACCCAATGGGGTGACACCCCTAGTATCAGCTGGTCCTTGTGCTAGGTCCCATTAACCCCCTCCTGGCTGGAGCGGAGTGAAACGTATGTGCTATCGTGCAAGGATAAGAACAGAGGATTTTTCCACCTTCTCTGATTTCCTAAAGGTTAAAAAAATCTCCCTAAAATCCTGGAAGGGGAGAATCTCAGGGTCTTGAAAGGTTCAAAGACCCCGATAAGGGCAGAGTGAAAGGGGATGGCTTGATACCCTGTAGATCATGAAGGAACCAATCACATCTGCCACCGGGTGCAATTTTACTACTGGGTTTAATAGTGTTACCCCCTGGGACTCCCGGCCACTGGATATTAGTTAACCCCTGCAAATCACACTTATAGAGCTTTGAAAGGTGATATTTCACCCCACTGCTCGCTTCTAACTCTTGAGATCCACCCTGGCTGCTTTGCCTCAAACCAGTGGGTTTTACTGTAAGATTTTCAAAATATATGTCTCTATTTTTGTACTTTCAATGCGTCCACGGTGGTTTGATTATATGATAATACTGAGGTTAACCTGCAGGACTCCTTGCCACTGGGTATTAGCGAGGTCAGCCTGCAGGACTGCCTGCCACTGAGTGTTAGCGGGGTTAACCCGTGGAATTCCCTGACACTGGCTGTTAACAGTGTTAACCTGTGGGACTTCCTGCCTGTGGGTACTAATAGGGCTAACCTGCCTTCCTCCTTGCCCCTGGGAAGTAGTGGGGTTAACCTGTGGGACTCCCTGCATCTTGCTCTTAGTGGGGTTAGCCTGAAGGACTGCCTGCCCTGGGGGATTAGTGGGTTTATCTTGGTGGGGGTAGTGGCATATCAATGTTAACCCAGGGAACTCACTGCTGCAGGGTGATTATTATAGTTAAATTACATGCAAATCTCATGAGGGGCTGAGGAATGGGACATGGGGCCTTTTCCCTATGGGGGGCACTGATCTGGCCCCAGGGCAGGGAACTGGCTGGCTCACGGGGGCAGGGAATGAGGGAGCATAAGCTGTGGAATTGGACCTAACAATGGGGCAGACCCATTGGGTGGAGATAGGGGTGGGGGTGGGATGCAATGGGATCTTTCCTGATTTCCTCCACCCCCCGGGTGCTCACATGGTGCTGTCTGGGCCTGGGACAGGGTTAACCCTCTGAGGGAGGGGGCGGCACAGACAGCAGGTGTCAGGAGGAGCTGTCTGGGCCTGGGGCAGAGGCTAATAGGAACCCGGCTGCCCTGGCCTGTGCTGGTCCCTCCCACCCCCGCTCTGGGCCACACCCCCTCGTAAATACACACTCGGGGAGGTCATGTGTCTCCCCCCCCCCCGCCCCGCCATGGAGATGAGCCATTGTCCCCCGGGCTGGGCCAGAGGCCAAAGAACAAGCCACGGCCAGAGGGCTAGTCCTGCCCCGTGGTGTCCGAGCCTTTCCTGGAGGGTGGCGTGGGCCTGCCCTTGGCATGGTTAGACCTGGGGGCAGCCCCTGCTCTGGCACTTCTTCTCGGCTACTCTACCACCCTGGGCCACCGTCCTGGTGTCCCTCCAGCCCTGGACACAGGCCCCATCCCTCGCTCTACCCACCCCTCCATCCACCCATTCATCCCTCCCTCCCTCCAATCAATCCATCCCTCGCTCTACCCACCCCTCCATCCACCCATTCATCCCTCCCTCCCTCCAACCAATCCATCCCTCGCTCTACCCACCCCTCCATCCACCCATTCATCCCTCCCTCCCTCCAACCAGTCCATCCCTCGCTCTACCCACCCCTCCATTCATCCATCCCTCCCTTACACATCCCTCCATCTACCCCTCCATCCATCCATCCCTCTTTTACACACCCCTCCATCTACCTCTCCATCCCTCCCTCCCTCCCTCCAACCAATCCCTCCCTCCCTTACACACCCCTCCATCTACCTCTCCATCCCTCCCTCCCTCCCTCCAACCAATTCATCCCTCGCTCTACCCACCCCTCCATCCACCTCTTCATCCATCCCTCCCTCCCTCCAACCAATCCATCCCTCGCTCTACCCACCCCTCCATCCATCCCTCTCTCCATCCCTCCCCCCAGCCCCCTACACACCCTTCCATCCCTCCCTCCCAGGACAAACCCCTCATCCCACCATTCACCCCCTACACACTTACTCCCCCCGCCCCATAACAGCGTTTAAAAGAGAACTGGATAAATTCATGGTGGCTAGGTCCATAAATGGCTATTAGCCAGGCTGGGTGAGGAATGGTGTCCCTAGCCTCTGTTTGTCGGAGGGCGGAGATGGACGGCAGGAGAGAGATCACTCGATCATTGCCTGTTCGGTTCACTCCCTCTGGGGCACCTGGCATTGGCCACTGTCGGTAGACAGGATACGGGGCTGGATGGACCTTCGTCTGACCCATATGTTCCTATGTTCTCCCCACACTCCCGCCATCCCCCCCACATCCGGGGAGCTGCCCGGCAGGGGCTGGGATCTCCCCAGGCTGGTGTGTGGGGGGGAGGTTCCATGGCAGTTGGCGACGCAGAGAGGCTGGTGTCTGGGTAAGGGCCCCCCAGCCCCCTCGTCCCTTCGTCTTCATCCCTCCCCACCTCCCCCACCCCTCCATCCCTCCACCCCCACACCTACCCCTCCCCCACCCCATCATCCCTCCACCCCATCCCCCCACCCCTCCATCCCCACACCCATCCCTCCAGCCCCCCCCCTCGCCACCTAGCTCCAGGGCTCTGGCTCAGCCCTGCTGCTGTGGGCCGGGATTGCCTCTGACTCATCCCCCACACCCCCAGGTGCTTCCCGGATCCCAGTGCTGCCCCCCTGCGATGGCGTCTCCCCGGATCCTCAGCACCGTCCTGGCCCTGCTCAGCCTCCTGCTGCTCCTGGCCGCCCTGGGCTCCGACCACTGGCTGGTGGCCAACAGCCACCTCGTCAGGTCCTATTCGGGGCTGTGGAAAGTCTGCGTCAATTCGGGGTGTTGGATGTTTGCTTCAGTGCCAGGTGGGGGCAGCCTGTCTCCGCCAGGAAACCCCCCTGCTGCAGCCACTCCCTTGGCAGGGGCCTGGACACCTGGGTTCTGTCCCTGGCTCTGAGAGAGGATTAGGGGCTAGTGGTTAGAGCAGGGGGGCTGGGAGCCAGGACTCCTGGGTTCTTCTGGCTTTGGGAGGGGATTAGGGTCTAGTGGTTAAAGCAGGGGGGATGGGAGCCAGGACTCCTGGGTTCTGGCTCTGGGAGGGGAGTGGAATCTAGTGGTTAGAGCAGAGGGGTGGGAGCCAGGACTCCTGGGTTCTATTTTAGTTTGCTGCAGGGTTATTCTCCATTTAGCCCCTGGTCTCTCTTGGCTCCTCAGGTTACATTGACGCCACCAGGGCTTTCCTGTTCCTGGCCCTGATCGCCGGGTTTCTCTCATTCTTCGCTCTCATCGCTTCGTTCTTCCGCTCCCACCTCGGCTCTGCACCCCTGACCCTGGTCTCTGCCGTGGGCAGCTTCAGTGCAGGTACTGCCCCCTCGGGGCCTCCTTCCTCCAGCTACTCCCAGCCCCCCAAACCGTGCACCCCGCTGGCCAGCCCTGGGGAGCCCCCCATCCAGGGACCCTGCGGCTCCCCTTGGTGGTGGGATGGAGCAGGGGCTGGGACTGAGCGTGGGCCGCGCTGAGGGGTCTCCGTGCTGTTCCCTTTGCCCCAGGGCTCTGTGCCATGATCGCGCTGGCCGTGTACACAGGGGAGTTCGCTGGGGCCGTGAATGTCCCGCCAGGCCAAGTCACCTTCGGCTGGTCCTTCGGCCTCGGCTGGGCCTCCTTCCCCCTCTTCCTTATCACTGGTGAGTGCAACATCGGGGAGTGTCGAAAGGCAGCTGCCTCTGGGGTGAGGCGTGGGGGCTTATACAGGGACTCCTTGCCTGGCGCTGAGATGCAGCCACCTCTGGGGTGAGGGGTGAGGGCTGGTTATGCAGGGACCCCTCGCCCAGTGCTGAGATGCAGCCACCTCTGGGGTGAGGGGTGAGGGCTGGTTATGCAGGGACCCCTCGCCCAGAGCTGAGATGCAGCCACCTCTGGGGTGGGGTGCGGGGGCTGGTTATACAGGGACCCCCTCACCCGGCGCTGAGATGCAGCCACATCAGGGGTGGGTTGCGGGGACTAGTTATAAAGGGACCCCTCGCCCAGAGCTGAGATGCAGCCACCTCTGGGATGGGGTGCGGGGGCTGGTTATACAAGGACCCCTCACTTGGTGATGAGATGCAGCCACCTCTGGGGTGGGGTGCCGCGACCAGTAGATGATGGTCCCATTGCTCCCACTGCTGCTCTGAGCCCATTTCTCTTCTCTCCCCCAGGTGTGGTGACACTTCGCACCCTGAGAGCCTCCTAGAGCTCAGTGTGGGGCCTGCGCTGCCCCGGACGGAGCCTGCAGTATCCTGGGACTGATTCCCCCAACAGCCCGGAGCAGAGAGCAGAGTGTGTGTGACCCTGGGATCCCACAGACCCGCAATCCCGCCCCCCCCCAAACCCCCCTTTCTGTTCCCTTCCTTTCCCCACAGCTGCTGCCAGACCCACATGGAGATTAAAGGGCCTGTTCTCAGAGCCTCCTGTCTAGTGACTTATTCCTCCTCTGAGATGGATGGGTATCGAAGCCAGCCAGGACTCCTGGGTTCTCTCCTCTGGTCTGGAGGGGAGTGGGGTCTGGTGGGCTAGAGCTGGGGGAGGGGGCTGGGAGCCAGGACTCCTGGGTTCTCTCCCTGGCTCTGGGAGAGGAGTGGGGTCTAGTGGGCTAGAGCTGGGGGAGGGGGCTGGGAGCCAGGACTCCTGGGTTCTCTCCTTGGCTCTGGGAGAGGAGTGGGGCCTAGTGGTTACATCAAAGGGTTTGGGTCTGGAAGCCAGGACTCCTGGATTCCATCCTCATGTTGGCTCTTTGCTAAGCACGGGTGGAGCTGGCTGGTGCTTCGATGGGAGAGCCCCGGGGAAGCAGGGCTCTGATCCAGGAGGGCACGGCGGGGCAGGGGGACGGGACCCTACCTCCAGTGCGGGTACAAGAGGCACCCTCGGGCCTGGGGGTAGCCCTGAAGCTGCAGCCTGGTTGGATCCGCATTAACCCTTAGAGGGGGGACCTGCTGCAGAGACTGGGGAGGGGATCCCCTCAGTCCTGTGGTATGTGTGGAGCGGGGTGGGGGGCTGGGATTGAGAAAGTTAAATGAACCAGAGTCCCCAGCACAGCCCTGACTGTCTGGGGAACGTGGCCTGCTGGCCATCCTGCTCCCGTCCATCCCCCCATCCCCAGACACCCTGTGATAAATGAAGAGGGGGAGGTCCCTGTGATGGACACCCAGCCAGCCAGTGGCTGTAAAATCCCCCTTGGTGGCACTTAGGGGTTAAAAGGCCCCCCAGATAAAGAAAAGGGAGTGGGCCCCTGGCTGACAGAGCCAGTGGGGAGGCCAGAAGTTTTGAAAATTGGACCAAGACGCCCCCTTGGTCTGTCTGTCGTTCTCCGGGGGGCGGCTGGGGCAGAGCGATGCTGGACGAAGCGAGAGCCAGGTATGAAAAAATCCTCAGGCTCATACCTAGAAACGGCTCGGTGACACCCCGGCCGCGCGAGCAGATCCGGGAACATCCAGGGGGATGCGCTGGGGTTTGTCCCTTTGACTTTGTCACGGCTGGTGGCCTCCGCGGGGGTAACCCCGGGGCTTTCGCTTTGTGTGTAACCGTCATGCTGGAGTTCAAGAAACTCTTCCCGGAGTTTAATCCTTGGAGCTGTAGCCAGAGCCTGAGTCCCCAGATGCAGGGGCACTTGGCAGCGGGTCCCAGAGCAAAAGGACCCCCCCCGCTGCCGAATTGCCACCGAAGTCCTGGAGCGGAAGCAGCTCTGGGGGCCCGGGTTCCACAAGAGTTTTCCGGGGCCCCAGGAGTGAGTGAAGGACCCTGCTCCAGGGCCCCCAAAAAACTCTCGTGGGGGCCCCTGCGGGGCCCAGGGCCTGGGGCAAATTGCCCCACTTTCCCCCCCCAGGCGGCCCTGCCCAGATGTATTTTCTTCTTCTTTTTTGTTAATTAATAAAATGTATCTTTTTTAAGAGCGGGATTTGGATCATTGGTGTCCGAAGAGGTTCGTGCACATGTTTGATTTGCTGGTGGCAGCAGCTGATTTCCTTTGTTTTCTGTCTCAGCTCTTCCCCGGAGGGGGGTGAAAGGCTGAGGGTGCCCCACAGGGAGGAATTCCCAAGTGCCCCTTCCTGAGTCCAAGGGGTTTTTTGCATTGGGTGGTGGCAGCATTTACCCATCCCAGGCCAGAGAGAAGCTGTAACCTGGGGAGTTTAATACCAGCCTGGGGTAGCTGGTGTGAATTGTAAGAATCCTTGCGGGCCCCCAACTTCTGCACTCGAAATGCCAAGTGGGGATTCAGCCCTGACCCCCCCAAACACTGCCACCCCTCACCCCATCCGCAGGCCCAGCCACCCCTTCACCCCCCCATCCCCACCCATCTGGGGAGCTGCCCAGCGGGGGCTGGGCTGGGGTCTCCCCAGGCTGGTG
Organism: Gopherus evgoodei; assembly: GCF_007399415.2. NCBI lineage: Eukaryota > Metazoa > Chordata > Testudines > Testudinidae > Gopherus > Gopherus evgoodei. Next base: position 5,364,749 of record NW_022059983.1, read on the forward strand.
GGGGGGGAAGGTTCCATGGCAGTTGGCGACACAGAGAGGCTGGTGTCTGGGTAAGGGCCCCCCAGCCCTTCATCTTTGTCTGTCCCCACCCCCACCTCCCCCACCCCTCCATCTGTTCCTGCACCCATCAGTCCATCCCTCTGTCCCCGCCTCCATCCACCCCTCCATCTCCCCCATCCCCAATACACACACCACCATCCATCCATCCATCCATCCCCACACCCAGCCCTCCATCCCCCATACCCACCCCTGCAACCCCGATCCCCATCCCCCTATACACACCCCTTCATCCCCCCGTCCCTGTCCCCCCATCCCTGTCCCCCATACACACCCCTCCATTCACCCCATCCCCCTATACACACACCATCATCCATCCATCCATCCATCCCCACACCCAGCCCTCCATCCCCCATACCCACCCCTGCAACCCCGATCCCCATCCCCCCATACACACTACTTCATCCTCCCATACCTGGCCCCCATACACACCCCTCCATCCACTCCCATCCCCCTATACACACACCTCAATCCATCCATCCATCCATCCATCCCCACACCCAGCCCTCCGTCCCCCATACACACCCCTCCATCCACCCCATCCCCAGACCCAGCCCTCCATCCCCCATACCTACCCCTACAACCCCCATTCCCTGTCCCCCCATACACACTACTTCATCCTCCCATACCTGTCCCCCATACACACCCCTCCATCCACTCCCATCCCCCTATACACACACCTCAATCCATCCATCCATCCATCCATCCCCACACCCAGCCTGCCATCCCCCATCCCCATCCCCCCATACACACCCCTCCATCCACCCCATCCCCACACCCAGCCCTCCGTCCCCCATACACACCCCTCCAGCCACTCATCCCCCCATATCACTCCCCCAATCCCCACCCCTCCATCCAGCCACCCATCCAGACGGCTGAGGGCTTGGCTCAGATCAGCTGGCCTGGGCTGGGGTTTCCATCTGCCTCTCATCCCTCCCTGCCCCCCCTGCAGGTGCTCCCCAGATCCCAGCCTTCCCCTGGGCCCCAACCCCCCTGCCCTGCGATGCTGTGTCTCCGAATCGCCAGCCCCAGCCTGGCCCTGCTCAGTCTCCTGCTGCTGCTGGCGGCTCTGGGCTCTGACCACTGGCTGCTGACGAAGGAAAACCAAATGTTGATCCATTCGGGGCTGTGGAAATTCTGTATGAATCTGAGGTGCCTGATACCTTTGACTGTACCAGGTAGGGCAGCCGGGTGCCACCAGGGATCCCACCTCTGCCACCAGCCACCTCCACCAGACACGGCCAGGACTCCCGGGTCCTAGCCCCAGCTCTGTGAGGGGAGTGGGGTCTATGGGTTAGAGCAGGGGGTGCTGGGAGCCAGGGCTCCTGGGTTCTCTCCCTGGCTCTGGGAGGGGAGTGGGGACAAGTGGTTAGAGCAGGGGGATTGGGAGCCAGGACTCCTGGGTTCTCTCCCTGGCTCTGGGAGGGGAGTGAGGACTAGTGGTTAGAGCAGGGGGGATTGGGAGCCAGGACTCCTGGGTTCTCTCCCTGGCTCTGGAAGGGTAGTGGGGACTAGCGGTTAGAGCAGAAGGGAGCTGGAAGCTGGGACTCCTGGGTTCTCTCCCTGGCTCTGCAAGGGGAGTGGGGACTAGTGGTTAGAGCAAGGGTTGGGGCAGGTGGGAGCCAGGATTCCTGGGTTCTGAGGTAGTTTGTTGCCATCTCATTCTCCATTTCAGCCCTGGTCTCTCTTGTCTCCTCAGATCGCATGAGGGCCAGCAGGGTTTGCCTGATCCTGGCTGTGATCGCTGCGTTTCTCTCCTGCTTGACTCTCCTTGCCTCGTTCTTCCGCTCCCACCTCGGCTCCGTGCCCCTGACCCTGGTCTCTGCCGTGGGCAGCTTCAGTGCCGGTACTGCCCCCCCGGGGCCTCCACCCCCCGGCGACACCTACGGATACGCGGTCCCTCCCACACCAGGGACCTGGGGGTTCTCCCCCGCCCAGAGAGGGGGTGCCTTAAAATGGTCTGCTGCTGCAGCTCACAGCCTGGGCCGCCGCAAGGCTGCCTCCCCTCAGCATCCATGGACCGTGCCGCCCTGGGTCACCCCCCCAGCGGCCTGTCCACAGCCCCCCATCCTGGTCCCTCCCGGTCCTCGCTGGTGGGAGGTTTGAAGCCTGTTCTGGGGCCCGGGACAAAGGCTAATTTGCATCCTCACGGCTAAGATTTAAGCAACACACTCAGGGCGTGGGAGTTTTCGTAGCCAGCTGCCTCTGGCTTTCTCTCCATCCCGACCTGCTGCAGACGACCAAGGGGCCGGTTTCCTTCGCCACCCCAGGTCTTTGGCTCACCAGGTTTCTCAGCTATGTCCAGTGCAGGGCCGCCCAGAGGCTTGAGGGGGCCTGGGGTCTTCGGTGTCGGATCCCGGGGCGGAAGGACCCCTCGCCGCGAGTCTTTGGGGCACTTTGGCGGTGGGTCCCAGAGCGAAAGGACCCCCAGCCTCCGAATTGCCGCTGAAGACCCGGAGCAAGTGAAGGACCCCGCTCCAGGGGCCCCGAAAAACTCTCTTGGGAGCCCCTGCAGAGCCTGGGACCTGGGTCGAATTGCCCCGCCTGCCCTCCCCGGGTGGCCCTGATCCAGTGCCCGGGGACTTCGGCCCCTTGGACTCTCAGCTAGTCCCCTGGCGTGGTGCCGATCGTCCCCACCTGCCCTGCGCCCCTTCCCGCCCACCCACCGATAGCTCCGGAATCAGCGCCGCCTTGTCGGAGCGTGGCGGAGGCCGGGAGGTCGCTGCCTGTTAGGGGGACCAGACAGCAAGTGTGAAAAATCGGGATGGGGGTGGGGGGTAATAGGAGACTATATAAGAAAAAGATCCCAAAATCGGGACTGTCCCTATAAAATTGGGACACCTGGTCACCCTCCTGCCTGTCCTCTCATCGGGGAGAAAACCTGGTGTCTCCCCCTTCATTGGCCACTCAAGGCCCAGGGTAAGTGAGTAGCCGGGGCTTCCCACGCGGGGGTCACACCAATGCCCCAGCGCTCGACCGCCGGCAGCACCATCCCAGCCCTTGCTCCAGCCGCTGCGCCCAGCTGACTCTGTGTTCTTCCCTTTGGTCCCAGGTCTCTGTGCCACCATCGCCATGGCCGTGTTCACATCCCAGAGCACGAAGAGCATGATGGGCTCCTCGGCTCGAGTCAGCTTCGGGTGGGCCTTCGGCCTGGGCTGGGCCGCCTGCCCACTCGCCCTCCTAGCCAGTGAGTGCAGCGGGGCTGCTGCTTCTGGGGTGGGACGCGAGGACCCCTCACCTGGCACTGAGATGCAGCCATCTCTGGGGTGGGACGCGGGGACCCCTCACCCGGCACTGAGATGTAGCCATCTCTGGGGTGGGACACGGGAACCCCTCACCCAGCACTGAGATGTAGCCACCTCTGGGGTGGGACATGGGGACCCCTCACCCGGCACTGAGATGCAGCCACCTCTGGGGTGGGACGTGGAGACCCCTCACCCGGCACTGAGATGCAGCCACCTCTGCATGGGACTGCAGAGACCCCTCACCTAGTACTGAGATGCAGCCACCTCTGGGGTGGGGCCACGAGGACCCCTCACCTGGCATTGAGATGCAGCCACCTCTGGGGTGGGACGTGGAGACCCCTCACCCGGCACTGAGATGCAGCCACCTCTGCATGGGGCTGCGGAGACCCCTCACCTAGCACTGAGATGCAGCCACCTCTGGGGTGGGGCCGCAGGGACCCCTCACCTGGCACTGAGATGCAGCCACTTCTGGGTGGGGCCACGGTGACCCCTCTCCTGGCATTGAGATGCAGCCACCTCTGGGGTGGGGCCACGGGGTAGCAGCCGTGCAGCGACACAGCATGGGGCTGGCTTGCCCGGCCCTGAGATGTCCCCGTGGGTCCCACCTCTACCCTGACTCCGTTTTTCTCCCCTCCTCCCAGGTGTGGTGACATTTTTTTCCCAAGGATCTTCATGGAGCTGAGTGTGGGGCCTGCGCTGCCCCCAGGGACAGAGCCGGGGGCCGGACGGAGCCTGCAGCCTGCCAGGCTGTTTCCCCCAGCCACCGTGTGTGTGTGTGTGTGTGTGTGTGTGTGTGTGTGTGTGTGTGTGTGTGTGTGTGTGTGTTTACATCCCTGGAGGCTCCCACAAACCCGAGATTCCCCCCACCCAACAGAGTCCCCCATTTCTGTTCCCTTCCTTTCCCAGGTCCACTTGTTCCATGGAGATTAAAGGGCCTGTTCTCAGAGCCGCGTCTCTGGTGACTGATTCCCCATCAGAGACAGATGTGTATCAAAGACGGCCAGGACTCCTGGGTTCTCTCCCCTGCTTTGGGCGGGGAGTGGGGTCTGGTGGGTTAGAGCTGGGGGAGGGGGCTGGAGGGAGCCAGGACTCCTGGGTTCTCTCCTTGGCTCTGGGAGGGGAGTGGGGTATAGGGGGTTACTGCTGGGGGAGGGGGCTGGAGGGAGTCTGGACTCCTGGGTTCTCTCCCTGGCTCGGGTAAGGGAGGGGAGTGGGGTCTAGCAGTCAGAACGGGGCAGGGAGCCAGGACTCCTGGGTTCTGTCCCTGGCTCAGGGAGGGGAATGGAGTGGGGTCTAGTGGTCAGAAGGGGGCAGGCGCCAGGACTCCTGGGTTCTGTCTCCTGCTAAGCAGGGTTGGGGCCGGTTGGTGCTGGGCTGGGATCTGCCACCACCTGGCTGGTGTCTCCTCTTGGCGGCCAGGCTTTGGAACAGACGGGTCCTGTTTCTAATGCCAGTGAAGATGCTGAAGATTTTCCGTCCACGTTGGAAAGACCCTGTGACATCCATCGACTTCCAGCGGGGAGAAACCTGCCTGTCTCCTCCCGGCTGGCTGCGGGGGCCTGAAATGACCCTTCCCATTATGGACAGTGTCTCGCAGAGCTGGACCCTTCCCCTCGGCTCCGGGAGGCTGCCGGCGAGTGGATCACGTGCCCTGTGCAGAGCCGGGGCAGGAATCGTGGAGTAAGGGGGCAAAGGCTTCCCATGGCTGTGTGGCCAGGCTGGACTGACTGGCTGCGGGGCAGCTTCTCCGTACCCGGTGGGGGGGGGGGGGTTAGGAGCACAGCTTGGGGCTGGCTGGGCCATCGAACAACTGTGGGTTTGGGGAATATCTGCTCTCCCTTCTCGCAGCCCGCCCTGACCTCGGCCTTCCCCTGGGGCACAGGGGGGATTATTGAAACAGAGTCCCCTGCACAGCCCAGGGGGCATGGGGAACCCAGGGGTCCGTCTGGCCCCACAGCCCCTCCAGCCAGCCCCAAACACCCCCACCCCGCCGTTCCCCCTCACTCCTCCATCCGTCCACCCCCCGAAGGCGGGAGCTGGGCTGGGGTCTCCCCCAGCTCCGCGCTGGGGTCCCGGGTGGGGGGAGGGGAGGTTCTATGGCAGTTGGTGACCCAGAGAGGCTGGTGTATGGGTAAGGGCCCCCCATCCCTCTCCAGACTCCCCTGCCCCCAATCTGTCTGTTTATTCAGCTCTGGCCCTTACTGCTCTGGGCTGGGGTTTCCATCTGACTCCATTCCCCCCCCCGACCCCGACCCAGGTGCTCCCCGGATCCCAGTGCTGCCCGCCACCCCTGAGCTCCCCCCTCCCTGCAATGCTGCCTCTCCAGATCCCCAGCACCGTCCTGGCTCTGCTCAGCCTCCTGCTTCTGGTGGCGGCCCTGAGCTCCGAGCACTGGCTGGAGGCGAGATGGGACGGCGTCTTCGTCCACTCGGGGCTCTGGAAGATCTGTGTGAATTCGGTGTGCGCCATGCCTTCGAAACTACCCGGTGAGGGCCACCCACCACCATCCCCGGCCAGGGCCATGGGCCTGGGAGCCAGGACGCCTGGGTTCTGGCTCGGGGAAGGGAACGGGGTCTAGTGGTTAGAGCAGGGAGGGAGCTGGGAGCCAGGACTCCTGGGTTCTCTCTCTGGCTCTGGGAAGGGAGTGGGGTCTAGTGGTTAGAGTGGGGGGGGCCAGGAGGCAGGACTCCTGGATTCTGGCTCTGGGAAGGGAATGATGTCTAGTGGTTAGAGTGGGGGGCCTGGGAGCCAGGACTCCTGGGTTCTGGCTCTGGGAGGGAAGTGGGGTCTAGTGGTTAGAGCAGGGGGTCTAGGACTCCTGGGTTCTATTTCTGTTTGCTTCAGGGTTATTCTCCATCCCCCCCTGGTCTCTCTGGTTCCTCAGATTACATCGAGGCCACCAAGACTTTCTTGATACTGGGCCTGCTCGCAGGGCTGCTCTCGGCCTTCTCCCTCCTCGCCTTGCTCAGTGGCTCCGGCCTCGACACTGTGTCCCCCCTTGTGGTCTCTGCCGTGGGCAGCTTCAGTGCAGGTACCTCCCCCACCCCCGGGGCCTCCTCCCCCCTGCTGTTCCCAGCCTCCTGGATACCATGTACCCCTCCCCAGCCAACCTCGGGGACACACACCCCCCGAGACCCTTCCCTGGGGTCTGGCAGCGCCTCCTGATGGTAGAACGGGGCAGGGGCCCTGGGACTGTGCCTGCCGGGTGTTAAGTGGTGTCCGTGCTGTGTCCACTTTGGCCCTAGGTTTCTGTGTCCTGATTGCGCTGACTGTGTTCACCAGCGAGTTTGCTGAAGTCATAAAGGTCACCTGGCCCCACATCTCCTTTGGCTGGTCCTGGGGCCTTGGCTGGGCCTCCATCCCCCTCTTCCTGCTGACCGGTGAGTGTGCCGGAGGGGAAATTCGAAATGCGGCCACCTCTGGGGTGAGGCTGGTTACACATGGTATGGCTCTCCCAGTGCTGAGATGCAGCCACCTCTGGGGCAGGGCAGCTGGGGAACAGCCGCACACAACGTCACACAGGGATGGCTCACCCGGTGCTGAGACGCAGCCACCTCTGGGGCGGGGCAGCTGGGGAACAGCAGCACACAACGTCACACAGGGATGGCTCACCCAGTGCTGAGACGCAGCCACCTCTGGAGAGAAGCAGCTGCAGAGGTGCTGGAACAAATGGTGGTTTCCATCATATTCAGAGGTTATGTAAATGACTCTTGGCACCTCTACTATGCAATTTGTTCCAACACCCCTGGACAGCTGGAGAACAGCTGGAGAACAGCTGCAGGGGACAGCTTGCCCGGCACTGAGATGCAGCCACCTCTGGGGCACGGCAGCGGGGGAAGAGCTGCACATAATGCAGCACAGGGACAGCTCGCCCGGCGCTGATGCAGGCACCTCTGGGGTGGAGCAGCTGGGTTCTAGTGGATGTTGATCCTGTCCATCCCATTGCTGCCCTAAGCTCATTTTTCTCCTCTTTCCTGCAGGTGGGGTAACGTTATTGGCCCAGGAGTCCAACTCGATCTGATCATGGAGCCTGAGCTGCCCCCTGGCCAGGTGGAGCCTGTAGTGTTGTGGGAATGATTCCCCCCAACACCCCAGAGCAAGGGGGGGGTGTCTGCTGCCCCTTGCTGGAGGGGCTGAGCCCTGCATGCTGTGTGTGTGTGTGTGTGTGTGTTTGTGTGTGTCTCTCCCTGCTGCCCCCTGCTGGAGGAAGTGGGCCCTGCTCGCTCTGTGTGTGTGTGTGTGTGTGTGTGTGTGTGTGTGTGTGTGTGTCTCCCTGTCTGTCTGTCTTTCTGCTGCCCCCTGCTGGAGGAGATGGGCCCTGCTCTCTATCTCTCTGGCTCACTCGCTCTGTGTGTGTGTGTGTGTGTGTGTGTGTGTCCCTGCTGCTCCCTGCTGGAGGGCATGGGCCCTGCTGTGTGTGTGTGTGTGTGTGTGTGTGTGTGTGTCTCTCCCTGCTGCCCCCTGCTGGAGGAAGTGGGCCCTGCTCGCTCTGTGTGTGTGTGTGTGTGTGTGTGTGTGTGTGTGTGTGTGTGTGTGTGTGTGTGTCCCTGCTGCCCCCTGCTGGAGGGAATGAGCCCTGCTGTGTGTGCATCTCTCAACCAGGCAGCGCCTCCTCCCCCAACCTCTACTGCTCTGGCTATAACACCCCCCACACACACATCCCAGCCCCATCCTTTGGGGGTCCTGCAATCGTTCTTTGTACAAACATTAAAAAATCCATCCCCAAAGCATCATGTCAGATGATTTACTCGTCTTTCTTATGTCTGAAAGGGAGTCCAGACTCCTGGGTTCTCTCCCCAGCTCTGGGAGGGGAGTGGTATCTACTGGTTAAAGCAGGGGGCAGGGCTGGGAGCCAGGACTCCTGGGTTCTCTCTCTGGTTCTGGGAGAGGAGTCAGATCTAGTGGTTAGATCTAACAGGTACCCCCCCCCAAGTTTCACCTCACTTTAAAATGACTTGCTTACAAACTCAGACATAAAAATACTAAAATGTCACAGCTACACGATTACTGAACAATTGCTACTTTCTCATTTTTCCCATATAATTGCAAAATAAATCAATTGGGATAGAAATATTGTACCTGCGTTTCAGTGGACCCTGTATAAAGCAGTTTAAACGAGTCATCGTCTGTATGAAATTGTAGTTTGTACTGACTTCGCTAGTGCTGTTTCTGTGGCCTGTTGTAAAACTAGGCAAATATCTGAGTGAACTGATGTACCCCCTGGAAGACCTGGGTGTACCCCCAGGGCTGCCATGGTCAAGGGGGCACCGTGCAGCAACACAGAGGTACGTACTGGCGGTGCCTGAAACTGCTCTTGGCTGGTAGAGGAGGGCCTCATGTGGGGGGAGGGCACCCAGATTTCTCCCTGCTTCCTCCTAGTGGAGGAACATGGGGGGAGAAGCAGTGCTTACCCCCCAATATTCCTCCGCACCCCCCCTAGGGGTGCTGGGAGGGGGAAGCGAGGAGCAATGCCAGCTGCTCTCTGCAGCCAGGTCAGTTTGCTCACATGGGCACGGGATGGGGGGTGCAGGGGGTAGGGGCTAATGGGGGGGATCCTGGGTAACCTAGGGGGCCAGGGGCAATGGGGGGGTGCCATGCTGATGGGCCTTGGGGTGCTAACATACAAGTTTGCCCAGAATGGCATTTTTCCTAAGGTCGGCCCTGCGCACCCTTGGCTGAGAACCACTGGATTACAGGGCTACAAGCTGCACCATCCAAGGTCTCTAAGCCCTGGGGGGGGAACGAAGTATCTAGTGTTGTCTGGGAAGTGGAAGGTTTTCCCCGCGGTCCTGTGCTAGTTTCGATCCTTCATCGCGCTCTCTAACTCAGTCTCCTGGCGGCTGAACCCCCGCGTCGGTGGAAGCTGGATTTACAGCTGTGCTGTTGCTCCTCGTTTCTGCATTTGAGTGATTACCCCCCGAACAAGCATTCGCTGCCCGGGAGACTCGTCACCCACCTGCCCATCCTCTCCCCGACCGGGCACAGAACACATCAAACGCGTAAGCAAACCCCGCAGGTTCGAGTGACTAAACCCAGCCTGGCTCTGTTCCCGCCGGACCAAACCTCCGCCAGGATCCCCGGGGTGTCGTGGGCGACCGTCGGGCTGGGTTAAGATCTGTTTACGTCAAGGAAGTTTATTGCTGCCCCTGCCTCATGTGATGAAATCAGGATCTGAGCTAATGACACTGAAACGTCACACAGTACTAAGCAAATATCCTTCAACCGAACGCCATATAGAAACCCAGCCCTGCCCTTTGACTGACTATTCATCACGGCATTCACAAGGACGCCGCATGACATCCCTGCCAAGCACTGACCCCCCAATAATTAACCCCTTCCCACCCACAGGCACATTCGTATGGGCATTTCCCCCTCTTCCATGGGGCTGGACAAGTCCAGGATGTGGGAGCACAAAGCATCCCTGACTTCTTCTGCCTGGGTGTAACCAGTTCCCGCGGGGTAGCTGGCACTTCCTGGTACCAGTCCAGCGGCCCCTCGCTGGCATAGGTCCATCCGGGGCAGGGGAATGGCTCCGCTCTGGTTTCACAGTGGTTATGGAGAGCCCAGCAAGCCGCAGTGACGCAGACAGCACCAGCAGCCAGATGGGTCTGGCGGCAGCGCCAACGGGATTTCAACCCGCCAGAAGCACATTCAGCAACCATTCGGCACGGCTGAGAGTGGAACTGAGCCTCCCTCTGCCAGGGCCTCTGCAGTCAGGGTTTGGTTTCAGAAGCCCAGGCAATAGGGGGGTACACGGGGTTCCCCCAGCATATCAGTGGAGCCAGAAGCTCCGTTTACATCCATGTCACTTGCTGGGAATTGTGTCCGGAGCCCAGAGAACTGCAAGGAAGCCAAAGGCCTGTCTCCAGGATGCTGGTTGCAGTGGTTAGCTTAAGACTCGGGCCTTTGAGTTGGTGGGTCATGGTGTGCGGGGAGCTTGCCCAGAAGAGGGGGTTCAGCCATCGCTCCCTCCCTCCCCAAACACCCTCTATCTACCTATCAGTCCATAGATGTGTGCGTGTTGAGGGCAAGGGCGGGGAGGTCTCAGCCAGGTCTGAGTGTCCCCTGCCCCCCAGTATCCCTGCCCCAGGTCCTCACAGAGCGAGGGGGAAAGGAAAGCGAAGGAGGGAGGGTGACGTTATGAATGTACTATAATATTTCGTTGGAAGGTGACAGGGCCAGACAGAGTTAATTAACTCCCAGACTGACCTGACCCATGGGTGAACCTTAAGGGCTGGTTAGGAAGATAGGTAAATGAACAGAGCTTTGAAATGCAAGTCTGCAGTGTTAGAGATCTCAAGGGGAGACGTTTGCTCAGGTCTTGTGATGTAACCAAACAAGTCTTGTCTATTGCTAGAGCTTTAATTCAAAGATCAAAAAAGGAATATTAACATTTATGATGATACTCGAGTGAAATAGTTTGTGGTAACCTGTATCTGAACTGTTTCATGGATAGATCACCCTGCGCTAACTGCCAAGATGTTTGGGAGAAGGAGAATTAAGCCTACTGTTTTCTCCGGCAGAAAGGCTGCTGGAAATGTCTTAAAACCTTGGGACAGGATCCTGCTTCATCTCAGATCTGCTTTGGGTTTCAAGAGGGGGAACCTTAAATCACAAGAATTGAGATCCCCGGTCACTGACTGGAGTCACCCTGAACATGGACATTGGACTATAACCTCTGGACTATTTTTAAAAGGACATTTGGCAATTACAGGCTCATCTCTGCTGTGTAGCTGAACCTCTAGAATTGAATTTAAGTCTGTCCGTATATTGATCTTTTAATCAACTCTCTCTCTCTTTTCTTTTTTAATAAACTTTAGCTTAGTTAATAAGAATTGGCTGTAGCGTGTATTTTGGGTAAGATCTAAGTTATAATTGGATCAGAGTATGTGGCTAATCCTTTGGGATTGGAAGAACCTTTTCTTTGGTCTGATGAGATAAGATTTTCAGTAATCAGCATCATATCTGACGTGTGTGTCCGGGTGGAAGCCTGAGGCTGGGCACTTTAAGGGAACTGCGTGGTTTGGACGTCTGAGTAACCAGTGAGGTACAGAAGCTGTTTTGTGCTGGTTGGTAAATCTAAGTATTGGAAGATCCACCAGCGTTTGGGGTTTTTCTACCCCGTTTGGTTTGCACTTCACCCTGATTGAGTGACCTCAGCTGGCTCCCACGGGCAGCACCATCACACAGAGGGGAAGAGAAAATGAAAGTCGAGAGGGAGAGCGACCTTGATGCCTCACTAGCATAGGCAGAACCGCACCCATCCGCCAGGGATGGTGAACAATCCCTGTATTGTTCTGTGGTGGAAGATGAGCCTGTCCTCAGATCCTCCCATCCGGTGACTCCTTCCTCTTCAGAGACACTCCCTTCATCGCCCTCCCCCCGCACCCCACACACAGCCCCTGGGTTCTCGCCCCAGTTCTGGGATGGGAGTGGGATCTAGTGGTTGGGGGGGGCAGGGGTGGAGTCAGGACCCCTGGGTTCTCTCTGTGGTTCTGGGAAGGGAGTGGGGTCTAGTGGTTGGGGGGGCAGGGGTGGAGTCAGGACTCCTGGGTTCTCTCTGTGGTTCTGGGATGGGAGTGGGGTCTAGTGGTTGTGGGGGGGCAGGGGTGGAGTCCAGACTCCTGGGTTCTCTCTGTGGTTCTGAGATGGGAGTGGGGTCTAGTGGGTTAGAGTGAGAGGCACTGGGTTGTCCTGTCCCCAGGTGGGCTGGGAGTCTCCAGGGGAGCCGAGAGGGGTGGGACCAGGGTGAGGGTGGATCAGGGGCCGTGGAGTGGATTGCACTGAAGAGGAAGTGGCCAACGGATGGATGTGCGGGGGCAGCGGTTATAGGACTTTGCCCCTTTTCCGCCTCAGCCCTTCCCATTGAAGCATCTCAGGTATAAGGGACACCGGCCGGGGTGGAGATCGGACAGACTCAACCCTTGAGGGAGGCGGTGACACAGAGAGCAGGTGAGGGGGGATCGAGGGGGTTCATTAAAACATGGTCACCTGAACATAGACCCCACACAGTGAGACCAGGGCCTGTCTGTCCCCACCCCCGATACCCATCCAGCCCCAACAGACCCCAATACCCAGCCAGCCAGCCCCAAACACACCCCAATACCTGTCCATCCATCCATCCATCTCCAAACACCCCCATCTGTCCCCATCCCCAATACCCACCCAGCCAGCCAGCCCCAAACACACCCCAATACCTGTCCAGCCAGCCGTCCAGCCATCCATCTCCAAACACCCCCATCTGTCCATCCAGCCCCACGCCCCCAATATCCTTCCTTCCAACCCCAAACACACCTGATATCCATCCCTCCCTCCATCCCCAAACACCCCCATCTGTCCATCCAGCCCCACGCCCCCCAATATCCTTCCTTCCAACCCCAAACACACCTGATATCCATCCCTCCCTCCATCCCCAAACACCCCCATCTGTCCATCCAGCCCTAAGCCCCCCAATATCCCTCTCTCCAGCCCCAAACGCCCCCGATATCCCTCCGTCCTTCCATCCCCACCCGCCACTCCCCTCAGCCCAGCACACGACTCTCTGTCTCAGGAGCGGTACCAGGGTTTTTGGCGCCCTAGGTGGGGGACCTTCTGCGCTTCCGGTTGGCGGCGGCAATTCTGCGGCGGCGGGGGGGGGGTCCTTCCGCGCTCCCGGTCTTCGGGCACGTCAGCGGCGGGTCCCGGAGCCAGTGAAGGACCCGCCGCAGAACTGCCGATGACGACCCAGAGCGCGGCAGGACCCCCCGCCGCCGAATTACCACCGAGGGCTGCAAAATGCCGCCCCTCCCAAATCCTGGCGCCCTAGGCGACCGCCTAGGTCACCTAAATGGAAGCGCTGGCCCTGCTCTGTCTCTCTCTCAGGGGCCCTGCCCAGCACTGGCCCCTGTGGCTGGCTGCAACTCTTGCCATGCTGGGACACGGGGGATCGCAGGGGGCTCTGGGTCTAGAAAGGACGGCTAGCAGGCAGCTGGGGCGAGGACCAAGCTGGGCTGAGCCACGCTGGGGTGGGGCCTCTGGGAAGCTGCCCTGGGGCAGAGCTGGCTGGGAGCGGGAAGCTGCCGGGGGCTGGGGCTCAGGAGAGCCCGAGGAGTGGCCCGAAGCTGGGAGCTAAGGAAGGGGCTCAGGCTAGTTGCTTATTGGTTTGCTCACCTTGGGTAAAGAAATAAACCAAGCCAGGCCATGGCAGCGCGTGGCCGGGAGCCAGGGAGAAGCCGAGCCCGGGGACAGAGCCACAGGCCGGGTGGGGGGCTGAGCGCAAGGCCCCTGCGATGGTGGGGGAACTAGATGGTGAGATTTACTCAGATAAGCCCAGCAAGCGCCTAGTGCCGCAGAGGAAGGTGAACCTCCTCCCCAGCGGCCTGAGGGGGAATTTCCTTCCTCTGGCGATCAGCTCGACCCTGAGCGTGGGGGCCGGGAACCGGCCAGACACGCCTGAGAGAGAGAATGCTTTGTGCCACCCCAGAGCCCTGGGGCAGCCCCCCAGTGTCCCATTGCCAGTCGTGGGCATCCCTGCGACTTCAGAAGAAGGAGTTAAAAAACCCTCCCAGAACACATTGGTGGAGGGATCCCTTCCTGACCCCCGCCAGCAGCTGTCTGAGGCCCTGAAGCATGAGCATTATGTGCTGGGCGATGTGAGCACGGAGTAGGGACAAGAGGCACGGAGAAGGTGGGAGAGGCGCCTGTGTGTGTTACACGCAACTGGCACTTTGCTCGTAGTCGCTGTTTAGGCTTTGGCCACAATTTCGGATATGCTACGGCTCCCAGGTTCCCAATCGTCTGGGTTTGTCTGTGCCTTGCAGAGCAGAGATCTGGCTGCTGCTGCGTCTGTCTCCACATGCCCCCCTCTCTCCGGGGGACTGAGGCAGCCCGAGCCTGTGGCAGGTCATCTGAGGCCACTATTTCCCCTCTCGCTCTTCCTCACCTGCCCAGGTGCTTCCCAGATCCTGGCTACTCAGACCCTGAGATTCTCCCTGCGATGACATTTTTCCGGATCCTCAGCACCATCCTGGTTCTGCTCAGCCTCCTGCTGCTGATGATCGCCCTGGGCTTCGATTTCTGGGTGACGGACAACAGTAGCATCCAGATCGGGCTGTGGAAGACCTGCATCCGTTCAGTGTGTTTTCAATATTCTCCAGTACCAGGTAAGGGCAGGCGGCTCTGCCAGGGATCCCACCTCTACCACCAACCAGCTCCACAGGGCAGAACCAGGGTTCTTTCTCCAGTTCTGGGAGGGGAGTGGGGTCTAGTGGTTAGAGCAGGGGTGGGGGGGCTGGGAGCCAGGACTCCTGGGTTCTATTTTAGTTTGCTGCAGGGTTATTCTCCATTTAGCCCCTGGTCTCTCTTGGCTCCTCAGGTTACATTGATGCCACCAGGGCTTTCCTGTTCCTGGCCCTGATCGCCGGGTTTCTCTCCCTCTTCGCTCTCATCGCTTCGATATTCCGCTCCCACCTCGGCCCCGTGGCCCTGACCCTGGTCTCTGCCGTGGGCAGCTTCAGCGCAGGTACCGCCCCCTCGGGGCCTCCTTCCCTCGACTACTCCCAGCCCCCCAGACCGTGAAACCCCCAGCCAGCCCTGGGGAGCCCCCCATCCAGGGTCCCTGCCCTGGGCTCTGGCAGCTCCCCCTGCTGGTGGGACAGGGCGGGGGCTGGGACTGAGCGTGGGCCACACTGAGGGGTGTCTGTGCTGTTCTCTTTCCCCCAGGGCTCTGTGCCATGATCGCGCTGGCCGTGTTCACAGGAGAAGTAGCTAAGACCTCGAATGTCCCACTAGGCCAAGTCCCCTTCGGCTGGTCCTTCGGCCTCGGCTGGGCCTCCTTCCCCCTCTTCCTTATCACTGGTGAGTGCAACATCGGGGAGGGAGTGCCCAGGGATCCCTTGCTTCGTGCTCAGATGCAGCCACCTCTGGGACGGGGCCCAGGGTTTGTTTATATGGGGAACCCTCGACTGGTGCTGAGATGCGGCCACCTCTGGGGTGGGGCCCAGAGTGTGTTTATATGGAGACCCCTCGACTGGTGCTGAGATGCAGCCACCTCTGGGGCGGGGCCCAGGGCATGTTTATATGGGGACCCCTCGACTGGTGCTGAGATGCGGCCACCTCTTGTGCAGGGCCCAGGGTTTGTTTATATGGGGACCCCTCGACTGGTGCTGAGATGCTGCCACCTCTGGGACGGGGCCCAGGGCATGTTTATATGGGGACCCCTCGACTGGTGCTGAGATGCGGCCACCTCTGGAGCGAGGCCCAGGGTGTGTTTATATGGGGACCCCTCGACTGGTGCTGAGATGCAGCCACCTCTGGGACGGGGACGAGGGTGTGTTTATATGGGGACCCCTCGACTGGTGCTGAGATGCGGCCACCTCTGGGGTGGGGCCCAGAGTGTGTTTATATGGAGACCCCTCGACTGGTGCTGAGATGCAGCCACCTCTGGGGCGGGGCCCAGGGCATGTTTATATGGGGACCCCTCGACTGGTGCTGAGATGCAGCCACCTCTGGGACGGGGCCCAGGGCGTGTTTATATGGGGACCCCTCGACTGGTGCTGAGATGCGGCCACCTCTGGGGCGAGGCCCAGGGTGTGTTTATATGGGGACCCTTCGACTGGTGCTGAGATGCAGCCACCTCTGGGACGGGGACGAGGGTGTGTTTATATGGGGACCCCTCGACTGGTGCTGAGATGCAGCCATCTCTGGGACGGGGACAAGGGTGTGTTTATATGGGGACCCCTTGACTGGTGCTGAGATGCAGCCACCTCTGGGGCGGGGCCCAGGGCGTGTTTATATGGGGACCCCTCGACTGGTGCTGAGATGCAGCCACCTCTGGGGCGGGGCCCAGGGCGTGTTTATATGGGGACCCCTCGACTGGTGCTGAGATGCAGCTGTCTCTGGCACAGACGCCGACTTCCCCTTTGCCTGGTGGGTGCTTGACCCCCTGCCCCACCTCTTCTCATCCCTGCACCGCCCTTGCCCTGCCCCCATTCCACCCCCTTCCCCCAAGTTCCCGCCCAGCCCCGCCTCTTCTCCGCCTCCTCCCCTGAGTGGCACCGCGTCCCCGCTCCTCCCCCTCCCTCCAGGAAGTCCAAAGCTCTGCCAAACAGCTGTTCAGCGGCCACTGCAGGGGGGGCGGGAAGCGCTGGGAGGGAGCAGGAGGAGCAGAGAAGCAGCGTGCTCAGGGGAGAAGGGGATGGGGGCGCTTGGCTGCCGGTGGGTGCGGAGCACCTGCTAATTTCTCCCCATGGATGCTCCAGCCCCGGAGCACCCCGGAGTTGGCACCTATGGGTGGCACCAGCGGGTGCTGCTCCCATTGGTGCCCTGAGCCCATGTCTCTCCCTTTGCCCCAGGTGCAGTGATGATGTTCGTCCAGAAATCGCCCTCGAGCTGAGCCTGGGGCCGTGCTGCCCGAAGGGGGCCAGATGCAGCCTGCAGCGTCACGGGGCCGATTCCCTCAACAGCTCCGATAGGGGACGGGGGGGTATCTGTGTAGCCCTGGCCTTTCTCTATGCTGGGAGCTCCCCCCCCTCCAGCTCCCCCCACACACAGTCCAGCCCCGTCCTTTGGTGTCCAACCAACATTCTCTGGTCTGACATTAAACGGGTCTGTCCCCAAAGCATCACGTCTGGGGATTTAATCCAGCCTTTCTTGGGTTTGAAAGGGAGCCCGGACAGCTGGGTTCTGGCCCTGGCTCTGGGAGAGGACAGGAGGGGAAGGGAGGAGGGTCTAGTGCGTAGAGCGGGGGAGGGAGGGCTGAAAGCCAGGACTCCTGGGTTCTCTCCCCCTGGGAGGGGAGTATGGTCAATTGGTTAGAAGGGTGAGGCTGGGACCCAGGACTCCTGGGTTCTCTCCTTTCTCTGGGATGGGACGGGAGGGCGTGTCTAGTGGTTGGGGGAGGCTGGAAGCCAGGACTCCTGGGTTCTCTCTCAGCTCTGGGAGGGCATGAGGTGATGCTGGTTAGAAAAGGGATAAAGTTTCCTGCCCTGGCTAGGGGCAGCGTGAGGCTGAGCGAGGGGCAGCTCTTGGCCAGAAATGAGCCCAGGGAGTGGCCCGGCCGGGAGCGAACTGGCAGGAGCGTCCCCTGCCCTGCGGCTCAGTGACTCCCTGCTCGGAGCTGGCGCTGGGCAAAGGGAACCTAACGGCACCGTCGCTGGGCCTGGAGCGAAACTCCCATGAGCCTCTGAGGCATCTCAGAGTACTACTGGCCCCACAAGCCATCTCCCATAATTCTCTGGGGTCTCCTTGACCCATCCTGGCCTCCCCAAGTGCCTGGGGTGCCCTGAGCCAGAAGGGTCCAGTCCAGACTCCTGGGAGCCTCTGTACCCCACCCATCTATCCCCCATGTGCCCTCTAACCCCGCCCACAAATCCATCCCCTTGCACCCACCATCCCTCCCCATATCTATCTACCCCCATACACTCTCCATCCCCACATACACCCTCCATCCCCACCCACAAATCCATCCCCTGCACCCACCATCCCTCCCCACATCTATCTACCCCCATACACTCTCCATCCCCACATACACCCTCCATCCCCACCCACAAATCCATTCCCCTGCACCCACCATCCCTCCCCACATCTATCTACCCCCATACACTCTCCATCCCCACATACACCCTCCATCCCCACCCACAAATCCATTCCCCTGCACCCACCATCCCTCCCCACATCTATCTACCCCCATACACTCTCCATCCCCACATACACCCCTCCATCCCCACCCACAAATCCATCCATCCCCCTGCACCCACCATCCCTCCCCACATCTATCTACCCCCATACACTCTCCATCCCCACATACACCCCTCCATCCCCACCCACAAATCCATCCATCCCCCTGCACCCACCATCCTTCCCCACATCTATCTACCCCCATACACCCTCCATCCCCACCCACAAATCCATCCCCTGCACCCACCATCCCTCCCCACATCTATCTACCCCCATACACTCTCCATCCCCACATACAGCCCTCCCTCCCTCCAGCCCCACAGGCACAGCTCCAGCCAGGGGATGTTGTGACCCGGGTTCAAAACCAAGGAGAGCGGTTCCTGGAGGACAGGCCTGTCAATGGCTATTAGCCAAGAAGGGCAGTGACGCAGCCCCACACTCCGGGGGTCCTTAAACCTCCCATGACCAGAATGCCAGAATCATGGGAGGGGCGGGAAGGCTACGAGACCCCGCCTCTCTTCGCGGCCTCACCCCTGCTCCGTCTCTCCCCCTGAAGGCCCTGTTAAGAGCCGCCCAGGGAGTCCAGGCCGCTGTGGGGTGCACCAGATCCTCCACCTGCCCTGGGCAGGGGGCTGGGGTGCCAGAAAGCAGCCCCTGGCCCGGCTCAGGTTTCCAGCCTGGCTGGGGGCAGAGCCTCGGGGTGAGGAGGCGGAGCAATGGGCATGGCCACAGAGGGGCAGGGTCTCTTGGCCTCCCCACATCTACCGAGATTCTGGGGCGCCTGCCTCGGGGCACTGGGCTCATGGACCGTCGGGCTGACGCGGAGCAGCCGTTCTTCCGAGGCGGCCGAATCGGACCGTCCCGTGGCCGGATCTCCGCGAACGCTCGACAGCCCCGCTCAGCCGGGAGCCTCGGAGCCCCTGGGGCTCACAGGGCCGCAGCCCCCCCTCCGGCCAGACTATGGGGGCACGAGGGCTGCCACGGGCCTGGAGAGCAGTGCGAAGGTGACCAGGCTGGTGTCCCGCCCCGTCTGCAGCTCACCCCATGAGCTTCCTGCAACATTTCCTTTAAAAAAGCCCCCCGCCCCGTCGGTGTTTCCGAAACAATCTGCCGCTGGATTTCGAGTGTTTGGGGCTTTTTCTCCTGCTTCAGCCTCGATGGTTTATTCCCCACCCCCGACACACTTGGAAATTTCCGTGGACCTGAACTGCATTTTCCCAGCCAGCGCGAGACACAGCGTCTCTGGCCTCCCATTCCCCATCGGAAATAGGGCTAGCGACACGTCTGCCCGCTGGCTAGTCAGTTCCTGAACTGCTGGGCAGAGCCTGCCTCCGCTGTCTGTCCGGGCAGCGCCTGGCACAACTGGACCCTGATTTCAGCTGGGATCAGAGCACAGGGGTTGGGACATCTAGTTAACTATGTCGCGATCCTCCCCGTACAATCCCCCCATCCCCATCCCCCCCATCTATCTATCTATCCCCATTCACCCCCTCTATCTATCTACAGACACCCCATCTATCTATCTATCTATCCCCACACACCCCCTCTATCTATCTATCTATCTATCCCCACACACCCCCTCTATCTATCTATCTATCCCCATACACCCCCTCTATCTATCTATCTACAGACACCCCATCTATCTATCTATCTATCTATCTATCTATCTATCTATCTATCTATCCCCACACACCCCCTCTATCTATCTATCTATCTATCTATCTATCTATCTATCTATCTATCTATCTATCTATCTATCTATCTATCTATCCCCACAGTTCTCTCTCTCTCTCTTTTGCTCTTCCCGCTGTCCGGCGTCAGGCCCCTGGTGCCGATGTGATTCCACCTGGGGCGATGCACAGCCAGCGAATTGCAAACTCTCTTTTTAATTCAGTGCAATAAATTGTCCCAATTCCTCATCCTTTGGCACAAGGCTCTCTGGGGGGAAGGGAGGAGGGGCATGTGCTGGCCAGAGGGGCTGGGGTCCCCGCTCTGTGTGAGCCGGCACCTCCCCGAGCCCCTGGATGCAGAATCACACCCGGGAGACACAGGCTGTCTGAGACGCACAGTCACACGCCAGCCAGACACAGGGGCAAATGTGGCTCCATGCTCTGGGATACGCACACACACACACAGTGCAGAGCCGAGCTCCTCCAGTAGGGGGCGACAGGGACACACACACACACACACACACACACACACACACACACACACACACAGAGTGCAGGGCTCAGCCCCTCCAGCAGGGGGTGGCAGGGACACACACACACACACACACACACAGAGCAGAGAGTGGCAGAGGGACACACACACACACACACACACAGAGCAGAGAGTGGCAGAGGGACACACACACACACACACACACACACACACACACACACACAGAGCAGGGCTTAGCCTCTCCAGCGGGGGGGCGGCAGGGACACACACACACACACACACACACACGCAGAGCGACCTGGTCCCTGCCCTTACAACGGCGGGGGCAGATCCTGCCAGGGCTGGTTCTGGTGAATCTGGGCTGTGCACCCAGGCCAGGGGCTGCTCCATTGGGGGGCCACTTGGTTGAGGTGCTCGGTGGGCGTCTCCCAGCACTGGGTGTGGGTGATGAGACTCACCAGCCCTGTGGGGGGTGAGAGAACTGGGGTGAGTGGTGGGCTCGGAGGGAGTCACAACCCATCCATGGGGTGAAGCCCCCCAGCCCCTCCCAACCCTCCATAGCCCCCAGTTCTCTCCAACCCCCTCCAACCTCCTCCCCGACAGCCCCAGCAGCCCCAACCCCCTCCCCAGCATCCCACCCCACAGCCCCTCCCCCAACCTCCATAGCCCCTCCCACCAGGGTACCTAACCCCCCCCATCCCGTCCTATCCCCCTCATGCTCTGGGTCCCTCACCACTGAGCAGGAAGAGGAAGCAGGCCAGGCAGGCCACGAAGAAGGACCAGCCGCGATGGGCTTCCACCTCGGGGTGGAAGACGGACGCGATCTTGGAGAACGACAACCCGAAGATCAGGATGCTGAGGAGAATGAGGAGCCCTGTGGTGGTGGGGCCGGTGGGAGGGGTCAGAGGTCTGGATTGCAGCCTCCATTCTCCAGCCCACTCAGCTGTTAGTCAGTTCCCCCACCCCAGAGCTGGCCACCAGGTGAGAAATCCCGTATAACCAGCCCCCGTGCCCCACCCCAGAAGTGGCTGCATCTCAGCACCGGGTGAGGGATCCCTGTATAACCAGCCCCCCATGATCCACCCCAGAGCTGGCTGCATCTCAGCACTGGGTGAGGGGTCCTGTATAACCAGCCCCCGCACCCCATCCCAGAGCTGGCTGCATCTCAGCACTGGCTAGTGGGTTCTTGTACAATCAGCCACCGTGCCCAGCCCTAGAGCTGGCTGCATCTCAGCACCGGGTGAGGGGTCCCTGTATAAACAGCCCCCACGCCTCACCCCAGAGCTGGCTGCATTTCAATGCCGGGTGAGGGATCCCTGTATAACCAGCCCCCGCACTCCACCCCAGAGCTGGCTGCATTTCAATGCCAGGTGAGGGATCACTGTATAACCAGCCCCTGCGCTCCACCCCAGAGCTGGCTGCATCTCAATGCCGGGTGAGGGATCCCTGTATAACCAGCCCCCGCACTCCACCCCAGAGCTGGCTGCATTTCAATGCCAGGTGAGGGATCACTGTATCACCAGCCCCTGCTCCCCACCCCAGAGCTGGTCACGTCCCAGCGCCGGACGAGCAGTACCTGTCAAGAGGTTGGTGACAGCAGCCAGCCTGTATTTGCGGAAGGTGTGGAAGGAGGTGAGGACGGAGCAGACGGCAATGAACCCAAGCAGAGTGGACAGCGTCATCAGCCCTTTGACCATCTCGAATGCCACTGAGGGATCAAGGGCCACGCTGGTTAACGAGGGGAATCTCCCTGCACCCCCCTGCTCCCCAGCCCCACTGGCCTGAGATTCATCGGCACTGGCAGAGCTGGGGGGGTGGAGGCCAGGGCTGGGCTAGCAGGGGCTGCGGGTCGGGATTGGGGGGACACTGGTTGTGCTGTGTGGCGGGTGGGTTGAGGGGTTGCAGGTCGGGATTGGGGGGACACTGGTCGTGCTGTGCGGAAGCTGGGTTGAGGGGCTGTGGGTCGGGATTTGGGGGACACTGGTTGCACTGTGTGGCGGGTGGGTTGAGGGGTTGCGGGTCAGGATTAGGGGGACACTGGTCGTGCTGTGCAGAAGCTGGGTTGAGGGGCTGTGGGTCGGGATTTGGGGGACACTGGTTGCACTGTGTGGCAGGTGGGTTGAGGGGTTGCGGGTCGGGATTAGGGGGACACTGGTTGCGCTGTGTGGTGGGTGGGTTGAGGGATTGCGGGTCAGGATTAGGGGGACACTGGTTGCGCTGCGTGGCGGGTGGGCTGAGGGGTTGCGGGTCGGGATTAGGGGGACACTGGTTGCGCTGCGTGGCAGGTGGTTTGAGGGGTTGCGGGTCGGGATTGAGAGGACACTAGTTGTGCTGCGCGGCGGGTGGGTTGAGGGGTTGTGGGTCAGGATTGGGGGGACACTGGTTGTGCTGCGTGGTGGGTGGGTTGAGGGGTTGCAGGTCGGGATTGGGAGGACACTGGTTGCACTGCACGGTGGGTGGGTTGAGGGGTTGTGGGTCGGGATTGAGGGGACACTGGCTGTGCTGCGCGGTGGGTGGGTTGAGGGGCTGCGGGTTGGGATTGAGATGCATCATTGCGTTGTCTGTGCTGGGGGATACCAGGGGCCGATGTGGGTCCAGCACTTGACCCCACAGGGATGTTTTTGCAGAACCAGTTGATGCACATGTTCCACAGCCCCACGTTGGTCTTGAACCCGGAGCTGTCGACTTCCACCCAGTACGGGGAGACCAGCACCAGCAGCTCGGTCAGGAGGCTCAGGCAGGACAGGACCTTGGTTATCCACTTGAAATTCAGCTTCTCAGCCAGCCCAGGAGACACTGAGGGGGGGGGCGGATGTGCATTAATGGGGGGCAGTGATCCTCCATAACGACTCCCTGTCCCCGTTAGCTGAATCCCTGAAATCACCCCCTCCCCTCCCCTCAGTTATCCAGATCTCCCGAGAATGACCCCCTTCCTTATTATGCCCTCCTATATTGACCCCCTGGCCTCCCACTATCCATATCCCCCCATAACCACCCCCTGACTCCCCACTATCCAGATCCCCCCATAACCATCCCCTGGCCTCCCACTATCCATATCCCCCCATAACCACCTCCTGGCCCCCCACTATCCAGATCCCCCCATAACCACCCCCTGGCCTGCCACTATCCAGATCTCCCCATAACCACCCCTTGGCCCCCCACTATCCAGATCCCCCCATAACCACCCCCTGGCCTGCCACTATCCAGATCTCCCCATAACCAAACTCTGTCCCTGCACTATCCAGACCCCCCCATACCCAAGGTGCCCCCATCCCTGTGCCATATACTTGCTGCAGGGGGTGACCCCGATGCTCTGTGGGGTGGAGGGGGGCTGGGGTTACACCCCGATCAGCCCCAAACCCTGATCCCCGCAGTCTCCCTGGGACCCAGCAGCTCCAGCTGCCATCGCTGGGCCACGGCTGCCTCCAACTGCCGTAGAACCTCCCCCCCCCGCTGCCCCCCCAGCCCAGGGTGCCCGGCCCCCACCCAGCAACTACGCAGCACAAGGGATCTGGGGTCGGCCGGCCCCCTCCTGCTGCACGGCCTGTGGCCCCGGCTCCGCTGTTCGAACCAGAGCCTGAGAAACGGCCCGTGGGGCTGGAGACCCAGCGGCCAGCTCCCCTCCCTGCTTCCCGTCCGAACTGGCCTGACTCCCCGTCCCGCCGGGAGCGCCCCGCTCAGAGCTGGCGGTTCCCGTGGCGGTTCTTACCCCTCTGCGACGCCAAAGCATGCTGGGAGCGGCTCGCCAGGGCTGCGTCCACACCCGCAGCCTGCAGCAGCGACCGTCCCAGCCCAGAGGCCGGAGCGAGGGGCTCGCGTGAGCTCGGTAACACTAGCCGTGTGGCCCTGTCTGCTCAGGCTGTGAACCCCCCGACGGGAGCGGCTGCACGGCTGGCTTTAGTGCCGTCGTGCGAGTCCGTGTGGGCAGACCCGGGCGCCGCGGGGCCGCACGTCGCTGCTGGAACCGCGGCCGCAGTGGGGACACCCGCTGCAGCGACGGCCGGGCCGTCCTGCTGCGCCTGTAGCAATCCCGCCTCTCGGACATGCGGGGAAGAAGTCTCCCATCGGGGCACAGGGTGGCTTGGTTCTGTCTCCCAAGGGCACAGCCGCTTCACTCCCCTCCGCCCTGTCCGGAGGTCAGCCGAAGCACCCGCGCCGACTCTGGGGCTGCTCTGGGGCTGGAGCACCCATGGAGATCAACCTCCCCCTCCCACCCAGCACCTCCCACCTGCCACGATCAGCTGTTCAGACACTGTCGGGGGGAGGAGCAGGGGCAGGAAGAAGCAGCGGGAAGGGTCAGGGAGAGGCGGGGGTGGGTCCTTGGGGGAAGAGGTGGGGCAGGGGTTGGGGTTTGGGGGAAACGGTGGAGCTGCGGTGGGCCAGGGCAGGGAAAAGTGGGGTGGGGGTTTGGGGAGAGGGGTGGAGCAGGGGGGAAGAGGTGGGGCAGGGATTGGGGTTTGGGGGAAGCGGTGGAGCTGGGGTGGAGCAGGGGGGAAGAGGTGGGGCAGGGGTCAGGGTTTGGGGGAAGTGGTGGAGCTGGGGTGGGCCAGGGCAGGGAGAGGTGGGGTGGGGGTTTGGGGAGAGGGGTGGAGCAGGGGGGAAGAGGTGGGTGGGGTTGGGGTTTGGGGGAAGCAGTGGAGCTGGGGTGGAGCACGGGGGAAGAGGTGGGGCAGGGGTTGGGGTTTGGGGGAAGCGGTGGAGCTGGGGTGGAGCAGGGGGGAAGAGGTGGGGCAGGGGTTGGGGTTTGGGGGAAGTGGTGGAGCTGGGGTGGAGCAGGGGGAAGAGATGGGGCCAAGGTGGGGGTTTGGGGGAAGCGGTGGAGCTGGGGTGGAGCAGGGGGAAGAGGTGGGGCAGGAGTGGGGGTTTGGGGGAAGCAGTGGAGCTGGGGTGGACCAGAGGCAGGAAGAGGCGGGGCAGGGGGCAGAAAGAGGTGGGGCAGGGGCGGGCGCTTGGGGGAAGCAGTGGAGCTGGGGTGGAGCAGGGGGGAAGAGGTGGGGCAGGGGTTGGGGTTTGGGGGAAGCGGGGGAGCTGGGGTGGAGCAGGGGGGAAGAGGTGGGGCCGGGGTGGGGGGTTGGGGGAAGCGATGGAGCTGGGGTGGGCCAGGGCAGGGAGAGGCAGTGGAGGGGACAGGAAGAGGTGGGTTGGGGTGGGGGGTTGGAGGAAGCGGTGGAGCTGGGGTGGATCAGGGCAGGGAGAGGTGGGGTGGGGGTTTGGGGAAAGGGGTGGAACAGGGGTGGACCAAGGCAGGGAGAGGCAGTGGAGGGGACAGGAAGAGGTGGGTGGGGGTAGGGGCTTAGGGGAAGCGGTGGAGTGGAGGCAAGTCTGGGGTGGAGCAGGGATGGGATAGATTAGGTGGGGGTGGGTCCTCGGTGGAAGAGGTGGGGTGGGGGTAGGGGCTTAAGGGAAGCAGTGGAGCTGGGGTGGAGCAGGGGGAAGAGGTGGGGCAGGGATTGGGGTTTGGGGGAAGCGGTGGAGCTGGGGTGGGCCAGGGCAGGGAGAGGCAGTGGAGGGGACAGGAAGAGGTGGGTGGGGGTAGGGGCTTAGGGGAAGCGGTGGAGCTGGGGTGGAGCAGGGGGAAGAGGTGGGGCAGGGGTTGGGGTATGGGGGAAGCGGTGGAGCAGGGGGGAAGAGGTGGGGCAGGGGTCAGGGTTTGAGGGAAGCGGTGGAGCTGGGGTGGAGCAGGGGGGAAGAGGTGGGGCAGGGGCTGGGGTTTGGGGGAAGCGGTGGAGCTGGGGTGGAGCAGGGGGAAGAGATGGGGCAGGGGTGGGGGTTTGGGGGAAGCAGTGGAGCTGGGGTGGAGCAGGGGGAAGAGGTGGGGCAGGGGTCAGGGTTTGGGGGAAGCGGTGGAGCTGGGGTGGGCCAGGGCAGGGAGAGGCAGTGGAGGGGACAGGAAGAGGTGGGTGGGGGTAGGGGTTTAGGGGAAGCGGTGGAGCTGGGGTGGAGCAGGGGGAAGAGGTGGAGCAGGGGCGGGCGCTTGGGGGAAGCGGTGGAGCTGGGGTGGAGCAGGGGGAAGAGGTGGGGCAGGGATTGGGGTTTGGGGGAAGCGGTGGAGCTGGGGTGGAGCAGGGGGGAAGAGGTGGGGCAGGGGTTGGGGTTTGGGGGAAGCGGGGGAGCTGGGGTGGAGCAGGGGGGAAGTGGTGGGGCAGGGATTGGGGTTTGGGGGAAGCGGGGGAGCTGGGGGGGCCAGGGCAGGGAGAGGCAGTGGAGGGGACAGGAAGAGGTGGGTGGGGGTAGGGGCTTAGGGGAAGCGGTGGAGCTGGGGTGGAGCAGGGGGAAGAGGTGGAGCAGGGGTGGGGGTTTGGGGGAAGCGGTGGAGTTGGGGTGGAGCAGGGGGGAAGCGGTGGGGCAGGGGTCAGGGTTTGGGGGAAGCGGGGGAGCTGGGGTGGGCCAGGGCAGGGAGAGGCAGTGGAGGGGACAGGAAGAGGTGGGTGGGGGTAGGGGCTTAGGGGAAGCGGTGGAGCTGGGGTGGAGCAGGGGGAAGAGGTGGAGCAGGGGTGGGGGGTTGGGGGAAGCGGTGGAGTTGGGGTGGAGCAGGGGGAAGAGGTGGGGCAGGGATTGGGGTTTGGGGGAAGCGGTGGAGCTGGGGTGGGCCAGAGCAGGGAGAGGCAGTGGAGGGGACAGGAAGAGGTGGGGGGGTAGGGGTTTAGGGGAAGCGGTGGAGTGGAGGCAAGTCTGGGGTGGAGCAGAGATGGGATAGACTAGGCGGGGGTGGGTCCTCGGTGGAAGAGGTGGGGCCTGGCGTGGAGAGGGGGTTGAGTACCCGCCCGTGGACCGAAGGTTTGGGTGCAGCCCCCGGCTCCGAGACGTGCTGCCGTGGTTGTTGGGTGTTGTTTTCTGTGGTGCAGACACACCCTGTGCAGCCCGTTGTTTCGGTTACAGTGAGGCTGGATGACAGCGCCGCGGCTTCGGCTCTGGTTGCTGCCGTTCCTGGCTCAACGGAGCGAAAAGGCCCCCGGGGCAGCGTCCCCGACCCTCCAGGATGGGTGCGGAGTCGCCAGCAGTTACAGGTGACTCTTTCATTAAGGCGTAAGGCGCGGGATGAAACCTGCAGGAATACGTCCCGTCGGAGCTGGCAGCCCGGCCCCTGGTGCTCTGGGAACACGCCAGGCGAGCGACCTCAGACACATCCCAGGTACCACGTCTCAGCCGCACGCCCACTTTTATTAAATCAACCAGTAAAGGGCCAAGTCCCCAGGCGGATCGAAATCCCACACGCCCAGATGTGAGCGGGTGGCCCAGGCCCTACGGCCCCCTGCTGGAGGCGTCGCCATACCACCATTCCCCGCCCCAGGAAAGAGCAGTAGAAGTGGGACCTCCAGGCTGCCTAGAGAGGCTGCAGGGGAAGCAGCCAATCAGAGACCAGCAGGCTCCTATAAAAAGGAGCTGGGGACGGAGCTGGCCAGTTGCTGGCTGGAGCCAGAGGAGCGAGGTAGGTGCTGGGGTTTGGTGGTGGAGTAGTGGGTGGGTCTGGGTTCCTCCTACCCACCAGCTGCAGATGGAGTGGCCCAGAGACGGGGCTGAAGACCTGGAAGAGGGTCAGTAATTGTTGAACTTTGTTGCCCCCCAGGAGGGGGCTGAAGAGCGACTCAGTCGGGGACCCGGGTGAAGAAGCCCTGGTGGGGGGGCTGCTCCGGATCAGACTGAGCCCGGGAGGGGTGATAACCAGGGTGCCGCGCTAGGACCTGTTGGACTCTTGGCCCCGAAAGGGGTCTCTTTCTGGTGTATTCACACATGCGTGGCGTGCGGAGGGGCTAAGTCCCTGAAAACCCGCAGTGAACTGCCAGCAGGGGTCGCCGTGAGCCGCGCAGTGGGCGTGCGGGTGCAGACGCACGGGCGGACAGCGGAGGCTGGGCCCCGTGGCACCATGTTATCACAAGCGCTGGAGCTTCTCCGCACATCCTGAGCGACGTTCGAGGGGCCCTGGACCCCACGAGAGACGATCAGCCCCGGAGAGACGGTTCCCGCAGGTTGTGGTTCCCCTTCTCCTCGTTAGTACCGATGCGCGACAGGGGCTAGGGCCAGGGTGACCAGACAGGAAGTGTGAAAAATTGGGACAGGAGGTGGGGGGTAATAGGAGCCTATATAAGAAAAAGCCCCAAATATTGGGACCATCCCTGTAAAATCGGGACATCTGGTCACCCTCGGCCAGGCAAAGATGTTACAATCCATCTGCCGGGCCGATACAGCTCCATGCGTTGCAATCCCGTTCCCCGGAACCTCTCCTCTTGGCACGTCTTCGGCAGCAGGCTCGGGACCTCTCTGGCCCAGGGCTCTTCCTCGCTCACCATGCCCGGGCCGGCTGAGCTAAACTCGTACAGGTCTTGCATGCCAGGAAGGCTTGACTGATATACCCAGAGGGGATGCATGGGGGAGGCAAGGGGAGTTAAGT